>NC_056765.1:12722857-13038571 GCF_018687715.1 Carya illinoinensis
AGTATTTTCTATTAATGATACCTATACATTTTTAATAAATTTATACGAAGTTATGATTCGTACGTATCTACTAGCTATTATAAAAGTGAAAAGACCACATAATATGGACACATAGTGCTACAGTCATCAATGCTGAAAAGAGATCGAAAGTTTTGTCTTCTTTGTTGTAAATGCGAACTAGTTCACACAGATCAACTCTCCTTCTAATTTGTATGTGCGAGTCATTAATTCACTATTTACTTTTATCTTCACATTATATATATCCCGATTGGTTACATAAAATCAAAAATTTCATCTAATCTCATCTCATTTCAATTTATTATTACAATATTTTCAAATCCATATATAAAATATAATAAATAATTTAACTTTTTCAAATCTCAATGCAAAATTTAAAAAATTATATTATAACAATATTTTATTTATTACTATTTAAAATATCTTATTTCATCTGTGTAACCAAACGTGTCATCAAATTTCAATATTCATGTGGACTTAAAAGTACTACAAAAATTCAAACATATAAAAATACAAATAAATTCACATTAATTACAAGAAAAATAAATATTTGTGACGAGTTATTTACTAGAATGATTATTTACTACAAAAATGAACTCATTAATGTTTAATAAAAAATAATCATTTTCATAACAACTGTACGTCTGACTAAAATGAGTATTTTTCTTATCTATGACTTTGTTTGTCACCGAAAAAAAAAGAGAGAATAAATTATTAATTTATTGGTGATTATTGAGTCTTTCATCAAAATGAAATTGATATCAAGACTTCGATTTTTGTCTCTTTCAACGTTTTCATGGGGTTGATCAGATTTCAAAGGGGAAGAGTATTTTTTTCATACTATAAACCAAAACTCGAACCTAATTTGGATGTGGCTGAAGCCAGAAAACCCAACTGTAAAATTCAACTCATGGAGTCAATATCTCTGTTGGATGACGTCCCTTTGCCGGCCAGCCCTCTCTTTCCCTTATTTATACGTAGGCTCCCAGCTTTCTCCTCCAAGCAAACCCCAACTCATCTCTCTCTCTCTCTCTCTCTCTCTCTCTCTCTCATCAGACATATTTCGAAGCTAATTAAGATATGGAATGCAGTGACATGAACACAATGACCACCCCTTCATCTGCCCTTCAGCTCTCTCGCTCCTCATCTCCATCATCTTCTCCTCCTTCTTCCCCAAGTACTCCGACTCCGACTCCACCTGTTGTTGCAAGCCCTTGCGCCGCATGCAAGATTTTGCGGCGACGGTGTGCTGAGAGATGCGTGCTGGCCCCTTACTTCCCTCCCACTGAACCAGCCAAGTTCACCATAGCTCATCGAGTGTTTGGTGCTAGCAACATCATCAAGTTCTTGCAGGTACGTACGTATGAATTATTAAGTACCAACTAGTTTTTCTAAGAAATATTCAACGTCTTTGATGCTATATATGTAAATAATGATTGGGATGGAATTAATACTCGTTCTAATTTCAAAAACCAACGAATTAAACAAATCATGAGACGTACATATATATATGTAGATATATACCAGAGAAATAATCTGCAGAAAACATGGAAAAGGTATTAGTTTCGTAATGAAAGAATTGTGCACATTTTAGGTAATTCCTTTCAATTACCTAAGATTTTTTGTTAGAGTACTACAATTACTGTGAAAAAATGCTTAATTAAACTAGTTATTTGTTATGGAAATGACTATTTTTTTATTAAAATGAATAGATTTCCGTTATAAATAATTATTCTCATCGTAAATATATATAGAACTCGTCACAAATAATTGATATTTTTTTAAACGTTCTCGGAGTCTCTTTGGTAGGACCCCAGCCTCTGGTGCCATATAATATCTTATCGTCAAGCTGCGTATAGAAAATGAGAAAATGACTTCTGATAACTGTGCATACGCTAACATTTAACCACTTAAATGCTTTGAAACTTTGAAAAGTAAGCAATCTCAGCTTCGTTCACACTGTGCATACACATCAATTTGACTGCATGTACTGAATTTTCCATACCGATCATATGCTTTGTCGGGAACACACTTAATTCTCTGACATAAAAGGCATCCTCAACATAGAATAAGGCATCTGAGCGAAAACAAAAAGGGACAATAAAATGGACAACATCAAGGAAAGCACTGTCGATCGTAGAATGTGCTTGTACGGTTGAACTGCTTCTTGTTGACCTTTCTATATACTTTTATTTTCGAAATAGCCCTTTAGGTTTTAGTTATTTATTACAATGCATGAGACATCCTCGATCTTAATTAATATTAATTTCAGGAACTCCCAGAATCCCAGAGGGCTGATGCAGTGAGCAGCATGGTTTATGAGGCGAGTGCAAGGATAAGAGACCCAGTTTATGGATGTGCAGGGGCAATATGTCAGCTCCAAAAGCAAGTTAGCGAGCTCCAGGCACAACTAGCCAAGGCACAAGCCGAGGTTGTCAACCTGCAATGTCAACAAGCCAACCTTTTAGCCTTACTTTGCATGGACATGTCTCAAACTCCTCAGGCATCGCCTCATGAGCAGCAATATTCACACGAAAATTTTATCAGTACAAGTCCCGATCAAACCTACCAGAGCAATACTAGTCTCATGTCCTTCCTCGACGATTATAACAACCTAGGCTTAATGTGGGACCCTCTTTGGACATGATTAAAATCATTTAAAATTATATAATAAGTAGCCCTATAATTTTGAAATTAAACTCCTTCTCCCAAGGAGAATTGAGGAAATTAAAAAAATTGGAAAAAAAAAATGATCATCATGATGATCACATATATGTTGTATGAACAAAAGTGGGGGAGAAACTACTGACTTTAGGATCCAATCTTTTTGTTAAAGCTAGGCGCAAAGTATAGATATGGGTCTTTTTCCTCCATGCATGTAATAATCTATATCGATATTGGTGAAAAAAAGAGATGCGAATTTGGTTCGTGTCCATCATGATGATCATGATCTAGTGTACGTGCTGATTATTGAGTCTTGAAAACCAACTTTTTGGTTACCTACTACAATTGTCTTGAATATATGCTTCTCGAATTCCTTTTCAAACCAGCCTTCTTTTGACCATTAATTTCTTGCATTTATCAGCTCCATGAATAGGCAAATCTTTTTCTCCACTCTTACGAATGAGAGATATTGATCATCAAGCGAGCATGCAGTACAATTTTGTGTTTTAATTTAATGATATCCTCAAGTAAAATAACTAATTAAATAGGTAATACAACTACAAAGATATTTCATAAAAAAAAATTTACAAACTGATATAGTTTCATGTGATACGTTAGATCTACTTTACAATAAGAGTAATTTTACAATAACCTGATTTACTAGTCACTACAAGAAAAACATACTCATTTTCATCGAAAATAATCCTTTTAATTAGTTACAAAATTTTAGTCGCAAAAACTCGTTTATCTTGTAATGAGTATATCAAACTATATTGATTTGTGAGTTTACTTTTTTTTTTTTTAATTTGTGGCTAAAGTATTTCTTTACCAATAACATGCAGGTTAACGCGTTTACTTCTTTTTATAATATGATAACAAGAAATATTACAGAATAAAAAGGAAGAAATTGGCGGAGCTAAATTAATAAAGAGTACTGAAACCCTTTGTTGTTTTGTTTTCTTATATACTATCAGGAAAAGGCATAGTTCTGGAAGTGGCTAGGCCAGAAACTTTGCTTTTGCTTAGTCATATCATTGACTCCTCATAATATATTTATTTTAAATGATAATAAACATTAATAATATATCTATATATATATATATATAGCCAGTTAAATAAGAAATTATTAAATTTAAAACAATTAATTAAGTACTAATTTTCTTTTAAGGTTATTGGCCATTTTTCAAACTCTCATAACATTTTTTTTTCTTTTTTTTTCCCTTAATTAATTTAGTAGTAATTCTCTCGGCACATGTGCGTAAAAGCCATTTCTTTCCTTTCAGATAATGACATTGTTTTAAAAATTGAGTAATGCTATATATAATTGTAAAATGTATAAATGTCGTGCAGTTGTTTTTAAAAAAAATATTATCTCTTATTAAAAAATTAATTTTTTTAAATAAATTTTATATTTATTTAATTTTTTCAAAATTATTATATAGCACTTGCATACTCATGACTACAATTATTATTTTTCTTAAATATTATATTTATGATCTATCATGGCCTACAATATTTCTAAGGACGCGCATAATTTTTAATAAATTGTTAATAAATATTTTTCTTCTAACAAATTATTTTAGTTATGCAACTAATTAATTATTACAGTAATTAAAGACGACATTAAATGATAATCACCAATTATATATATATCGAACAACTCAAAGGAAGAAATTAAAAAGAAGAAGACAAAATTAACCTGGCCGGATCCGGATGCTAATCACGATCGATATTCTACCCTATCGAGGTTACGCGTCTTGCTTTTACTCTATTAATAAACGTCGTTAGTTAATAATGAATATTGTCCCCATCTTTTGGAAAAGCTACCATCATTCCATCAACATGCAGTCATATCTGTTCGAGAATCTAATAGAGATAGAGAAAGGAAATCTGTTTTAGAGTAATATTGAATCTTAAAAATTTTATATATTTTTTTCACATAAGTAATGAATTTCTCCTCAATTAAAATAAAACAGATCAATCACATCACAACTTACATATAATTAGTCGTATATATACACGATGGTCATCAAATTAATAACATGCACGCGGCATGCAGCATGTTCATGCATTCGTGCGTAGCTGTTGATCACCTTTAATTAATCTCCTTTGATTTTCTTTCAAGTAATGATGGCCTAAACGCGTTTTTAGTTGCATGTAATTAATATTTCAATTAATCATCATGTGCACCCCATTGGAGTTGATCTTTATAAGGTATGTATCCAACACCCAATTGTCACTACATTAGTCGACAACCCTAGCGCGCTAGCCTTTAGTCTCTCTCTCTCTCTAGGCTCTCTCTCTCTCTCATGTGCAAGCTGGGTCGACAACCTAAATTATCTCACCCAACATGCCATTATTTTCTATGCGTGAGAAGGGGAAGGCTGTTTCCTTTTTTGACTGAGTTGTATATCCTTTTTAGGGGTGTTTTCATGTGAAACATTAGCTTGAGCTTCAAAGTCAATGTTAATGTCCTCGTTGAATATTAATTCGATCGTACCGTCTGTACGTCATGATCATGAGTCAGTACTTCCTGCGTAAAATCTTTTATCAAACATATATAGTCATCTAATGTATATCAAAGAAGTAATGTTACCTAGTGTCGTGGAGTGTATAAAAATTATATATACAGTCGATTTTAAAAAAAATTAGAATTTATAATTTAAAAATTAATTTTTCTTTCACATAGATCTCATATTTATTCATTTTTTTAAAATAATTGCGTGGTATTTACACATTCACAATTTTAACTATCATTTCTCTATTTGTCGATACATCATGATGAGTTGCAATTGATATTCATGTCACACGTGAAATGTGAATTCCGTATCATATGCAGAGATTACTGTAGTGTATGAAAACAAAGCAAAATGAAAATGGGATCAAGTCGGTCGATCGACCAGGTTAATTGATTTTTTTAAAAAAAGAAAAATGCAATTCATAAGATTTTCTAGATCAATATATATATATATATATATATATATAATAGACCCCAATTCGGATGATTAGACATTAATGACAATTTTGAAACTTAATTGAGAAAAAATACGTTAATTATAATAGATCCCAAGTCGGATGATTAGACATTAATTTCGGCCCTTCAAGAGAATTAATGGTATTTTTAATGAAACTTTCATCACAAAAAATCATCATTTCATCTCAAAAAAGTAATTGCCATGGGATCATGAGACATTGAAAAATATATTTTGGGATGAAATTCAGCAGTCTGATCGAACTTGTTCAAACGATTTTGTTTGGATGAGAAATTTCTATCCCTAACATCCATTCGAACTAATTAACCCTTTTACATTACTTTGAATGGAAAAATATATGATTGAATGCTATATATATATATTAACTAATTCGAGTATTTCAAATGATATTGTCGTTTGAATTAATGGGTAAGCCTTAGTTCATCTTGTTCATGTTGTCGCAATCGTATGATCTCCATGTATACAAATTTGTCTACTGCAATGCTCTTCAAATTGTCTCTGCTTTGTTCACAATTACTTGATCTCCAACCCTAACCCATGTATCTTATAAGTCGCGAGAACAATCATGCATTCACAATGCTCCTAGCTGATGAGGACAAAGTGGAAGGCTTGAAATAGTATCCCAAGCCCCACAAATATCAACATCACTAGTTAATTTGAGGAGTCCTAAAATGCAAAAATTGGAATATTAATGAATTTAAAATTTAGTTACGTACACTTGCAAAATTCTCTTGTGCCTGCATGGGTGGCCAGTCTACTCTCTCCATTGCAAATGGTGTGCAATGTAGCATATGACTTTATGATATTGTAATTATCAAGACGACTGCACGACACTTATGCATTATAATTTTAAAAAGTATAATCCTTTCCTTCTTTCACTGAGTGAATGGTAAGGTTTTCTCTCTAAGTTTCTCTGTAAACTTAGAGTTTTCTTTCTCCTAGACTTGGTCTGTGGAGGTTCGAGGGATGGAGGGTGAGTTGTCATCCTTGTGTGAACGCTTGAATCTAATGGAGGAGGAACAAAAGGAGGTGGTGGTCAGCGAGGAGGAGGTCCTGTCCTCTGTTGATAAGAGTAGACATTGTATTATGGTTAGTGTGATCTCGGACAGGGAAGCCAATAGAGGTGCTCTCAGGAGTACCATGGTCCGAGTATGGCAAGTGGAAGGCAAGGTTGTTATCAATGAGGTGGGATAGAACAAGTATTTACTTGAACTTAAGAATGTTGAAGACAAGAGGAGGATATTGAAGGGCCGTCCATGGTCTTTTGACAAGAGTTTACTCTGCATGGTAGATTGTGAAGGCTATAAGTCAATAAAGCAGATGAAGTTTCAATACGAGCCACTTTGGATTCAGTGTCATGATCTTCCGTTTGCTGGTATGAATCATAGCACTGGTTTTAACATTGGTTCATCGTTGGGGGAGGTTCTTTATGTGGATACTGGGAGCAGTGGGGTCTGTTGGGGGTCAGTTTTTACATATAAAAGTAATGTTGGACATTACTAAACCTCTTGCGAGGGGAAGGTTTCTCACTATAGGCGAATCAAAGTTCTAGATACCCCTCAAGTATGAAAGACTTCCTAATTTCTATTATCACTGTGGGATATTTAAACATTCCTCTGGTGGCTGTGATCAGATGAGGAGTAGTAAAGCACCAAGTGTTGGCTTTGACCAACAGTACGGTGCTTGGCTGAGGGCAAGCAGTAAGAATTTGTCTCCTTCCACCATGCAAACGAATAAGAAGCAGTATACTGGTAGTTCATCAGAGAAGGGTAATCGTGATGATTTCGGTAACTCTCAGGACCAATCTTCCCAGTTTGGAAAGCCTCCTCAAGAAGCTGGCATCATGGAAGTTGGTAAAGGAAAGCTAGCTAAGGGGAAAGGGGAGACAATTAAGGCTGATAATTTTGGAAAGGAAGATACGGGAAACTCGTTAAGGAAGGTTGACTCCCAGAAGTTGGCAGCTAAAGGGGGTACTAATATAGAAGTTTGTGATGTGGTAAACATAACAGCTAGGCAAGGAATATTCCCCGAGATTTCTGCTACTGATGATATCTCGATAGTAAATAGATTTCAGTGCACAGTGCATCATCAGAGTAGCCCACTCAAGGATAACATGCCTGCTAGTTCTAGAAAGCAAGGGGTGACACACTAGAAAACATGGAAAAAAAGGACACGTGCTGGCCCAGCTAATTCAGGAGTCCAACCACTAGTGGAAGCCTTGAAAGGGGACTCAAGTCAGACCCATAAAAGAAAGCCATCCTTTTATCAGGAGGAAGAGGAGGTTAAGAGGAGAAAGCAGTCTAATGAGAATGATATGGAGGACGAAAATGATCTGGCAGAGGCTGCTTTGCAGCCCTGCCAATTACCATGAAGCTATTATGTTGGAACTGTCGAGGGCTTGGGAACCCTCGAACAGTTCAAGAACTTCACCAATTGGTGAAGAAGAAGAGCTCACAGGTTGTATTTCTCTCTGAGACTAAATGCAATCGTGAAAGAGTTGAGATGGTGAGGAATAGATTGGGATTTGTCAACAGTTTTGTGGTGAATAGTTTGGGAAGGAGTGGGGGTCTTGCTATGATATGGGATGAGAAACTTAATGCCTCTTTGTTTTCATACTCGAGGCATCACATTTCATTAATGATTACAAGTGAGGAGGAAGGAAGAGAGTGGCATTTAACAGGTTTCTATGGAGACCCAGTTCTGGAGAGAAGAAAGAATTGTTGGGACCTATTGTGTCTTCTGAGGCCTGATAGAACATGTCCATGGCTGTGCATGGGCGATTTTAATGAACTTGTGTCAAATGAGGAGAAGATGGGTGGGGCAAAATGACCTTTTTTCCAAATGGAAAGATTTAGAGAGGCTTTGGATGAGTGTGAACTGGGAGATTTGGGTTATGTTGGCTCAAGTTTCACTTGATGCAATAAAAGAGAGGGGAGGGATTTTATTAAGGAAAGACTAGACAGGGTCTTGGGAAATTCTGCTTGGCAAAGCTTGTTTGAATCTACCATTGTTAATGTGCTTCCAGTGGAAAACTCAGATCATACCCCTTTGATGGTTTCCTGCTTTAACCAACAAGATGAACTTTATGCTCACAAGAGACTCTTTAGATATGAGGCTTTCTGGTCAAAAAAACAGGAGAGTAAGGATATAATTCAGAGGGCCTGGGCAGTTGTAAGTGGTGGACAAAACAGGCTGCAAAATGTTCAGAAGGCACTGAAGAATTGCATGCAGCAGTTACAAGCATGGGCAAAATGTTCTAGAGGTAATCACAAACATTTGGTTAGACAAAAGAGAGTTATGATTCAGAATTTGCAAGACCTTAATGTTAGAGATCTAAATAGGCCAATTAAGGAACTTCAAAAGGAAGTGGATGAACTTTTACAAGAGGAGGAGCTGAAATGGAAACAAAGGGCTAAGCAACAGTGGTTAAAAGGGAGAGATAGGAATTCTAGCTTCTTTCATAAGTGTGCCTCTCATAGAAGAAAGGTTAATCGAATAAACAAAATCAGAGATGAGAGGGGGATATGTGCTACTACTCATGTGACAGTAAGCCAGGCTTTCCAAGCTTATTACCAGGGTCTGTTCACTTCTTCATCTCATTCTGGCAGTGAGAAAGTAGTGCAGGTCGTGGATAGAGTTATTACTGCAGAAATGAATAGGCAGCTGATGAGGAGATGTTCATTTGAGGAGGTAAGGTTAGCAGTCTTTGATATGAATCCATATGGCTCTCCTGGGCCCAATGGTTTCCCTACAGGCTTCTATCAGGATAATTGGCTTGAAGTTGGTGTGGAGGTAACAACTGCAGTTCAGGAAGTCCTAGACAAAAGATGTGGCTTGGCTAAGATTAATGAAACTTATATTGCCTTGATTCCCAAGAAGAAGAATCCATCCCTAGTCACTGAGTACAGACCTATAAGCTTCTGTAATGTCCTCTATAAGGTAGTATCAAAGGTCCTGACCAACAGATTAAAACAGTTCCTGCCCTCTATTGTTTCCCCTTCTCAAAGTGCTTTTGTACCCAGGAGATTAATTTCTAATAACATCATTGTGGCCTATGAAGCTATGCATTCTATGAAAAATAGGATGAGGGGTAAGAAGGAAGGGTATATGGCCTTAAAGCTTGATATGAGTAAGGCCTATGACAGAATTGAGTGAGTTTTTTTGGAAGCTGTTTTACTAAAAATGGGATTCAGTGAGGATTGGACAGCCTTGGTCATGCAGTGTGTTAGCACTGTTAACTATTCCATCTTGCTTAATGGAAGACCTCAACCAAGTTTTAATCCTATGCGGGGTCTAAGACAAGGGGACCCTTTATCCCCGTATCTTTTTATTATTTGTTCTGAGGTACTTGGGAAGTTGCTGGACCAAGCTGAGATGAAGGGTTTTATCACAGGATTTCCTTTTGCTAGAGGTAGTTTATTAGTTAATCACCTCTTTTTTGCAGATGATAGCTTGCTATTTTGTAAAGCTAATGCACTGGAGTAGAGTAGGCTCTGTGGTATTCTCAAAGCTTATGAAAATGCTTCTGGCCAGAGGCTTAATATGGACAAAACAACTATCTACTTTAGTTGCAACACGAGGATTGAAGCTAAGGAGGCAATATTGGCACTGCAGGTCTGGTGGAGGCAAAGTCTTTTGAGAAATATCTATCTAGGCCTTCCAGCTTATGTGGGAAAACAGAAATTGAATGACTTTAAACCTATCTTGGATAGTATAAGGGCAAAAATGCAAGGCTGAACAGTGAGGTTCTTATCTCAGGCTGGCAAGGAGGTTTTGTTGAAATCTGTTGTGCAAGCTATTCCAATTTACTGTATGAGTATATTTAAACTTCCCAAAACAATTTTGACTGCTATTAATTCCTTAATGTAGAAATTCTAGTGGGGGATGAAAGGGAGCAGATCGAAAGTAAAATGGATTCCTTGGAAAACTCTAGGAATATCTAAAGATGATGGAGGTCTAGGCTACAGGGACTTTGAGAAGTTCAATGTTGCTCTCCTAGCAAAACAAGGGTGGAGGCTCATGACACATCCAGACTCATTAGCTTCTAGAGTTTTGAAGGCAAAATATTTCCATAGAGCTGAGTTTATGAAGGCAAACGTGGGCAATAATCCTTCTTATTTATGGAGGAGCTTCATTGCAGGTAGAGAGGCTTTAAGGGAAGGAATTTTCTAGTGTATTGGTAATGGGGACTCTGTTAGAATATGGCATGACAGATGGATCCCAAGACCAACTTCATATAAAGTCCAATCTTTAAGGAAGGTCCTGGATGAAAACTCTAAAGTTAGCTATCTAATTGACTAGCAAGGAGGAGGTTGGAAATTGTCTCTATTGCAGAAAGTATTTGATCCAAAGGAGGCTGCAATCATAAGTCAAATTCCCCTGAGCATTACTAATGCAAGTGATGTATTGACCTGGCGATGCACTAGTGATGGGAAATTTTCTATTAGAAGTGCCTATCATTTATTAGGCACGAGGCACGATGGAAACATTTGATCAGGGTCAGTCCTCATATGCAGTCCAAAAGAACAAAATCTGGTCTTATATTTGGAAGATGGGAGTCACTAATGCCAATAAAATGCTTATTTGGAGGGCCTGCCATGAGTCATTGGCTACAAAACTCAATCTTTTCAAGAAAAGAATAGTGGACTCTCCACTATGTCCAGTTTGTCAACACGAGCCAGAGTCTGTTATGCATGCTTTGTGGTCGTGTAATTCAATTCAAGATGTATGGGGGGTGAGTCTCAGGAAATTGCAGAAAGGAGTAGTTATGGACAACAGTTTTAAGGAGCTGTGGACTCTCTCAATTGCTGAACTAGAAAGTGAGGAGCTTGAAGAGTTTGCTGCAACAGTTTTCAGATTTGGAAGAGGCGAAATGGCTTAGTTTTTTAAAACAGGTTTTGGGATCCAGGGAAGGTAGTTGAGGCAGCCAGATCTGCTGTGTCGGAATTCAAGGAAGCTAATGCAACCAATGAAGGTGTTCAGGCATAAATTAGACACAGTATTCCAATATGGAGTCCTCCACCAATAAATACATTCAAAGCCAACTGGGATGCGGCTGTTGATAGTAAAAGAAGCAAGATAGGTGCAGGTGTTGTGATCAGGGATTGGGAGGGCAGAACAGTGGCTTCTCTGAGTTCACCAAATTTTTTTTTTCCTGATGCTCATCTAGCAGAATCTTATGGAGTATTGAAAGCAGTTATTCTGTGTCAACAGCTGGGCATTAAACAGGTTATATTCGAGGGTGATGCACAACAGGTGGTAAAGGATCTCAACAACCAAAATCAGAAAGGGAACTCAGCAGGAATGATCTTATCAGATGTCAAAGCCTTATTGCTTCATTTTGATAGATGGTCAGTTGTTCATGTGCCGCGTGCTTGTAATAATTTGGCTCATGTCTTAGCCAAGGATGCAATTAAACTCTCTGAGGAGAGCATTATTTTGGGGGACATTCCCTCACGTATTCATCCATTGGATTATTTTAGTTGAATAAAGTTTGATACGTTCTATTCAAAAAAAAAAATTATCAAGATCCTCTTCTAGCTTATACATGATTTAAAAATTAAAAATATCACAAGTGCATATATATGTAAATAATGTTTAATAATAAAAAATTATATCATGTAGTCTTATCCGAAAGACCCTGTCTCTCTGGTCTAGAGTCCTTTTCTCTCTACCCAGTACCCAAGTACTGTCGGCATGCTTCCCTTTCCTCCACCCAGAGGGGGGTTGGAGCTTCGGCTCCTCATTCCCTCCTTCTGTTCAGCCAATGCCGGAGTTGCCTATAGTGTTTTTTTTTCCTATTTATTTCGTCATTTTCCGTCTGTAGCACCAAGAAGCGCCAATCTACTACCTACGACCACCACATGCCTCGCTAGTAGACTATCCAAGTGCCGATTTGTCGAGCGGTCGAAAAAAACTACTTAAAATAGTGGTTCGTGAAACTCATGCGCTACCGTGTCAAAGAGTGTGTTAGGGTTCTTGGTCAAGTCCCTAAACATTATGATCCTCTAGCCCACTTCGCCTTATGATGACCGAATGCCTCTTGTCTTTCTTGCTTGGCCTTGGCTTAAGTAGGGCAATGGAGGGTCCCTAAGTTGATGGAGATATGGTGTTTAGTGGTGGAATTGATGATAATAATGAGTTTGGGTGACCTAAGTGATGAATTTGTATGTTAAATGCAATGTGGCATGGGTTGATGATGACCCTTGGTGTTGGCGCCAATTGGATGATGATTAGGGTTTTTATGGTGAAGTGGGGATAGGGTTTGAATGGTGGATGAAGGGAATTACGAATTTGGAAGAAATGTTTTGGAAGTCTACGGTTTCGACTAGCTAAAAGATGGAAAGGATCTTAGGGTTTGAATGAGTCTATGATTATTCTTAGAATTTAGGGATTTGGAGATGGAAGATAGGTTTTGGGGTTTGAGTGATTTTAGGGTTGTTCCTAAAATTTAGGGATTTGGCTATGGAAGTTAGGGCTATGGTTTCCTAAGATTTAGGAAATCCTTATGGAGATGATCTGGGGTTTTCAACTAAGGCTTATTGGATGAAGGAGGCTAGGGTTTTGATTCCTAAAATTTAGGAAATCCTTATGTAACCTTAGGGATTTTGGCTAGGGCAAGATATGTGTATGGAATGATGGAGGCAATGGCTTAAAATGATGGGGAATTTTGGCTAAGGCAATTGGTGGAATGTATAGAAAGTGGATTTGGTCTTTGATAACAAAGGAAGATGAAGACTTTATTTTTGGTTTATATAGATATTTTGAGAAATCAAATAATAGGAAGAATAAGGTGTAGAATATGTTTTATATGCAAGAAAATGCAATAAAATATATGAACAAACTAGGAAATATATAAGAACAAAGATAGATAATTGGATGAAAATATGGGAAAGTACTCATAAGATAGATTAGTAATTTACTACTAATTCACGAATTGCAAAGTGATGAAATAAGATATATGGAATCACCACCTATTCACAAATTGCAAGGTGATGATCATCTCCTTAAAATTCACAAATTGCACCCAAGTAGCCCAAGTGAAAAGGCATTGTAAGGATCTTAAGAACATAACTCAAACCGTCTACAATGGAAAATATGCCAAAAGATATAAATGAAATGACTAAAAGTCCATTTTAAAGTAATAGCATAGACGGAAAATCCTAAAAAGTCTCCTTGTAAAATAGTCTTGGATGGACAACATGATGGCTCGTGGCATGCATTGGCCCCTGGTTGGCCTAGGCTAGCCCATGGCATGGGTGTTGTGCGTGTGGGTGACATGGCCCAAGCATGGGCTGATATGTGTGTGGTTGGCATGGCCTAGCCATGGGCCTAGGCGTTGGGTTGCCTGCTAGTGCTGCCTGCAGTGCATGGCTGGAATGGCCCAAGCAAGGGGCCTGGGCGCTGGGGCTGCCTACTAACATGGTTGCTGAGCTAGCATGGTTGCTGTTGGGCTGCCGCATGAGCATGCTGCTACTGCTACTGTTGGACTACGGTGTGGGCATGCTATTATTGCTGGGCTATTGCGAGCTAGCCTCACTGGCATGGATGTTGGGCGTGCCATGGCATGCTTGTGGCTTGGCTGTGAGGTTGTCAAGACTTGTTAGCAACAGTGTCGAGGCATATTCCGTGGAGCTGTCAAGACTTGTCAACGACAATGTCAAGGCATGTGCCATAGGGTTGTCAGGACTTATCAGTGATAGTGTCATGGGCCTATCAAGGCATATCAACGGCAATGTCTTGGGGCTATCAAGGCTGAGCCATGGCATTGTCAAAAGGAAAAATGTGAGTCATGTTCCAATTGACTCATGCATTTCCTGCAAACTTCTTAGGGCATACACTAGACCCTTAGGAAAGTCCTCCAAAGTTGGGCTTGACCTCAAAAGTGGCCCAATCTCGATTGTCCATACATGTTTAGGACCTTGTCTTAGGGCGTTTTTTATTGGGGTCTTGATAGAGTGTCTGCCGGCGTCACACGCGGAACCACTGAGATCAATAGTTTCGGATCTCTCAGATCCGACCACTGCCTTTTTTCCTAGGGTGGCGTGCACACCACCACATATAGTGAAGTTCTTATGCCGGCGTATCGACACATCCTCCGGTTGCTATATTCTTATGTTCCTGCTTTTTCTAACTGATGATCAAGACAAAGTGATCGTGAAAGACTCTTACAGCCAATCCAGACAAACAGGCTGCAGCACATACCGTTTCACTGTGACTTTTAGTCATAGTTTAATAGTTTGTTTATCAGACTATTCTAAAACTGCTTCAAGCGGCTTCCCCTTAGTGAAAAATGGGTGTGAGCCATTTTTTTACTCTAGATCCCTCTTTTTTATTTTAACTATCATTGTGTTTGTTTGTTTTGAGATGATTGTTGGATACTCCTACCCATTAAATATTGTATCATGGAGCCCTTAGTTTATCTAAATAAATAAATAAATTGTATCAATTTTTAGAGAGTCAATGAAATATCTCTACTGATCTGCACAATGGCAGATCCTCTAGTGTTTTATTTATACGGCTTCTTTCTTGAGAGAAATAAAAAGTTAGATCATTAATAAGAAAATGAAAAGTGAAAAATAATATTGACCAAACAGTTTACCTGATTTTTAGGATCTTCAAACATGTCGAACTTTTCTCAATTTCCGGACCACACATTTTGAAAAGGATCTTGACATGCACTCTTGTTCTCAATTTTAATTCGGATAGATACTATAAGAAAAATAATTTTTTATGTTATTTAAATTAGATGTAAAAAATATAAAATAATTATTAAAAAAATTTTGATAACTATTTTATATTTTTTACATTTAATTTAAGTGACGTAAAAAGTTATTTTTTTTATAATAATAACTCATGACATTTACCTTATATTTACGGTATGCACTATACATTCATCAGCTAATCAACAGAGTCTCGCTTCTTGAGTTATCCAAAACTAAGATCGAAGTTGTAATTATTAAGGAAATCTTTTTAACAAATAAAATAGAAAATTTCATCAAACGCATTAATTATGCTAGAGAGAATATACTATTTTCTCCTGCCAAGTAAGCATGCATGCTTCCTAATATATATGTTCCCTAACATCTTAACGGACTTTGGATCATGAAAATGTAGCCATAGATGCATGCGTAGACACAGGAAGGACACTGATCACGTGACAAGCAAGCCAAATATCGATCCATGGATTCCCTGCATCAGTATGGTAGTAGCTGGCGTTTATAGAATAATCTCTCTTTTAAAATACATTATCGGCACGACTGTAATGGATTTAGATGCAATCTACATCATTCCCCATAGTGGTATTAGGTCGTACGTCTACAGTTTAAAAGGCCACCTAACAATATTTATCTACCAAGAAAATAAAGAAAAAGTAAAGAGATTGACCGTAGATGGTAAGAAAAATGGCCATGGGTGCGCATTTCTGAACAAGGCCGCCTGACCAAAAATAGTACTTACAGTACCATTTATTTAGGGGAAAAAATGGAAAGAAAAGCGAAACTGAAAGAACCAAGAGCACGCGGGGAAGAAGTCTTGCCCATTTTCACAAAACCAAGATCTGTCCTAAATTAAAGAGGCTGTAATTATTGATTAGTAGTACCAATGCATGGGAACGAATAATTAAGACGTCGACGACGTCTCTGACTCTGAAAAAAGTAATATATTGAACGTGCAGAAGACACCCCAATATGAACGTGCAATATACAGAGATTTGATTTTAGTCTGAGTTGCAGCACCTTTTTTGTTTAATTTTTCCACCTCGTGCATGTGATCCACTCACAAAGAACAAAGGGTTGCATGTTTGATCAAGGTCTTTTTCTCCATTTCTCACTTGGATTAACCTGGCGGCCTGATCATGCATGCATGTGTGTGTTGACCTGCCACTCGTTTTAGCTTTTGGACCCCCTACATGTCGATTCTTCGGGGATCGATCTGTGGGTGATGGATTATTACCTTTTATTAGATATTCTCAAAAGGAGGCGTGCACAAAGTTGTACTGTTCATATGTCAACTAAGGTATAAAAAAAGAAGTGGTATACAGCTATAAAAAGATTTTACAAAAATAATCAGTTCACAATTAGCTGACTACACCAAACCACACTCCACGTCAGTTTGTACTAGGATCGCTTCCCCTTGCGTACGTTGAATTCCACGTGCTGTGATTTTCTTTAGTTCTTTTTTATGCTGTCTTTTCTCGTCTAGTATGGAAACACACAATAATTCTTACAGCGAGTCAGCTAAAGATGCTGTCTTTCTTGATGTTGTAATTTTCCATGGAAGCGCGACTATTTTTGGACATTTGGGGCAAGCCAATCAGAAGATGCCTGTTTATGAAAAACATAAAATAAACTCTGCATAATTCCATGATGAGGTAATTGATGATCTAATGATTAATTTTAGGGTTCATCGATCAAGATACAACATCCAATGACCCAAAGCTTTGTTCAACAATATCGCTATTTGTGGGTTGGATCAGCTTCCAACTGAAAAAATCGATCTAAGACAAAATCAAAATGAGTATGGGAATTTAATTGCTTTCAAATACTAATGTAAAAATTCAAAACAATTATTATGTGGTTTTAGAGTACAGTTTACGGATAAAGGAAATTACAATGAAGAGACGACCGCATTATTTATATTCTAAGAATACTTCATAATTTTTCAACAATTGTTACATTTAATATTGCCAATTTGAATGTAATGTGCAAATGAGAAATAAACATCCACCATGAATGTTTCAGTCTATATATACCGATGGGTTCCAGGAAGTTTCATGCACTATGAGTGGCTTTATTGTTTCTCATGCCTAGAATGGAAAGTCATGATCTACTAATTACACATTTAGGTTACATTTGGATGTTGAGCTGAGTTCAGTTCTTTATGAATAGTAATGAGTTGATATAGTAAAGTGAATTCTGTGGGACTCATCTAAAATGAGTTTAAATGTGTTTGGATGTTAAGATAAGTTTAGTACATTTTATGGGAAGTTGAAAAATTTTGAGTCCCATATGTAAAGAAGTTTTGAATTGAGTTTAGTAATTTGAAAATTGTATATTTGGATGTTTGACTCGGCTTAAAATGTAAAGGCCCAAATTTATGTGTTTTTCTTTAGTGGGCCTTTTGTAATATTGTTGTAGGGTTAATTTGTGGGGTGTAAGTAGAGGAACTCGAGCAGCCTATGTGCTAGGGAGCCCACTTTTGAAGCAAGCCTAGCCCCTTTAAAAGTAAAACTCAATGTTCTAACCCCTTAAGTGAGAAACCCTAAGCCATCTTATTCTTTCCCTCTATCTGTGTACTGCAACCCCTTTTTCCCTTCTCCCCACTGAAATTTTTCTGTTGTTTTCTTCCCTGCAGACCATCCTAGATGTTTCCACCCCATGTCCTTCTCCTCTGTTTTCTTCTTCCCATGACCACTGAGTTGTGCACCCCTTAAGCTTGCCGTCCCAGCTAGCCTCAATCGCGTCCATGCTGTAATCCCGGCATGCCAGTCCAACGCAGGCAATGGTGTGTACCTCTCTCTCTCTCTCTCTCTCTCTCTCTCTCTCTCTCTCTCTCTCTCTCTCTCTCTCTCTCTCTCTCTCTCTCTCTCTCTCTCTCTCTCTCTCCCCTGCCACCACCTCCCTTCTCCCCACTTTGAGCCTCCATGGTTGTTCCCTAGTGTCTCTAGGCGTTTTGTTTTCTCTGGTTGTTGTCTCCTTGCCACTGCTACCAACCAGTGATGCTAGTCACACATGCAAGACTCGATCTCCATTTTTCCACTCCGTGTCTTTGTCCCTTTATAAATCCACTACGCTACTACTAGTTCTCTCTTGAGCTCGCGACACCTCAGACTTGTCGTGTGCTGCCTCTTACCCTTCTGTCATTCCTGGCCTTGTCGCATCTCCCTTCTCTACTAGATAAGGTTTTACCACCAATGTTTATTCTTCTCTCTATCTTCCTCTCACGATCCTTTCTCTCTCACTCTGTAGAGTCCCAGCCATGTTGTCGTAGGCCTCCTACCAGCTCAGTTATGCTATCGTGGCCAGGGAAGGCCGCCACACCCTATCCAGCCATGTGCAGTTGTTGCCTACGCCACCATTCATAAGCCGAACACCCAGATGTAGTCCGATAGTGGATTGGTCATGCATTCTAGTGGCAATGTTGGGTGTGTAGATCACAGAGCCTTGGGTGGCTATTCAGTTAGTGTGCATGGCTACTCTGTGATGTCAAGTCAAGTTTTCGTTGCTTGGAATGCAAGCTACGCATGTACGCACTTGTGAGGTCCCTTGGGCAACGCGCATGTTCATCCGAAGAAATTCCTTTTAGCATAGTAAGTAAAATTCTGGACCGACCTCGAATTTCTAATGCTGTGATTTTTTTACTTGTGCAATCTGGTTGTGTTGGACTTGTGGGCCAAGGGCCCTGTGAAGTGTTGGAAAATTATTATTGTAGTTGGTGGTAGATTTATGAAACCGACCCCACAGACTTGGAGTATTTGTAGTTGTGGTTGAGAGATTTGCTTTTACTTTATCAATTAGATAACTGTAATAATTTTGTGAGGATTACTCGATTGGGTTGTAGACTTCAACTTTCTGGTACTTAGCTTGAACTGACTTTAATTTTTTCACTACGTATTTTTAACATGTACGCATATTACATGTTTACACATACGAGCACTCTGCAATGGGGTGTGTGACCCAAGTTGCCATCACCCTGGTGTTGTGACTCCTACCAAATCCCACGTGGGGGCCAAGGATGCCATATAAAATTAGACTAAACTAGTTGATCTCAATATAGTCCAACAACCTAACTAGCCCAGTTTGGGTTTTGTGGTTTTCCTCCAACTCTGTCATGTTTTAGGAGATATGGAAAGCTCACAAATCTATTGAATTTGTCAAAAACATTATTGTACAAAATAAGCCAAATAATGAATCGATATCCTATTAAAGTTTTTACCTGAATTCCAAGATCTAGATTAATAAAAGATAAATGCACTACATGAAAAATCAAATTTTAAGCCTGGGCAACGAGGCCCCATCCCTTATCCCGCTTGTGTGTCCCATCCGACCTACATGGTACCGGCCAAGTAGAAATCTAAAAAAAATTCAAGATAGGATGCAGGTGGATATCCCACTTGCCCAGTTGTCCCACCTATAAATACAAAAGGAAAACCTTAGATTCAACTCATAGTTCATTTTCAAGTCTC
Organism: Carya illinoinensis; assembly: GCF_018687715.1. Taxonomy (NCBI): domain Eukaryota; kingdom Viridiplantae; phylum Streptophyta; class Magnoliopsida; order Fagales; family Juglandaceae; genus Carya; species Carya illinoinensis. The sequence continues at coordinate 12,742,718 of NC_056765.1, forward strand.
TTCTTCGACAAACACTCCTCTTCTTCCGCTTCTACTTGCCCTCCCACTCCCAGCCTTTTTCTCCTCTCGTCTTCATCTACTTTTCTTTTTCTACTTCATCTTCTTCTTTTTTAGATACCCACAACCACATGATTGGCTAGGTTTGATTCGATTTTTATGGGTTGTTTGGTTGGATTCTTTATTTAGATAGAGTTTGGAGCAGAGGAGCAGCCAAGCCACAGATCTAGTGGTTTCCACACATGGAGAGCCGCTGCGCATATTTGTATTAATAATGGTGCATAGGACGGGGATACTGACGGTGGACTAAGCCACCCATCTACCCATTGAACAGACAAGGCTAGGGATTATATAAGGGTGAGGACGAGGTGCAGAGGGAAAAATTGACTCCCTACTCAAGCAGGGACAGGGTGCGAGAGGAGTGGCTGAGGGCGGGCAGCACCCCTACCAGTTTTTACCAATGCCCAACAATTGCCAACAACATTAAATTAAAATAAATGCTGATAAAAATCTACCAGCATTTATTAATTATGGAAGCAAAAAATGCAAGTATAAAAGTGACAAGAATCATAATTTACCTATCTTTGATTTTTTTTTTTAAAAATATATATATATATCAAAAAAAGAAAAAAAGAAGGTTATCTTTACCTTTCCTTGTAATAGCTTAGTGACACTTATAAATACCACAATTTTAGGTTGTGGGCAAATTTCAACCGTTTTTAGGCATTTTTGAAAATTCGATTTGAATTATGGTTTCCCCCTATTAGAAAAGAAAACAGATAGTTTGTATTTAAATGCAGGAAAATACAAAAAATAATTAATGTTTACATGCGAAAGAAACTTAGGAAACTTCTAGGCTCTAACCATTATAAATGGTGAATGAAAGCTTCAAATAACTGGGTCCATGCCATCGGTCCCTGTTTGGTGATGTCAAGTATACACTGCAATAAACCCTATTATTTTCAACTAATATAACCACCCTCTTTTTCTTGAGTTTTACCTCCAGTAGAGAGACTTGTGGCAAGGAGATCCTCTTTTATCATTACTGTTCATTTTAAGTGAGGAGGTACTAATTGTTAAATATTGGAAAACTTCAGCCTTATAAAGATTTTAGAGGCTGCCTTATAAAGATTTTAGAGGCTGCATATATACTTTCCACTCATCTATTATTAGCAGATGACATACTGATATTTACAAATAAACTCATTCGCTTGAGTTTTTGTCATTATATGAGAAAGCTTCTGGCCAATTAATTAACTCACATAAAAGCAGCTATATGGTGAATCCTAAGTTACTTAGTGCTCGAAGGGCAGTGATTGCAGCCACTACAAAGTTTCAAAAAGGGTGTTTCCTATTGACTTAGTTAGGGGCCCCATTTCACTACAAAAAACTCTTGGTAGCAATGTTTGAGCCATATATTGTTGGATAAAGTGGAGAAAGATTGCAGGGTTGAAGGGGAAATACTTCTATCATTAAAGCACGTAGTCTTCCATGCCTATCCATGTACTTCCATGTATTAACACTCCCAAAAAGGTTACAGATTAACTTTATTAGATTTTTTAACCTTTTTTTATAGGGTGAGTTTGAATGGCAAGACAAGCGAAAATGGGTGTCTTGGACACACATGTTTGTGTTGAGGTCCACCCATGTGCATTGGAAAGCATTTAGCATCTCCAGCTATGGTATGTGTCCCTCCACTACGTTATGTTTTGTGGAGGGAGAAACTTAACCTCTCCTATAAATAGGTGAGGATTGCTGAAGCAAAAATATTCAGCAAGAGGAGTTCTGAGTGTGAATTTGTAGTGCCATTTGAGAGATAGTTAGTTGTTTTGAAAGAGTGTTTATAATCTTGTACAAACACATTGAATATCAAGTTTTCGCTTCAGTGGACGTAGGCAAATTGCCAAACTGCTTAAATACTGTCTCTATATATTTTGTGTTTGTTTTCTAGGCGGCCATAGGCACAACAATTGGTATCAGAGCCTTAATTCGTGCTATCCAAAAAATTTTAGTTGATCGAAATTAAATTTTGATCACACCACAACGTTCCTCTCGTCAAGACGGATCTGTTGCCACAAACAGCATCGAAAACGAACACGGGAGGGGCTTGTACACACCTCTAAAAGTCGAAAAGTGGCCTTCATGCGCCTCAGTCATAGCCAAAGGAAGAAGATGACTGAAACCCATGTGCCCACACGCCACCATGCGCGCTGGAGGTTGAAGACTCGTGAGACACACTTCCCCACATGCCCCACGTGCCATAGGGAGTTTTCTGTGCGTGTACAGCACACGCCTCATATGCCCTCCACACGCACAAGGAGTTGTCATAGGTGTACTCCACACGCCCACACATTGACCAAACGCCTTGCTCAGCGCGTGTATCCCACACCCAGGTGATCAGCACTGTCTATTTTTCATATCCTTGTTGGGCTTAATCTAAGCCATTTAGAGTTCGATTTCAACAATCAAATAGTATTTTCCAACTATTTTGATCATTTTGGACTCATCTGTACGGTTAGAATTTTGAAATTTTTTGTCTAAAGTTTTCTAAATTCATATGGAAGGTTCTGGAAGATATAGGAATCTGAAAATGCCAGTAGCTCTGAGTGTAGGTCTACAATTTCAAATGCCAAGTTTGAAGTTGAGAAGTTCGATGGAACAAATAACTTCGACATGTAGCAGTGCGAAGTTATAAATGTTTTGATCTAACAAGAGTTGGATATTGCATTGAAAGAAATATCAAATGATATGACTAAAAAAGATTGGAGGAAGCTTAATGCTCAAGCTTGTAGTACAATCCGGTTATCCCTTACCAAAGAATATAAGTATTTTGTCATGAGAGAGACAAATGCAAGGGAACTTTGGCAGAAATTGGAGGATAAGTTCATTAAAAAGAGCATTGAGAGCCATTTGCACTTGAAGAAAAAGCTTTTCAGATTCCAGTTTTGTGAATGTATTTTTATGTTTGAACATATGAATAGTTATAATCAAATTCTTACTGATTTATTAAACTTGAATATTGAAATCCAGAATGAAGATAAAAATTTACTTTTGCTAAATTCCTTACATGATACATATGAGTATTTAATTACTACTCTATTGTATGGGAAGGAAAAGATCAGTTTTGATGATGTATCTAGTTCTTTAATTAGCAATGAGTACCGCAGAAAATATAAGCAGGTACATCTAGATACATCAAGTGAAGCGTTAACAGCAAAAGGGAGACCACAGTCGAGGTATCCTAAAAAGAAGAAAGGTTTTCAATTGAAAACTGGGCCACATCACGTGGTTCATCAGTTGGAAGAAAACTTGCTAGAGACGAGTGTTCCTTTTACCACAACAAATGATACTAGAAGAATGATTGTCCCAAGCTGAAAGAATAACAGCAGAATCAACCCATCACAGCCAATGTCGTGGACAGAGATGATGAGTCAAATTTTGTCTTGACAAGTTCATCATTTATTTGTCGTTCCGATAAATGGATTATGGATTTCAAATGTACCTATCACATGTGTCCCAATCGGGACTGGTTTATTGACTTCACAAAAAATGAGGGTGGAGTAATACTTATGGACAATGACAGTGCTTGTAAGACTTAAGGAATAGGTAGCATTCGGTTGAAGATGCATGATAGAAGTATCAAAATTCTGACAAAAGTTCGGTATGTTCCGGACTTGCAGAAGAGTCTCATCTCACTTGAATCTCTGGATTCAAAGGAATTAAAAATCACTATTGAAGACAGAACTCTTAAAGTAGTAATGGGAGTTCAAGTGGTTATGAAGGGGTTGAGGCGAGGAAATTTGTACTTCTTGCAAGGAAGTACTGTTTATGGAAGAGCTTCCACATGCTATGAAAAGCTAGATGAGACTAATGCCGACCCCTCCAATCTTTGGTATATGCGTATGGGACATGCTGAAGAAAAATCTTTGCAAACACTAGTGAAGTAAGCCTTACTCAAAGGTACTAAGACTGGTAAACTATCTTTCTATGAGCACTGTGTATTGGGGAAACAGAGGCGAATCAAGTTTAGAACTACTATACACAATACACAGGGGATACTTGACTATGTACACTCTGATGTTTGGGGATCTACCTAAAATGTATCTTTGGGAGGTAAGCATTGGTTTTCAACTTTTGTAGATGATTATTCTCGTCGTATGTGGATGTATACGATGAAGAATAAAGATGAAGTACTGAAAATCTTCCTTGATTGGAAGAAAATGATTGAGACTTAGACAGACAGAAAAATCAAGTGGCTCAGATCTGATAATGGAGGTGAATACACTTTAGACCCTTTAATGGAAGTATGCCGGAGAGAGGGAATTGTCAGACACTTCACGGTACGAGGTACACCGCAGCAGAACAGTGTGGCAGAACGGATGAACCGTACTTTACTAGAGAAAGTGCAATGTATGTTACTAGATGTTGGATTTAGTAAACAATTTTGGACTAAAGTTGTGACATATGTTTGCCACCTTATCAACCGACTACCCGTAACTGCCAATGATGGGAAGACACCCATTGAAATGTGGAAAGGTACTCATGCTACTAATTATGACTCTTACACATTTTTGGATGTCCTACTTACTATCATGCTCAAGGAAGTAAACTTGACCCTAGAGCCAAGAAAGCAAAATTCTTAAGCTTCAGTATTGGTGTAAAAGGGTATAGACTCTGGTACATAGAGTCTAAGAAGGTTATCATTCGTAGAGATGTAACATTCAACGAGTCTAAGAGGCTTAAATCAGATGAGCATAAAGACTCCAATAAAGGCAGCCATAATAGCAAAACACCTGGTGATTCACAAAAGGTAGAGTTTTCCACTCAAAAGGATTCAAGAGAAACAAATGGAGAGCACGAACAAGATGAAGTTGATAGTCCAGTCACAGTTCCTCTAATACAACCTGAATCAATAGCAACTAACAGACTGAGACAAGAGACACGTGTACCAACACGTTTTGCAGACTATGTGACATATGCACTACCAACTGAAGGGGGTGAGATCTCAACCACTTACAGAGAAGCCATGCAATCTAGTGAATAAATCAAATGGACAAAGGCAATGAATGAAAAGTGCAGTCTCTCCACCAGAACCAAACTTGCAAGCTTGTGCCGCTTCCACAAGGAAAAAAGACAATTGGCTATAAGTGGGTCTTTAATCAGAAAGATGATTAAGCGCTAAAAATGGAGTGCGATACAAAGCTAGGTTGGTAGCCAAGTGCTACGCTCAGACAGAGGGAATTGACTACAATGAAGTATTCACTCCTATTGTGAAGCATGCATTCATCCATCCAGATATTGCTAGTTTTGGTTGCACAATATGATCTTGAATTAGCACAGCTAGATGTGAAGACAGCTTTCTTACATGGTAATCTAGAGGAGGAGATCTATTTGTCTCAACCAGAAGGTTTTAAAGAAGCTGAAAAAGAAAATTGGGTCTGTAGTTTGAAGAAGTCTCTCTATGGTTTGAATAAGTCGCCTCAGCAATGGTACAAGCGTTTCGACTGCTTTATGATGGACCTGAAATACACTCGTTGCCAATACAATCACTATGTGTATTTCAAAAAACTTGCAAATAGATCTTTTATTTATTTTCTTTTATTTCTAGATGATATATTAATTGCATGTAAAAGTAAGGGGGAGATAAATCATTTAAAAACTCAATTAAGTCATGAGTTTGAAACGAAAGATATGTGAGAAACATGGAGAGTATTAGGGATGGAGATCAGCCAAGATAGGGTGAAAGGTATAATTCACCTTACTAAGAAGCAGTATTTGAAGAGAATATTGCAACGCTTCAACATCAACTCGAAGACGAAGCCGATGAGTACTCTTATGGCCCCATATTTCAAGCTCAGTGCATTGCAATCTCCTAAAGACAATGAAGAGTGGGACTACATGAGGAATGTCTCATATGCAAGTATTGTTAGAAACTTAATGTATGCCATGATGTGTACACGACCTAATATCTCCTAGGTCATTAGCTTAGTTAGCCGCTATATGCATAATCTTGGAAAGGCTTATTGGCATGTGGCTAAGTGGATTCTAGGGTATATTTTAGGGACCTTAGATATTGGTTTGAAGTTCAGGAAGAGTGAAGATAGTCTAGTAACTGGATATGTTGACTCCGACTATGCAGGTGATATTGACAAACGCCGATCGACAACTGGATATGTGTTCACTATGGCTGGAGGGCCAGTTAGTTGGCAATCAACTTTGCAGTCTACAATTGCGCTATCATTCACTGAGGCTGAATATATAGTTGTAACAGAAGCCGTGAAAGAAGCCATTTGGTTACAGGGATTGGTAACAAACTTGGACTTTAAGCAGCAAGAGGTTACCATTTACTATGATAGTCAAAGTGCAATTTATTTGATCAAGAATCAAGTGTATTACTCTCGAACAAAACATATAAATATCTGTTTCCACTTCATACGTGAGATATTGGAAGAATTGGATATTCTATTTCAGAAGATTGGCACTGAAGATAATCCAGCAGATATGTTGACGAAAATCGTCACTGGGATTAAGTTCCAACACTACTTGGACTTGATTAATATCTCACACTACTAAGCACCTACAGGTGCATTGGCGCTTTAGGGCGCATTTGATAGCGAAAATCATTCATGGCACAAAAACAAACGAATATTTCGATGAGGGGGTGCAATCATTGGAATGATGCAACATGTAATATCCTAGTATGGCACACTTGGGTGGAGGGAGTGATTGTTGAGGTCTACCCATGTGCATTGGAAAGCATTTAGCATCTCTAGCTATCATATGTGTCCCTCCACTAAGTAATGTTTTGTGGAGGGAGAAACTCAACCTCTCCTATAAATAGGAGAGGATTGCTAAAGCAAAAATATCCAGTAAGCGGAGTTCTGAGTGTGAGTTTATAGTGCCATTTGAGAGATAGAGAGTTGTTTTGAGAGAGTGTTTGTAATCTTGTATAAACGCATTGAATATCAAGTTTCTGCTTCAGTGGACGTGGGCAAATTGCCGAACCATTTAAATACTATCTCTATCTATTTTGTGTTTGTTTTCTTGGCGACCCTAGGCACAATAATTTGGCCTACTAAAGAACGAGGATCGGGTTTGAGGAATCTGAATGATCTAATGCAAGCTCTTCGATGGTCTCTCTATATGGATAAAAATACTTCAAGGCAGATATGAGTCTCACTGAAATAAGAGTTAGACGTTATCATTCTGCTCTATGAAAGTCAATTAGTAAATGTTTTCTTTTTATAATATCTGAAAGTATATGGAAGATTTGGAAAGGTAAAATCCACTTATAGTTAGAAAATTGGAGTGGAGATGGCTCACTGATTCAAAAAAGTTACTTAGCCATCCAACCTTATATTTCATTAGATGATCTATTTTTAGGTTTAAGCTGGAATGTTAACTTGTTAAACCAGCTTGGGGGCCCTTAACTATTGCAAGAAGTTTCTAATGTTTGCCATTGTCTTGAGGAATGGAGTAAACCAAAGAATTTGGAAGCATAGAAAAGAAGGGGAATTTAGAAATTTAGTATTAAATCTGCTTGGCAGAACTTGAGAAGAACATACCCTAATTTTTAGCTAGCAAAGGAGATGTAGAACACTTTAATTCCTACTAAGATCTCAGTGATTGGATGAAACCTAGCTTTTAATGCAATAGTGGTTGATTCAACAATAAGAGGTGTCATCCCATCTAATGTCATTGCTGTAGAATAAATTTCAAATTGTTGATCATTTGTTTACTGAATGAGACTTAGCTTCTATGATATGGGGGTATTTTGTTGCAGCTTATGGCTTTTCAAATTTACTTTGTTTTTTCAATTGAAGGATAGGTTGGTGAAATGGTGGCAGCTTTCCTGAAGAGATGATCATGCCTCTGTTCTTGCTTCCATTACTCCTATGTTCATCTTATGGGAGATATGGTTAGCTAAAGACGATCATCATCACAAAGGTAAAGAACCTGTGGAAAAATTCATAAGAAATGCAGCCAAGGAAGTTGTATTTGCCTTCTCTCTCCCTTTGGGACATGAAACTAATACTTTGGCTGAGCTAATGGCACTAAAACAAGGCCTCTTATTTTGTTTGTAGCTAGATTTCTCAGGTGTTCCAATAAGTTTTATCTTTTTCCATACAACATTCACTTATCAAATGGACAATAGGTGTTTGGACCACTCATTCTTTGGTTGTTGGCTTTGGAGGAGTGAAGGATGGATATTTGAATATTGCCTTGATTTAGGCACTATGATCAGATGATTTTGTAGCTTTTAATTTGTTCTTTAAATGTAAATTTTGATTGTAATTAGTACAAGATAGGAATATAGTTTTTCTTAAAAGCTTGGTTTTAGAATTTTGTAATCCCTTTTGTAAAAGTTATTCTTTCGTACGATTGTTCATTTGTTTCGATTTGACCCGGAAAAGCACACTTCTGACCCAAGCCAAACCAGGGTGTTCTGTTTAACCATTGCCAAATTAGCCGACTCGAAAATATTTTTGAAAGAATCAGGTGTTTCGACCCAAACCCCCCTTTTTTAAACAAAAATATTTTTTATTTTTATAATCTATATATATACACACTAGAAAATTATACACCAATTTAAAGATTTAACCATCTTTTTCTCTCTTTTTTGCAACTCGTCTGTGTCTTTCTCTATCTTACAAGGTGTACATATAGGGTGTTATAGACCAACATTCTTTCTGTTTCTATCGAATGATTCTTTTTAGATTCAAAATGAGAGTAGGCCACTTCCGGCACCACCTTGAAATATGCCCAAAACAAGCCAACACCATGGTTTCAGTGAGCTTAGAGAAAAAACCCCATTAGAGGGGCTTCGAGAAAACCAGAGCTATTCAACTCATAAATTGGGATTATTTAACTGTGCTCCCCATGAAACAATGAAGTTTTCATGAAAGAAAAAAGCTGAAATCTTACAAATGCTACACCGCTTTCTACCTTTTGGTTTTTAAAGCTTCATTTCTCATATATTTTCAAAGCAATTGACCAGTCTGGATTTTACGCTTTTCCACCCAAGATGAGTTTTCAAGAATATTTAACTGAAAAAACAGATTAATTAAGGAACCGCATTTGAATGAAATGCAAAGGGAAAAAAACATTGGCAAAAACTGTACATCCATTAAAATGGAAATGAAACTACTTTTCTGAATGATTAGAAATGGAACTACTTTAAACACAAACTCTAATCAGGTTGGGCCATGAATAATTTCATGAAATAATAGGAATCATGTGCCTGCTTAGTGGGACATCAATCGGTTGGAAACAGAGTGTATATGGGTGGCTTCAAGCATAGGATAAGAACAGGAGCAACAAAGTGTTCAAAACATTTGTTGGCACATGCAGAGTGAGACATAGTGTCCTTCAAGACTTAAACACAGCGTCCTCCTTCCAAGCCAAGATAATGACTTCAATGGCTACTATATATTATAGTACTTCTGATAGTAAGTATGAATTTATTGCAAAATTGCAGTTTATTTTAATCCAACTTAAAACATGGACCACTCCTTTTTCTAGGATTAGAAAAGATAAATGAAGACCAGAAACATCAAAACTACATAGGAAGTAATTCTGGAGTCGAATCCAGATTTTGCCATTGAGTTGAACAGTTCATAATGCTGCATGCAGTGCAAGCTCAGTGCTGGACAAAATGATACAAAACTCCACACAAAATGATACAAAATTCCCATAAAACATGACTCAACCAAATGCATTATGATCTTTATCTTCGATCCTACTAAAATGCTGCCATAATTCTGATCTACCCTGAAATATTTTCTGTGTGATAGGAGGGCGACTTCTAGGACTAGCTGTAGGCAGATGGCTATCCAAACTTGGAGGCATAGAGCTGTCCAAATGCATCGCATCGGGGATTGATTTAGACCCTGACGAAGGTATAGTAGCAGTGGGTTCCATCAGGCTCAACTGCAATCAGATAAAGCAAGCATCATTAACAATTTAAAGAACAAAGCACCATCCATCAGAAATAAAACATGTTTTCAGACCATAAGGAAAACACAAGCATGTGAAAAAATTATAAGAGACTATTTCTATTGGAAAAAGAGACTATTATAACACTAGCCCTGGAGATCAGAAAAAGAAAAAGAACGATTATTCAAGCAATACATCGAAGTCATGCATCTAATTCAGTACAAATCTGCCCAGATTTCTAGCAGTTGCCATATTTTCTTAACGATAATTAAAAGCAACCTTCCAACCAGGTCTTCCATTCAGCATACTCCTAACATCATAGATCGGTGGCCTAAAATCTGCCCAGATTTTAATAATTCATATCTTTATATATTATGCATATGCAACTATGATTATATTAGTTCTCTCTCTTCTTCTTTTTTTAAATCTTATTACAGGCTGAATTATACCATTTTCATTTATACCTTCTGCACCAACTTCTCTTTGCAATCTTTGCCATACAACTAACTACCTCTCTATAAATGGGAGAATTTATTTCTTTGTACAACCTCACAGATTGGGTTGCTTATTACAATATCGTTGAAAACTTTCTCGTTTCAAGTATTCCACCTAATGTGTACTCGGCCCCCACTCCTATTGATCAAACCTAACCACCTGGTCTTCTAGTAACCCTCCTTAACAAGGAAAGGGTAAAAAAAAATACCATATAACATCTCTACCCCACGCTCAGATTTGATGGGTTAAATGTGCCTTAAAGCTTCAAAAAGAGAAGCATGTTTCACATCAGATTTAGCCCCCAAACAAACACACATATTTGCACAAAACCTCCATCCAAACAAACAACACACAAATTTGCATTTTCAGCCAAGCATTTAGCATTGAAAATCAAAAAACTATAATACCCAAAATCCAACAACCAGTTCAGATCAACCACACCTTCGGTCAGAGAAATCCTCCTTAGGGCTGCGACTGCAAGGGACTAATGGAGCTGAGAGGGAGAGCAATGGAATTCATAAATGGTAAACACAGACTCACAGTGATTTGTTTTCAGATTTCAGAGGCAGAGCAGAGGCGCAGAGCAATGGCATTCAATTTCAAGGGAGAGAAGAGTTCTGTGGAAGGATCAAGGAAGTATGTAAAACGAAGCAAGGGGGACTGGACCAGTTTTCAGTTATCAATTAACTGACCTAACTGTAGTATTTCGGAAGCACAACAGGAGCTCCATTTTTTATTATTTCATTCCGAGTCAGGTAATTCGGTGCAGAAAATTCGGGAATTTTGGGTCAGTTCGGGTTGACAGGTTAAATGAACAGCCCTATTCTTTCATGAAAAGTGAGTCATGAATAAAATCAAGAATACTGTGCACCTTTTTTTTTTTTCAAAAAAGTAATGTAACTTGCATTTACAATTGGTAATCTATAGTACTAGTTCAATTGAAGGAATCCTAACTTCGTTACATATAATTGCACAGGTTCGCGACTAGTGATTATCTAATCATTGAGTCAGTCTTGGTCAACTTCATACATTAGTTCAAGCTGTGGACCTCAAAATTTTTGGGGTTGCACCCCTTCTATCCATCATGTTCAGCAACCTCTTAGCCTTGGCAATATGATTCATCTCACATAATCCACTCAGTAACTTGTCACACGTACATAAATCAGCAATAAATCCTTTCTTCTCCATCAAAACTTGCAACTCAAAAGCTTCATTAACCATCCCTTGGTTGCAAAAACTGTCGATTAGAGTGTTAAACATGATACTGTCCAGTTCTATTCCTTTGGTATGCATGTCGTTTACATATGCCATTGCCATTCCCATTTCTTCAGCCTTGCAAAGACCGCTTATCAGAGACCAGTAAGTATCAGCATTAGGAAGGATGCTTCTTTTTGTCATTTCATCAAACATGAAAACTGCACCGTCCATAGATCCTAATCTACAATAGCCATGAATAATCAAATTGCACAAATACGCATACACTTTTAAACCTTTGTCATGCATGTCAAAAACCAACTTTTTAGCTTCGTCAACCTTCCCAAAACTCGTAAATCCATCTATCAATATTTTGTACGTGCGATCATTGAATGCCAATCCTTCCTTGTCCATCAAAAGCAAAACCATATCCAACTCCCCAAAATTCCGTGCCTTGGCACAAGCATCTGCCATTATATTGAATGTTATAATATTTGGTTTGATTCCTCTACCAATCATCTCCTCCACCAATTCCCTACCCCTCTTGACCTCTCCACCCCTATACAAGCACTCCACCACGATTGTCAAAGAAAACACGGAAACCTCAATGCCCGACTCGACCATTCGATAAAAGAAGTCTAAAGCCAATTGCATATGATCAGACCTTCTGAGGGCAAGCAAATGTACAGTACAAGTCCTCTCGTCCATCTCAATTCCATTATTCTTCATATATTCAAAAACTTCCGAAACTACATCGAACATGTTACAATCAGAATAAATCTTAAGCATAGAATTGAAAAATTTTGTCAGCACTTTGGGGTCACTGCAGCAATTCCAAACCGTAGGAGCAAGTACAGAAAATGGGTACCTGGGGTTTTCGCCAACCGAAACCCATTTTATGGTTTTCTCAGCATCGGAGAACCTTCTCTCTCTGAGAAGCCTGCAAATTAGGGTCAAGTAGGCTTGCAGGTCAGGCTCGAAGGATATAAGAGATCGGTTCCGGATGAGAAAGTTAAAGAAACGTGAGCATTTTGAGGATTTGAGCTCTGGATCCGTAAGAATGTGTAGGAGTGTGGTGGGGCTGAGACACGACAGGAAGGAAGCAGTATCGGTGGTGGTTAAGGGTTTGGGAGCTGAGGAGTTTAGGGTTTGGGAGATGATTTCTGTAAGGGCTTGGTGGGGATTAGGGCAGAGGTTGGGCCGATGACTTCTCTTGAGGGTTTTGAGGGTTTTCAGGTACTTTTGAAGAGCCATGATTTGGGTTTACGCCCATCCTCAACCCTAGCTACCCTGCAGCTGATATTCATTCCTCTCAGAAATCGGAGCTGAAAGACGAGTAACCCGTGTCCGACCCGTTTATTGAATCTGTACGATTTCCCTTAAAAATGGATGAAAATGCATTCGTGAGATTTGGATGCACAGTGCACACGGAATGAATATTATGTCTCCAATTAAAAGAATAATGTTATATGAGAAATGCTTGCATTTCTTCCAACAGTATTTTTTATTTTTTTAATGATAAAGAAAATATTTTTTTAAGGATGTTATGAATTTTTTTAAAAATATATATATATTTAAAATAAAACCCCAAAAAAATGAATGAAAAAAAATAATAAAAAAACATTTTTTACCTTTCTCAATAGATCAAGCCTTGGGCTAGATCCCTCGAGAGATATAGCAATACTCAATATTATATATATATATATATTTGTATGATGTGTTGTATAAATGTTTTTAAAAAAATTAGAATGTATTATTACTTATTAGAATATTAATTTTTTTCATGAAATTTTGTATTTTTTATTTTTTTTTAAAACAATTATATGATATTTATACACTCCACGAATATAAATATTATTTTTTAATTAAAAAATACAAAATATTATTACATCTCAAATTAAAAAATTTTAAAAAGATATATATTTAACGTAAACTAGTACTTGAACACACAAAAATATGAAAAAAAAAATTATTATTTTTTGTTTATATTTTTAATTTTATGTGGTGTCACGTTAAGGAGAAAAATGAATGGTATAAATTATGAGCCAAAGTAGTATTTGATTAAGGCATAATAGAATTATGAGATAGATGAAAATTATATGAATATTAATGAAATGATTTATAAACAGTAATAAAATGGTTTGTGATAGGAGTTTTTATTGGGTTTAGGAAAATAAAAAAGAAAAAATTGAATAAAAATATTATAAAATTTAAATATTGTTTGAATATAATTTTTTAATATTATTCATGTTTTAAAATTTGAAGATGTTGTACTATTTTTTTTTTTACAAGTTTGAAAAAATTGTAATATTTAGATCATGATTAAATAAAAAAGTTAAAAATTTGAAATTAAAAAGTGTTTTGTCTTTGAATATTTTTTAGAAGGAAATTATGAAAAGTTATGAGATGATTAGATAAAAGAATTGTATTATTATTATTATTATTTTTGTAAGTTTGAAAAAATTGTAATAATTAAATAAAAAAAATTAAATATTTGAAATTGAAAAGTATTTTAGATTTAAATGATCTTTGAAAAGCAAATTATGAAAAATTGTGAGATGAAATGAGATCATTATGAAATGCCCAAACTAGGGATGTAACCGGTCTGATTTAGTCTAGTTTTAGATAAAATTTAGAACCGAATCGGTATGTATCGGTTTTGTATTTTTTAAAACCGATTACGCACCAGTTATTCTCCTAAACTAGTACTTCGGTTTTACCGATTTTCAGTCCAGTTCGGTCTAGTTTTACTGGTTTTAATTAGGACTGTCCATCCGGGTTCCGACCCGAAAATCCTGGTATACCCAAACTGGAATCCAGATTTGAAACCCGGGCCGGAACCCAGACCGAATTAGCCCGGGTCAAATCTGGGCCTGAACCCGGGTTTTGTAAAACCCGGATTCCGGGTTCCGGATTAAACCTGGTTTTTTTTTTTTAATTCTTTAAAAGTATAATTTTTTTTTAAATAAAATTGAATATCATATTAAAGATTTTTAAAATCAATGTTGAAAAGTATAATTCTCTTTATGTAAAAGCCTATATTTATTATAGAAATTTAAAAAAAAATGTTGAAAATCCTACTTTTTTTTCTTTTAAAAAGCCTATATTTTGTGAAAATTTTTTTAAGAGGTAATGTTAAAAAGCATAACATTGTCCAGAATAATAAAATATATAAAAATGAAAAACTTAAATGCATGCAATCCACTACATATTACATTACATTACAAAATATAAAATTATAAGATATGAGTTACATATCAATAACATAGTCTTCCATGTGATTTAATCACGCCAAATAAAACTTCAAGTATATTCGTTGTAGCCACCCAAACGGAAGACAACCGTCACATTGAATTCCTAATGTATTCTCTGCAGCCACCCAAACTGAAGAGTAAGAATATATTTCAACAGAAAAAAACACAAACTAGGGAAAAAAACACTAAATTATCCATTTATATAACTGGGTGAATAAAAACAAGAGAGATAAAACTAAGGATATCAAGAGAAAAACAATCAAACCACACAAAATTAGTAACTATATTATAAAATCCAAATAACTACTAGAACCATTAAATACACAGACTGGAGGGAAAAGATTCCTATTATTTTAGTTGAAATTTGTTCTGGATTTATCAGATGCAATATATTAATAATTGTGCAGTATAAATGGCACATGACGCTTGAAGAAGTTGGAAGTTAGAATATAACACAATCATAGAACAACTTTCCCAAAGCGAAGGGAATAGTCGAAACTAGAGTATATTATCTTAAAACATATAAATGATTTAATTAAAACTAAATACTGGTTCTTACACTGTTAACTCAAGAAATAGACAAAATGACAACTACTGTTTGGATAAAGAAGTAGTCATGTGAAATTTTTTTTCATCAGAATAGATGACTTGCATCAGAAACAATGAACAGGATCTTTGCAGCTATTGTGAAGTAGTAAAAAATAAAAACACAATAATGAAATTTACCCCTGCCAACTCTGCCAGCTTTGGATCCTCAATCTTGAAAGTAAATAAGCTTGGCACTGGATCAACAATTGAATGATTGAGCTGAGCTACAAGCCTATAACCCTTTAAGAAGGACAAGAAAAGTTGATCAAGAAAAATAATTCATATACATGCAAATAAAACTAAACCACTTTTCATCACAACCTGAGGACTACTACCACTAGAAATCAATAGATAATCAGCTTCAACATATTCAACATAATCGATAGTCTGCTTCTCAATCTTAAGAAGGAATTTTCCCAAACTGCTAGCAAAAGCGGTTGTCACAACTTTTTCAGTCTGCAGAGAAACTAACCGAGCTCACATTTTAGAATAGAAAGTTGACAATATATTCCATCATATTACTCATCAAAAAGAAAACCCATCATTTTACATAGCAAGCATTGAACTATGGCACAGATGGTGAGATACACAAGTCTGGTAATTTATGAACTTAAGACTTTTTGGTGATTTACTAACTCAAATCTGTGATATAAGATATAAATACTGCTTTCTTATCACTATATTTTTTTAGCATTTTATTTTCCCTTACAAAAACAATCTGTGATTTATACGGTGTGAGGTTGTTAAAAAAATTGTGCATTAGTACCATATCCATTCATAAAATGCTAACAAGAAATTAACATTTAGTAAGGCATGAGGGCATCCATTCTAAAAGAAATGCCATGGGAGCTGAACAAACCACAGGAAAGATATTGTTGCTATTGCTCCTTCTGTCGCCATAGCCTAACATATTGTTGCTATTGTTCCTTCTGTGGCGATAGCCTAACCTTCTTTTAGAAAATCAGGATTCCAGCTCTTGCAAACAATGAACATGCACAGTTATATTTGTTTTCAAACCCTATATACTAGGGTTCAGTGCAAAGTGAAGTCAAGGGAAAACTATAACACTATTTCTAGAAAACCCAAATATAAAATTTGGTACCTCTATTTCTAGGAAACCCAAATGAGCAGAGACAAAAAATAAATAATACTACATGTACCAAAGCCATACATATGGTACCTCTATTTCTAGAAAACCCAAACAGATGGAAAAAAAAAAAAAAAAAAAAAAAAAAAAAAAAAAAGAGGCAACATATAAGAAGAGAAATCCCTTAATGCTATTGGCAGAGAAGAAAAAAAAAATAGAGAAGAAAATAAACCCTAATGCTATCAGTAGTCTAAGCTAAACAAACACATTACAGAAGCATCTACTTACATATATCGGCACGATGATGACGATGAGGCACGAGGATGAAGAAGCTAGAGTTTCGGAGAGACTCAAAGAGGGACGATGGCTATGGTTTCGGAGAGACTGAGAGAGGGTTCAGAGCGAGGGAGACCCACTTCGCATCGCAGAGAGAGAGAGAGAGATATATATATATATATCGATCTGAAATGGGGGGGTAGAATTAGGGTTTTTTTTTTCAGTTTATAAACGAGTACCGGATTTTAAATCCAGATCCGTACCAGACCGGATTAATCCAATTTTCTCAATCCAGTTTCCGGCCCGGATTTGACCCGGGCCAAAAATCGGAACCGGAATCGGCTGGATAAAATCCGACCCGCATGAACAGCCCTAGTTTTAATGTACTATATTATATATTATATAATATAATATAATACAGTATATTATAATATATAATACTATAGTGATAATATATTGTAATATATTATAATTGTATTATAGACTATAATGATATATTATAATATATAGTGATATAGTATTAGTATAACTATTAATACAATAAGCAAATGGATATAAGATTTTAAAATTTAATATTATATTAATTAGTAATTTATCATATAATACAAAACTATTTTATATATAATTATATATTATATATAAATATTATATATAATTATATATTATATATAAATATTATATATAATATAAAAAATTAAAATATATATATATAAATCGGTCAGGTCCGGTCCAGTTTTAGAAAAAGAAAAATTAGAATCGGACCAATTTTGACCAGTTTTAAGAAAACTAAAACCGATACCGGACTGAACCAATCTTGGGACTGGACCGATGCCACCGGTTTGATCCAGTCCGGTCCGGTTTACCAGTTTATCGATTTTTTTTATACCCCTAGCCCAAACAGATCCATTTAACAAAAACACTTGAATTTTCATGTGATATCCTGTATTTTAGTACATTTTAATTGAATGAATTTTCTATTTAATTTAAAGATTGATTCTCTTATTTTAAATTTAGCGTATTTCTCATTGGTTTATTTTTTTATAATTTTTAAATTGTGAAATTTATTTTGTTATACTTTCTTAATGTTAATTATTGTTTGTATTTAAATTACGCTTTAATTTAAATTAGTTTATTTTTGGGCTTTTTATTTTCTACTGTTACATTTTTCTCTTACCATTGTTTTAATTTCTTTACTTGTTGCTGCAATTTTTAAAAATATAATTAATTTTATTAAGTTTTAATAATATTTCACTTTTTTAGGTTTTGTGTTTTCCTATTTTCTATACATATTTAGGTATTCGTAAAATTTTTTGATATTTAAAATCATTTATATATAAATTGTTCAATGTCTTTTAATTATGTATTTTTACAGAATTTTTTGGCGTGACATTTAAATATTGTGTGCCAATTTTTTATTCACTCACACATAATATTAATATAACATGTCGCGATGCACCTATTAAAAAATTAACTGAAAATTTTTGGAATTAGCTAATTGATAATTTTAAAAAATAATGTCATTTTGTTTTTTAATTTTGATCACTAACGTATTTAATTTTTTTATTTATTAAATAAGGAAGTGATTATTAATATATTAATATTTTTTTATATTTTTAAAAATTTTTAAAAATATTAAAAAAAATATAAATAAGAAAAATACAAAAAATTAAAAAATTAAATTTTATTTATAGGGCGTTCCCAGCCGTCACTGCTTACCCTAGCTGTACTTATTTTTAAAACCAATGGACCTATTATACCAATGTCAAAAATTGGTTTTACTTTTTAAAATGACTGAAAACAAGTTATTAATATTATAATTAACCCTATTATAGAATTTTAAAAAAAAATGTTGTTTTTTTATAAATAATTTTTTATCTTTAATTACAAGGATCAAGATATATGTACTTATAATTTTATTTAAATTTTTACGTACAAAACTCATTTTATCAGTATTTTTTTTAAATTCAAATTTTAAATTTTAAATTTCATAAATTATAATTTATCAATAGTTGATACATAAATAATTAAGTTTTGAGAAGCGTTATAACCATAAAGAAATCACATAAAAATAATTCATAAACTGACGTAGTTACATATGATTCACCAGATCTGCTTTATAATAAAAATATCTTTAAAAACGATTAGAGTATTTCTTTTAAATTTTTCTAAAATAAAATTAGTATTTTTCACACACACGATCAAGACTAGGACGTGCTGTATTAGGATGTGAACGTTGGGGACAAAATTATAAAAGAAAATTAAATTTGAGGGGAAAAATTAATTTTTATTGAGTTTATTTTATAAAATTAAATACGTAGAAGTCTATTTATAAATTAAAAAAAAAACAAAACAAAACAAAAAAACAAAGTTTTTATGGATATTTTTTAGGGGACCGAAAATCTGAAGCCCCCGAAAGGGCTACATACTTCCAACCAAGAAGGCTAGCATTGCTCTTACAAAGAATTGAGCAAGAACTTTGATCGGACACTTCTCGCCGGATCCCAACTGTGTCTAAACCAAAGCCCGCCAGCAAACACAACTCTGCATGCACGACACACGTTCTCCTCAAGAAAACAGTATATTTTGCACTCATTTTTTTTTTTTTATTTTTAAGAAAAAAATCATGTATGGTTTAATTTTAGATGTTGAAGCGAAAGACTTTGTCTGGTCGGATGATACTTTCTTGCCGGATCTCAAAACTGTGTCTAAACCAAAACAAGCCAGCAAACGCATAAACTCTGCATGCACGACACGCGTTCTCCTCAATTCTCTCCCGCCTCTCTTCTTAAACCGCACCTGGCCTAGCAACAGAAACTCCATAGAGAAAGTACTCGGCTATCGTGTGAAAGATGAAGGCAAAAATGGGAAACAGAGCAGCCCTTTTGGTACTACTCCTTGTACTGTGCTATGGAATGGCGAAGGCAATGGCTATAAGTTTTGCTGAAGAAGAAGACTTTGGTCGGGAGAAGGAAGAGAGGGAAGAGTGGGAAGAGATGGAAAGCAGAAAAGAGAGGGAACAGAGGTGGAGAGAAAGAGAAGAGAGCGAGGAGGAGACAGATGACTGGTTCTTGTTGCAAGATTCAAAGTCTGTGATAAGGACCGAGGCAGGGGAGATGAGTGTGATAAAGAGCCTTGGGGGAAAGATTTGGGATAGGCCTTTGCATATTGGATTCATCACCATGGAGCCACAAACCCTATTTATCCCTCAGTATCTCGACTCCAGTATGATCATCTTCGTCCGGAGAGGTGCTGACCATAATATTTTTCTCTCTTTTTCCTAACCCGGAACCATCTAATCTAACTCTAGATATTTGAAAGACAGTTGAAAAAGAGAGTTGCATGAGTTTTGCTACCCTTCTCTCTGTTTTTTGTGCTTATAATTTTCACTTGATTAGTGTTTTGCACACTTAAAACATTATATATTGATGATATGCGATATATAATCATGTGATGATTGATTTGTTTGCGTAATTGGTTGCAGGGGAAGCAAAAATTGGATTGATATACAAGGATGAACTGGGGGAGAGGCGATTGAAGGTCGGTGATTTGTACCGGATTCCGGCCGGCTCAGCATTCTATTTGGTGAACACAGCAGAGGGCCAGAGGCTTCACATTGTTTGCAGCATTGACCCTTCTGAGAGCTTGGGCATCGGTACTTTCCAGGTATAATAAATAGAGTTTACTTGGCAAAAGAAGAAAGAAAATCCGTGGTTTTAGGTTTTGCTGTCTCCATGCTCCTTGGAGGACATTAGTTGGTCTGTGGATGAGTTGACCCCATAACCAAAGTATATATGGCTTTGTGTTTGAAACTGGATACATTGGACGTGGGAACTTGGTCGGATAAGATTTATCTTATAAACATATAACATGATGATCAAAAGTAGGGCAAATGTCAAGACATGCTTGGTGACAAGACAGCAAGTGGTTCATTGATCGGATCTGATCTTACGTTGTTTTTCACTTTTTGCAGTCTTTCTTCATTGGTGGAGGAAAATATCCAACATCTGTACTAGCTGGATTTGAACGCGAAACGCTTTCAAATGCATTTAACGTGAGCAATTACACACTTATTTATTAGCCATCAGATTCAACAAATATCACACCAAAAACATTCCCTAGAGCCTAGAGGCATACTAAAACCTTCCTCTTAACATAACGTCCATTACAGGTTTCATTCTCAGAAGTACGAGATATCTTGAGCAGACAGAGAGAGGGACCCATCGTGTACTTGCCGGAGTCTCATTCGCCAAGCACTTGGACCAAGTTCTTGCACATGAAAGAGGGAGACAGACTGCAGCACCTCAAGAAACTGGTGGATTTCCATGAACCTCGTGATGATGAAGAGGAAGAAGAGCAGCAGCAGCAGCAAACTTGGTCATGGAGAAAGCTCTTGAATTCTGTGTTGGGAAAGGAACCCAACAAGAGGGGCGATAAGAGAACCCGAAGAACCCCGGACTCTTACAACCTCTACAAAAGACGCCCCGACTTCAAAAACAACTACGGATGGAGCGTTGCCCTTGATGAATCTGATTATACCCCTCTCAAACACTCCGGCATTGGCGTTTTTCTCGTCAATCTCACTGCGGTAGTCTATTATTTCAGATTCATATATTTTTGAACGATCCAAGAAAACATCTTGATGTGCGTTTTCTTGGCAGGGATCGATGATGGCGCCGCATGTGAATCCGACGGCAACGGAGTATGGGATTGTTTTGAGCGGATCTGGGACGATACAAATTGTGTATCCAAACGGAACCTCGGCAATGAATGCTAATATAAGCGAAGGAGACGTGTTTTGGGTGCCGAAGTATTTCCCGTTCTGCCAGATTGCATCCAGAAATGGTCCGCTCGAGTTCTTTGGATTCACGACATCGGCGCGCAGGAACCGGCCGCAGTTCTTGGTGGGTGCAAGCTCAATTCTTCGGACCATGCTAGGCCCTGAGCTTGCGGCTGCGTTCGGTGTCAGCGAGGAAAAGTTGCAGCGCTTTGTTTATGCTCAGGAAGAGGCTGTTATCTTGCCTTCGCCTAAGGCGGCACCACCGGACGAGAAGATGAAGCCCAAGGAAACAGGAGAGGAGGAAAAAGAGAAGGAGAAGGAGATAATGTTCGAGGAAGCGCCGAAGGTCATTACTGAAATGATTATGGGTTTTGCTTAGAAAGAAAGCTAATTTAAGCTGTTATTTTAACTATTTTGTCATATATAGTTTGTTCATCATCCACTTCAATAGTTGTGAATAAGATCAGACTTGATGTGTTTTTCTTTTCTAATTTGGTTAATTTACTTGCATCTTTATGATCCCTAGGAACATTTTTCTCATTAATTTGACCTGAATTTTATCTTCTCGACCCAGTGTGAATTCTATGAAAAAAAAAAAAAAATTACAATTATATACTTGTATCTGGTCAAGTGTAGGGCTGAACAGCGTTGTTGATGTAGCCAGATCGTCTAAACAAGTGAATTAATTTCATTGCATTTTTTTTTAGTAACTCTAATCTCTCCTTGTCAATTTCAAATATTATTATTATTTAATAAGGGTGTAAATTGGTCTGGTTCGGTCGAGGGTGATGGGTCCATCATTTTTTTTTAATCTGACCGAACATTCATAGGGACCAGTCCGTTCGGTCCAGTCTAATTATTATTTTTTATTTTTTTATTTTTTTTAAATAAATTAATTAAAAAAATTTATTTAAATTACTAAATTAAAATTAAGTAAATCATTATTGTAGATTATGTAACTAACTCATTAAAAAAATATTTTATATGGTCAATGCTAATAATTTTCAAAAAAAAATAAATTAGATGAAAATTATATCATTCATTTATATAATTACTATATATAAATAATATATTAAATTATTAAAAATATTTTTCAAAAATATATATAAGGTTCGATCCGTTTCCAGTCTAGTCTAAAATTTATAGATCCCAAGACCAGATCAAATGTCAATCGGTCCACACATTTTAGGACCAAGATTGACCAGTCCCAACTTCGGTCCAGTCCAATCTGGACCAACCAACTTATAGCCCTGATTATTATCCAAAAAGTTCAATGCATCATGCTTACGAGGTGGTATTTATCATAGTTTTAAATTCCGTTAGGTTTCAACATGAATTTTCCTTTCCGGTCCAATATTTGGTATACCATACTTTCTTGTTTCGTTTCACTCCAAATCCTAACTCATTTCGGCCATTCTAGTCAAATTTAGGTCAAAATTTGGTATTTCGAGTCCTATTCTGTTTTGGACTGTTTTGTAATTTTTTTTGTATTTGGATGACATTTTTTTATAAATTTTACATATAGATGATATTTAATTAATTCTTGAATATAAAATATATTTATATAATTTTAATTTTTTTGTAACTTTAAATATGTCCCCTCATTTTTTTTTAAAAAAAAAATATCATTATTTTTAATAATTTCTCTATTTTTTTTATTTGCTTTTGTGTCTCAACTCAAGTTTGTGATTTTCTCAGCTCATATTCATTTTATAAATCTTCAATTATTTTACATACATATATATATACACACAAATATACATGATACACACTTACATATATATTAATTTATATAGACATATAAATATTTATATATTATATATAGGTAATCGCGAAATGGCGCATTGGAATGCACTGGAGTGATAACCGGAATGGAATTTAAAACATTGGACTATTTGCCCTTTGAGAGAATTCCTTGGCCACTCATGGTATTTGCATGCACCTTGTCTACTTTCAAATTGAAAGCTTTTTTTATAATAATAATAATAATAATAATAATTAGGTGGCATGACATGCCCACGCAGGCTAGTAAGGTTCCCACAGCGTGTATGCCACATGGGCAACGAGGCATGCCCACACATGCACAATGAGATTAGTACAGTGCCCATAGAGTGCATGTTAGTTGACGAGTTAAGTAAGATTAGTACCTTGGCCTCCCCACACATGCACTTTGTGGGTAGCGTAGGGCACACCTCCATCCTTCGCCCACCATGCCAAGCATATAAAGGTCTGACAAAGAACAACATAGAAGAGGACCAAAGAGCCTTGTTGTTGACATCAAGTTGCCATGCAAAACTCTACCAATGCAATTTGCCAAAAGGGTCTTGTTGCCTCAAAAATCTGCATTGAAACACATTACCAATGCAATTTGCCAAAAGAGCCTCGTTGTCTCAAAAAGTTGACATGCAAAACTCTACAAATGCAATTTGCCAAAAGAGCTTTGTTGTCTCAAAAAGTTGCATGCAACACTCACAGCAGGGCCCCCTGATGCTGCAGCCCGACTAGCCTGCATGGGGGCAAACACTTCTCTCCTACTTTTGGACAATAGAAACCACTCAAATTGGTTTCTGAAATTCATTCCAATACATCTTGGATGTGTTCTAAGCATCATCTACCATAATAATAATAACCATAATAATATTTGTTTTTTCCACACAAAATTAATATATGAGGTGGTGATATTTTTATGATACCAATGCCAAGCAATGGATACAATTTTGAAAGTTGAAAGTCAATACCTTTTTAATACATGTTATATTCTATTTCTGAAAAATATGTTAAGAAGTAGATTTCTCAAAGTTGAGATTATGGATGACATAATTTGTGATGATTAGTGATGCATTCAAATAAATAGATACTTTTAAGATAATTTATTTATTTTGTGTCAGTAATTAGATAAGGACAATTTGTCACACTCCACACCAAGGCTAAGAAATGAATTGCGCACTATTAATTAAGTTATTGCTGAATTTGTAGACCAGCGTAGAGAGTTTTCCATGAAACATGCATGAAACGTGCAATTCTTTTTCTATCTCGTTAAAAATTGTAGGATCAGTGCATATTTTGTGAAAAACTCTGTTCATCTAACACCATGAGTTACCTCTAGTCCATGGTATCTGATTGTTTTTTATTTTTAAGATTTTTTTTTTTTTAGAAATGATTTGTTCAATCTTTACAATGTGCAAATCTCCTTAAAATAGACAAATTTAAAACCCACATAAAAATGAATAATTCTAGATATAATCATAGTTGTGCAAGTGCTACACACTCTTTTTTTAAAAAATAGAGTCTACTATTAAAAAATTAATTTTGTAACGTCCGTCTATGTGGTGAGACTTTTAGGAAATGATTTTTGAGAAGGAGACGGGAATTACCATTCGTTTTAAAACTTTTTCCTCTCCTATCCAGGATATAAAAGACTCTATGTTTAAGAATAAAATATGCTTATTAAATTAAAGAGGGTTACATTGAAAAATATTAAACTTTACAATTAAAAGTATTTCATATAAACATTATGCCTAGGGTTTCATGTTATTTCCCTTTGGGCCATATCCTTCTTGATGCGTTCTACTCATCTTGTTCATAGGAGGGGCACACATAAAAATTAAAACGAATTGATGACTTGTAAGCATTACTTTATATAATCAAAATATACTAACATAGATGTTTAGTCACGCATACGTCACTCCATACATACTATACATAAAACATTATTTCTTTTAAAACATTATGAGGTAGGGTTTTTCTTGAAAATGCTTTCTTTCTTGAAACATTTCTCCACACCTCGTGCCTTCATTTCTCATAGAGTCTAAGTATACATACATTCTCTTATTACTTTCCTTTGGCCGATACACAGTTTTACCCTCCGAGTGTGAGGGTTAGTAGTTTTCCTTTGGACCTGGACTTCGCTCACGGCTACAGGTTGGGAATACGTTTTAGTCAGAGGGCAGCATTGGTTGCATTGCCAGTATTACTTATCCGGTATTGCAATCTGCCTATTCATTTGGTACCCATTCATTCATATGGTTGTTACGTATTTTCATACATTAAAATTTTCCCTATAGGCGAGAATCACAAGCATGACTTACCACCATTCCTAAAATTCATTTTCTTTTCTTTCATCATTTTTAATCCATTCATTCATAAACATCATTTAAAAGTATGAGGTTAAAAATCATCTTTCAAGACATCATTTAAAACATCAGTTCATAGGGACATTTAAAATACTTTCTTTGCGTTGTTTAAAGCATCGCATAAAGTATAAGGCATAAGCCTTACATTTTAGTTTGTGAAAATACATACAATACTTACTATATATAGTCATCCATCACATGCATACAATTACATACTTAGGGTGTATAAAAAGGGGCTGCCAAAAATGACCATTACATACATATACTTGAAGACTTATACTTAGCATACTTTTGTAAAACCTCGTTCATGTTATTTCGTAAAGGAAAAAATTTAATTTTCATTGTATATTTTTAGAGAACTCTAAAAGAGTATGAACATAGTACTTACCTGAATTCAATGTCATACTAATTTCATGTAGTCTATTTATGTGCGTGTTAGATGGTAACCTATATGCATACACAATCTTAATGTCATTCTCCATCTAGTGCATAAGTAACTAAACTATAAATACAGACTACACTTCACTTAGACACGCTCTTCTTTTATCTTGTCTTCTATGTCTTCCTTATCACTTGTTCTCTTTCTAAGACTCATGAGGGTCACCTTTTCTAAACTCAGCATTCTACTTTGAGGTGATCTTATCCTTTAAAGTAAATCTCTATGATTCATCTTAGGGTTAAGACGTTAGGACCTACACCTCACTCTTTCTATTAACCTCATTTTGATGCATGGCTCAAACCAACTAAACACATCCCAATCCTGGATAATATACATGTCACTTCCTTCCTGCATCCTAGCCCACACTTCATCTTCACTCCCATCCATGCATGCCACACAATTTTAAGCCAATTCTAAAACTTAAATATCGTGTACCCATGCTTAGGACAGATTACCCATTATATATAGTAAATCCCTTTGACACACGTGTCTAACCATATTACACATGTACCCTAATCCCTTTTATCACCTAAGATCAACATATAATCAGTTGATCACTTGCTTGTGTAGACAAACTCTATAATTTGATACCAACTTCTATTCAAATCCGGCTAACATGATTCTTCATGCTATCAGTCCAACAACATAGTTCATCCCAACACTTGACACGACAAGACTCCATTTACTACATCTCTGTTGCGCCACATAGCTCGAGACTACTCCTAAGCTACATCGTGACCTTATCACGTCACCTGGCATCCTGCTACGTCACTTTTACGCCAACTCCTCACTCATCACAAGTATGCCTTCCCACTTGGCCATGTCACTTCGTGACATTCTCCCGTCATGCTCTCACGACGTCACTGTTACGCCACTCCATCACTTCACACATACAACAACCATCACACTGTTATACGGTGACACCTGTCACTTTGACCACACGATTACATTACAACTACTCCGAGATACTGCTTCACAGTTCCCAACACTATATAATACGCTCTACGCTCCTCAACAACGTAATCACCCAAACCTTTGTGACATGTTCGGTGCATCACGACTTCACCACACAGAGTACACTCCATGTGTACTCCTTTCACAACACACTACGTTATACCACCACTACAACACATGCTTCACACCTAAACTTCATAGCATAATTCACAACAACACACTACACTTTGCAACTAAGCCTATCACTTCATTACAAAACAAACTCCACAATACTAACCATATAGTCCATACTAACCAACTTCACATAAATAATGAGGGAAAGGGAAAAAGGGTTATACCATTGTCAGGGCTAACTCATGTGTTGCTCGCTGCCTAGTATGGCTTGCAACATTGGAAGCTACTAGCTTATTGTAACCTGAGAATGGGGCTATTTTGGAAGGCCAAATCTAGGATTTCTCGACTAGATCTTGGCTTTGGCTAGTTTAACGTGACTATGGAGGGTGGCCAACACAATGGGTAGTTCGTGGGTGGCGACTAACACCGTGTACAGTGAATTTAGCCGCGTATAGTGGTTGTTTACTATGGTTGGGGGCTGTTTGGGAGTGGGGGTTGGTGGATCTGGAATGGATGGCCATGGGGATGCTCATAGTGATCTTTTAGTGGCAGTGTGAGGTGGAGCACGGTGGCACCGTATGTTCAACAGGCTCAACCTTGGGTCTTTAAACTAGAGAAAGGGAGAGGGAGAGCTGGGGGACTTATCTGGGCATGGAGGAGCTTGGGAAGGCTATGGTGGAGTTGTGGTGTCATTGAGGTAGCGCTCGATGGGGAGCACGATGGTGGATTTGGCTGTGTGTGAGAGAACCCATGAGAGAGTGAGAGAGGCTACGTGAGGGGTAGATCGGGGAGAGGGATGGTTGGGTTTGGTGGCTGGGGGTTCAGAGGTTGCTAGGAGGTAGTGCGGTAGCCTAGGGATGGCGTATGGTGGTGTATGGAGGAGAAACCTGTGCGAGAGGCTGATCGCATGAGAAAGAAAGGGAGCTGTCGTGGGGTTGGGTTCGATAGAGGGTGCTTGCCGGAGTGAGGGGAAGTCAATGTGGTGGTTGGTGATGCCGTAAGGTGGCATACGGTGGGGTTGGGCTGGAGAAGAACTCGGTTGAGAGAGGGAGAGGGTTTCCGTCGGGTGCAAGGGGGAGGGAGGAGAGAGAGGGAAAGTGGAAAGTGAGGGGGGAAAATCTAAGGTATTGGATATTTAATCTTGACCCTTCAATTAGGATCCCTAACCTAGATCCAATGGTGGACAATTAAACATTGATTTAAACTAAGTAAATTGAGAGGAATCAAGATAGAAATATAACTTAAACTAAACTTTAGCTTATAAAATATAATCTTTCATCATTAATAAATGATGAAGTTTTGCTATATATCTTTAAGAGAATAAAACCATCTAATTAATTATAGTTTTCAAAATAATTTAAATCTAATAATATTTTTAAGTAACTAAAATCATTTAGATAAAATGATTTTCTATAATTATAATATTTTTAGAATTCTAAAAAAATTCTAATTTCAGGCTTGATCCAATAACATTGAAAATATCTCATATAAATATTTTCAAGATATTTAAAATATTCAAAAGCTTTAAAACATAAGACTTACTTTAGGAATTACTTGATATATTTGAAAACACGCCTTCAAAGTTTAGCATGTATAACGAGACTTGTGGCTATTAAAGAGAGAAAAATGAGTGGGTTGTTATAAATTTTTTTATATAGATTTTATATTTATTTATTTATTTAAAAAGAATGCGTAGTACTTGCGTATTCTATAATTGTACATATTATTTTTCTATAAAAAATAAGATATTAATTATGGATCTTATTTACAAAAAAAAAAAAAAAGAGTATGAGAAAATTACATATCATGTGACTCTATCAATCATTACTCTTCATTCTAATTTTAAAATTATCGAAAATTTTATAAAATTAAGGTATAAAATTTCTCTTTAAAAGTTGTAATTTGAGATGCAAATTTAATTTTGAATAAGTATATTATTCAGGTTTAAAAAGAGAGAGAATTATTCAGAAAAAAAAAAAAAAAGAGAGAGAGAGAAAGTACTAAAACATGAACATGGAACAAACCAAACTGGCGGTTGCGTTGCTGATATAGTTTGTTTCCCGGAAAAGGAAAGGAAACACTCATCGGAGTCTAATCAGAATCATCAGCGATGAAACCGAACTTTCGTTCTCTCGTTCTCCTCTCATTCATCGTTCTCCTTCGTCTAACAATTCATACCAGAGCTGAAGTCATAACCCTAACTGCAGACACTTTCTCCGACAAGGTAAGAGCACCCTACCGGGAAAAGAAGCTATCTTTTTACCCCTTTCAATATTCTCATTTACTATTAATGTTACTGATCAAATCATCACTGAGATTCTCGATCGGTTCCTCGCGATTGAACACTTTTTGCAGCTGTCCGATCCAAGATCTAGAGTTTAGTATGCCATTTCGTTTTATTTTACCTATCGATTGAAGAATATACGAAAGATTTATATTTCGTTCTCTTGGTGACTTGAAAATCACTATCTTAAGACCAATAATCATTGTTTCTTTCGTTTAGGTGAAGGAGAAAGACACAGCGTGGTTTGTGAAATTCTGTGTTCCGTGGTGTAAACATTGGTAACTACGGAAATATGTACCCAAGAATATATTTCATTGTTTGAATAAGATAGACTTCATATATTGAATTTCCATTTTTTATTTTCTTTTATTATTTTTGTAATGTTTTGTTAGTAATAATTAAGAACTGGATTTCAGTAAGAACTTGGGGACATTGTGGGAGGACCTTGGGAAGGTGATGGAAGGAGAGGACGAAATAGAGATTGGAGAGGTTGATTGCGGTGTGAGTAAACCAGTTTGTGACAAAGTCGATATTCATTCGTATCCTACATTTAAGGTCTTTTATGAAGGAGAAGAAGTTATCAAATATCAAGGTAACTTTCACATTTTATCTCTTTCTATGTGAAGAAAAGGGTATTTTCGTTCTGTTGATCTCTATTATAATGCTTGTTGATATTCGTTGATTATGCTATTCAAGTGCCTTTGAGATTGGTACTCAAGAAGCAATGCATTTTAAACATTCAATCAGAAACTTTTTGGTCGTTCCTCAGTTATATTTAAGCTTTAAATTAATTTTTTTGAAATTACATTTAAAAATCTTCATATTTCAGCCATAATTCTTGGGTCTCTCGAAGAACCAACACATTTTCCACCCCTTGGTTTTACATATTGTTCAATGGGTTTTTTATATGCTAAATAATCATTTAAAAAATGCTAAAGGTGCACTCCGAGTACAACTAGTAGTGCACAATAAAGTCATCAAGCTAGAAATGGAAAAAGATACAAGAAAATAATGGATAGTAAGCCCATTGAAGTCTATGGAGGTTGTCTTGGAGAGTGTTGAAGAAGGAAGTATTGGGCTCCTCCATTCTCTGTTTATGATCCTCAAAATTTCTGTAACTTATTTCTTTCCAACATACACCATAAGAGACATATAGGAACCGTCTTCTACACTGCTGATATTTTTGAGCTGTCTAGTAGTTCAAATTGCCATCTAGTTAGTTGTGAAGTTGGGGCTATGGCATACTTGGAGACATTGATGAAGGTAAAGGACCTGAATTGCAGGTGGTTGATCATATGATCATGAAAATTCTGAGGGAAATGAAGCACAAACATCACATAATCATATACCTGTGGTAAAAGGATGTGTGTGCATGCATGTGGGAGTGCCAACATATATATGCCTTTTACCTCTGTTATTCAAAATCTTAATTGTGTGCTTTGTTTCTAGTCATCCCCAGTTTGGTCGTCCTGAACTTAAAGGATATTTGCTATTTTAGTGTGCAAATTGAGTGAACTTGCATCAAATCCTCATGTTGCTCTGGAAAACGAATTGCCAAACTTGGCAGTTTATTTCTGTTGGAACTGTATACTTATTGGAGATTTGTTTGGGTGGAAAGTGATGATAGGAATATATATACTTTTTTTTTTTTTTTGTATTTTTCAGGTGATAATTCTGTGAATCTTGTATTCTTTGTACTTTTGTATTGTTTGTGCCATCAGGTGTAAAGTTTTTGCATAGTTCCTTTCGATATAAATGATGTAGCTATAAATACATCTATTAGTTATTATAGACAAGATACAGGAACTTCTGAGCACCAGGTTGACTTTCAAAGACAAGTGCATTTTATGTGATACTGCCCATGTATCGAGTTTTGTATTCAGGGTGAATTTTTTACTGATTCTCACTCCCCTGAAGTGTTTCTATATTCATTGCCTGCAACAGATGTTACCGCTTTAATTCTTTTCTTTAACTTGAAATAGTTTTTCCTTTGTTAAAGAGAGATGAAAAGTAAACATGTCTCATCACTCAACTGTATGCTTGACTCTTTAAGGGGAGAATTTTGAAGTAAGTTGCAGCTTTGAGTAGTCAACAATAAACAATACTGATACCGAGCCAGAATATGTTAATCATTTATTTTGCACCATAATCAACGCTTATAGAAAGACATGTGCATTCAAAGGAACAGAGAAATAACTCTAGGTTTCATGCTCTAATATGATTACTAAATATTATGCTGGTAGAGTAACACACTTGGTGGCTTGACGATATGGTGCCGTACAGAAAGTGTGGTGCCAATGATTTTGATACAATGACTGCAACAAATGATGATGTAATATTCCAAGTAAAATCCATGATACTTTGAAGAGGATAGTGATGGTATTGATGGATAGCAGCAGTGGCTCTTGGCAACTATAAAGGACAGGGGACTGTTATAATATGCGTGATATGGCAACATTGCCATCAAGGGTTAATAACGAAAAGGTGGTGGTAATGATGATGATATAGGTCATAATGAAAGTTGTGTTAAACCCCTAGGGTATGGCTCAAGTGGTAAAAGCCTTGGGTTTGGGGGTACGCTTCCCCCAGGTCTAAGGTTCAAATCCCCTTGGGTGCAAACAATCTCTAGGGACTATCTCAAGTGGTAAAAGCCTTGGGTTTGGGGGTACGCTCCCCCCAGGTCTAAGGTTCAAATCCCCTTGGGTGCAAACAATCTCTAGGGACTATCAAACTGAGAGATTTTCCCCTTGAATTACCCAAGGTGCACTTGTGGAAAACTTCTTGCTGAGGGCCTGTGCATCCCTGGGAATAGTTGTGATGCTGTTCCTGAACACTTGGTGCCAAAAAAAAAAAAAAGAGAGAGAAGTAGTGTTAGCAGCAATGCAGAAAATGTGATTACTCTTTCCTGTATGTCATGCAGCGCAGGGCTTTTGTTTGACCATTTTAATGATATGTCTCTGGGATTCTAGCCAACTACTTTGGGTTCCAGAAGTAGGTTTAGGCTTCCAGATTTTTTATATGGTAATTTTCATTCTAGCTTTGGCAAATGATCACGCACTCATGGGAGTTGAATGCCTGATTTCACATATCATCCCATCCTTGTGGAAGCGAAATTTCTGTGAGCATCTTCTGGCTCATTTTTCAAAATTTGTTATCACTAGACTGGAAATGATTTTCTATAACGGCTTCTGAATGTGATAACAACATACTGTAGCAATTTATTGTATTAGACTACTGTAATGGGATGTAGAGGTTCAGGATTCCAAATTTCTATTTGCCAATTTATTGTCGTTCATTTCTTTTCCCCCCTCTTTGGGGCATCATCGTTCCACTATGAAATGAGTTGAATTCTTATGTTGAAGCCCTGCAGACATCATCTTCTTCTGTTATTTACGGTACTTGTTTGAGTTAACTTGAGCCAAGTGAAGTCATTTAGCGCTACATAGTAAATTCTAGGCTGATGATTTGAGTTTTTCATTGACAGTGGATTCCTGCAACGGTGATATCTGACTTTCATTTGTTTACCAATAATTATCAGGGCCGAGGAACGTCGAATCACTTAAAAATTTTGTTTTAGAAGAAGCTGATAAGGCAGCAACGAAAGCGCAGTTTGGCAGTGATAAAGAATTGTAGTGATGTTTAAGGTAGGAACTTCATTAACTTTTCTTTGTTGTACCATGCAAAATGGGCCTGGAATCCCTAGTAAAATTTTGAGTATGAAATTACTCTTGATAAACAAAATTTAGCTGATTTCTTTTCCGATTATCACTTGGAATGGTTTGGCATTTAAATACTTGTTGTGGTGCAGTGTGGGGGTATTGCTACCATGGACAAGAAGGGCGATTTGCTCTTTACAGCAGTGGACGTTTATGGACCCCAGCTCAGTGATCATATTGTGGATTCTAGCAGTGTTTTTAAAGAAAAACATTACCCCAGTTTTGTACTTTGATCAGAATTTATCTAATCTGGAAGATACCAACATAGAATTAGTATTGACGGCAAAGAGAATTAGTTTGTATTGATGAACTTTGAATTTCATTTCAACTTGTTCTTGGTAAATTGTTGCTATGTACATTTATAATTACGGCATCAAAGGGTTTCTGTCAATCAAAATTGCCATATTTCCTAGATTCAGTTATCTGCATATGGAATTTAATTTGGTTATAGCTTACAAGGTTTGTTCTAGCTGTTTCAGAAAACCGTGATACTTCACTTTTTATTGAGAGAGCAATCACTTAGGAATGCTTATAGAATTAGATGAAATGAGATGAGATAGTTTTAGATAAAAGTTGAATAAAATAATATTGAGTATTATTTTTTAATATTATTATTGTTTTGTGATTTGAAAAAGTTGAATTGTTTATTATGTTTTATGTGAAAATTTAAAAAAATTATAATGGTGAGATAAGATGTATTGAAAGTGTTTCTCAATGCAAATGACCTCTGAATGATTGTTTCCAATAGTCCAAACTAACAATCTTCAAGGCATATCGGGTTCAATGGAGACGGGGAAGGGTGAGAGTATAAAGTAGAGCAGAACCATTTCAGTTTCCGTCCATGAACATAAAGAAAAAAGGAAAAATATAATTACAAGCACAATTGTGCACTAATCTGTGCATTAATATGATGTGATTGGTCAAAAAATAGATTTTATTGAAAACAGTGTTAATTTAAATTTTAAGTATGAATAAATCAGTATTGGTATACAGATTAGTGTGCAACTATGCTTGTATGTAACAAAACTTATGAAAAAATAAGTGTAAATCCCATGAGGATAATAGAAGAATGCTATTATAGGTTCTGTTTGGCCACATAAAATTTTTATCTCAAATATAAAATTCTCATCTCATCATTACAACTTTTTCAAATTTCTATACAAAATATAATAAATAATTTAACTTTTTCCTACTTTTTCAAATCCTAAAATAATAATAATATTAAAATATAATACTTTAATATTTAATCTTAAAACTCAAAATTTTTATCTGAGAATTTTCAATGGCCAAGCAGAACCACATGAAAATTTTTAGTCTATTTTTGCTTGTCTACAATCCAAATGAAATCCTTCCCAAAACAAACACAGCCGAAGATGATGTTTGTGAGGCAAGTCCCAAACCCCCCGTGCCTCTGAGCAATGTTATTCTTTGTTTTGGATTTTGCTGCCTTCAATCACACTTGTTAATGCGACAAATTTTAAATAGTTTCATATGTGATTTAGTTAAAAAGAAAGTTACAATCAGAAAAAATATTGCCACTCTCTCATCAGTGCTGTAGAGAAAAACAAGGAAAGAGAGAGAACACCCACAAATGACCAACGAATTATGGAAGTGAAACATGCAACAACTAAACTAAGAGCCAATAAAACTAACAAATGCAATAGAAAGCAAGAGCACTTTGAAATGCGTGATGGACGTTTAGCACCCAGAAGACATCTAACTGCTCGAGTTTCAACAACCCCTTCATCCTCAAAATCAATGCTAGAGAACTGTGATAAAGACTTAAAGCTGCCTCAAAGCTACCAAAATGACGAAACCAAAATTGCAAAAGAGTAAAATCAAAGATATAGACAAAACAAGTCTAATAGATCTGAGAAGCACATTTCAATTTCCAACTTTGCTGCGGACTTGGGAACTTTGCACCTGAAGGATCCTTTCTTCTCAACACTCTTGATGACAACAAAAGCCAAGTTCTGACGCATTTCCCTCTCAGCAAAACAATTAAGTGTTGGGTACCCAAAGAAAGGCTATTAATCTTAGTTGAGAGCTCAGCAAACATCACAGCAATGTGAGAGGTGCGACTGTTAAGCATTGGAGCATAACCATTACCTATCTGACCAAGGTTGTTCATGATGATGCCCAGGGAGGTAAATTTTGAGTTCACATTGAAGCCAATGTTGTCAACAGGAAGGGCGTCCTGGAGAGCCTCATCATTTCCACTTACAAAACTACAGTTGTCAGCCCACTGGGGCCAATGGTCACATTCATTCAAGGCTAGAGTATACCAGTCTCCACACACCGAACAGGGACAGTTCCAATGCTTCCATCTTGTAGACATTCTAAAGTGGAGATAGAGCGGGCTTGTCTGAGGCTCTTAGGCTCTTGGATCATGTGACTCATATCAAGAGCCACAAGAAGATCGGGACGCTTGGTTGACCTCTCAACCATGTTGTCACCCTCAAAAGCAGAGATGGGGGGACCGAGGGGATCTTCTCAGGGTTGTATTAATCCTCTTCAAATAGGATGAGACTTCCTTGACGATTTCAATCATACATCACCTTGGAATATTTTGGGGTTGTGGCATCCATCTACATAAGAGTTCGCAGAAGCAACATCATTCATATTCAACCTTAAAACAAATGAAAATGGGAAGGAACAAAAATTAATACAATCAACTTTAAAATTTTGGATCAATTCCTTTTTTTTTTTTTTTTCAATTTTATTCTTTGACCAAGTCCTTAAGTTGCTGGCAGACATATTTGGTCATGTATATGATGAAACAGCAAACTAAACCCACAATAAAAAAGACTCTTCCACAAACACAAGTTCAAACATGTTTTGTTAAGAATCTTTTTTTTTTTTTTTAATTAAGTGTTTTGTTAAGAATCTACGTAATAAAAAACGAAATAATGTTGCTTCATTAAGTTTCAATAGTCGCAAGAACTTGCTGCAACTATTTCTGATGATCTAATAAGAACTTGTGCAAAAGGAGATTTGACAAAGTTCTGTTCCAGCAGCTTAACCACACAACCTCTTAAAAACAGCATATAGTGCTAGCACACTCGCTCTATGATAAATACAAAGAAGTTCCAGTCAACTCTCAATCCAATGTAGATATAGATAATTTATAACCATTAAAGATAACCAGTGCTCAGTACCTGGAATGATTTTTGCCAATTGAATTTCCAAAGTCATCTTCGAGCACATGTTGAAGCTTCTTGTACGTATCCCCATCCACAAGGTTTTTTTCTTGAAACTCTTTCAACAACCTCATGGCCTCTCTGACCCTTCCTCCTCTGCAGATCTCATCCAAGACAGTCCGGTAAGTAATGAAATCAACTGACCTCTGCCTTTCACTCATCTCCCATAGGTACCTCACTGCCTCGTCAACTTCTCCGCCAAGAGCCAAAGCATTAACGAGCGAATTGTATGATTTATTACTTGGAAGAAACCCTTTTCCCTTCATTTCATCACACAACTGTTTTGCATTATTAGTTCGGCCTTGAATGCATAACCCATGGATCAAATAATCATAGGAGAATGAGTTGGGCAAACACTTGTACACAGGACCCATCTGATGAAATATCCTTAGAGCATCATTAACATGAAGAGAGAGCACATAACCCTTTATCATGGAATTCATAGAGAAAATGTCAGGTTCAATCCCATCATTTACCATCTGCCTAAACAAGCATCTAATAGTCTCCATATACATGTGGTTTATATAAGAATTATTTCCCCGACTCAAGAACGCCGCAAAAAGAAGATTATAGGTTCTAATGGAGGGCCTGCAATCCAAATTTCTGCCATTCCTCATGTGATTAAATATATTGACCGCTCGAGTCAGCTTCCGTGCCTCTGTGAAAAAATAGATGATGGTATTGTAGAGAGCCTCTGAACCAACACATGGAAGAGCAAGCACTTGGTTTACAACATCATCCATTTCTTGGTACATTTTTGCGGCACCAAGCTTCTTTATCGTAATGTGATAAGTGCAAACATCATGCCTAAACCTACGCTGTTGGGACGCCCAATTGTACAACTCCAGGCACACTTTAGGATCACGTTGGAAGGTTATGACATTGCAAAGCTCTTCGGCAGTGAATCTCGGGGGAAGTTTGGAAACCGCATGCTGAAATTGTGCCTCATTGAGAGGGGCCTCAGCATTAGATTTTGCTCTCTTACACTCTCTCCTTCTAAAAGATCTCGATGGGGCTTTAGTGGAGTACCCTAAATTCAAGGAAACGCGCGCATGTAGGCATAGAATTCCATTTGAAGCTACTCTGGCACGTGGGCCAACTTCGGTCCGATTCAAAAGGAGTATATGCTTCAAGGTTAGATTACTGGGAATCGCATAATTAGAGAAGATTATTGAATGTGCCCTAAAATGGTGAGATGGGTTTGTAGAACATATCGGACTGGTTGAATTTCTGCCTGAGAAAATATAGTTTAGGCAATTTCTACGAATAAGAACCATACTAAAAAGAATAAAAAATTAAAAAAAGGAATAGCGTGTGGCCAATCACAGCTCAAACCAAAAGGAATGTTTCAATATCATAATCTTAATCTGAAGAAAAAATATATGCTAGGAATACAGAATAGCGAAAAAGAAACGGATTCTGCTATTTGGTCGGATTTCAAGTGAATTATGTAATGCTAATCTGAAGTAGGAGAAGAGAGCGACGAAGTGAAAAGTTGGAACCCGACCTCTATGCTATTGCAGGTACCTTACCAAATCCAGGAACGTATTTTTACACCAAGAGGGAGTTGGAAACTCAAACACCGATCTCACGAGACGGAGACCAAGAGTGATGAGCCGTGCGGGTTTGGAGCTCTGGAGATGGAAGGAAGGAGACAGCCGAACAGGCAAGTCAGTTTACTTTCTTTTTATCAAATTTTATTATGTTTGTGTATTTTATGTTTTCTAGGTATTTTACAAATTTTAACTTTTTTTTGTATGTTTAGTTTGTCAATTTAATAAATTTCCTAATAATCTAGGCTATTAATTTTTTATTTATGTTTTTAAATTTTACTTAAATCTTTTTTATAACTTGTCATTTTCTTTGTTTTTTTAAGAGAAATGAGCATTTCTCTCGATGCATTACTTTTTTTTAAATTTTTTTTAGTGATTAAGTAAGTATTTTTTATTAATATTGTGAATTTTATTTCTTAAAAAATATTTAAGGATATTTTAAAAATACATGAAAAAAGCAAAAAAAAAAAAAATTACACTTATTAATGGTTGTGTCATTTGTTAATGGTTGTGTCATTTGTCAGCCATTGTATTGTCAATAGTTGTGCCTCTTTTCAACCAGTATCTTATAGCCTACAAATATGGATCATTGGTGTATAATGAATGCACTTAATTCTTTTTATTCATCACTAATTTGTAAGACAAATATCCTCACGGAAGTGTCACTATACTGTCGATTTTCCATTCGATTTTCGTTCATTTTTATTCTCTATTTTTCTACAGTGATATCAAAGGCCGGGTCATGATAGATGGTTTAATTTCGTACATTGAGAAGACGATCAATAGGCAAGTGCTTAGTTTAGCAACTACACTTGCATATTACAATCATCTTCGAAAACTTTCAAATCCAAGGGAAAAGCTTTTCCAAATTATGGTGGGAGGCTTAGAGTATACTAGGAATTTTCAAAATCTTGTAAGTTGTTATTATTTTGAAGAAAATTATAGACACTTTTTTACATAAAGAAATAGTGCATTATCCAACAAATTTACACACATTTTTATTGTTTCGGCCAGTAACTGAAGTCCCTTACTGCCATCGGGGTTCGAGAGTGTCAGGGACATTTCGGAACCTTGGTCGTCATCATCAATATTGCTTAAGGGAAGTACTAATTAGTCATTCACAATGATTGGCTTCAGTCTGCGCAAGGAAGAAGAAGGCAACCTTTCAAGACGTTTCGTCCAACGGTAAGAAAAGTTCAAATTATTCTTCGCTAAATGACATTATCGTTTAGAGCCAAGTCAAGAGGCAAACAACATTGTCGTTTTGGATACTACAGAGAAACTAGTTCCCATAGTGAACGACCCTATTCCAAGAACGTTGGAAGTAGCCCATAAGAAACAACACGACGTTGTTTCAGCCAAATCGAATGACGCCGACTGAGCCGCAAGCCAATCTTTGAGCTGAGCCACAAGTTGAGAGAAGGAACGAGTTGTTGACCGCTCTACTGACCACCAGTTTTCTTGTCTTAGACCTGGTTTGTACCAGCTGAACCGGTTGACTCGATACCAGCCGTTGTGCTCTAAATTTTGTGTCAAATCATTACAGAGCACCTGTTGGTCAAGATTATTGCCAATAATTCTTTGAAAATGTAAAAACATCAAGGAAAGTTTTTGGGAATACTCCATCGGGACACCACTTCTATTGTTCTCCTTATTTAAAATATAATAGGGAAATTTCGAGACTGCCACATTAGATTAAATTAAAAAATTATTATTACTATTGAGTTTATAATACTTTTAATTTTTTTCACAGTTGAACTATTGTATGTAATTTATTTACAATAAAACATATTTATTATTTCTACATTTTTTTTGTAGTTAATTTAAAAGATTTAATATTTATGGCATAAAAGAAAAGTATTAATCCCTCGAGAATAGAAAATCTGAATAGAAGAAATTTTTGGGTCTTGAAAAGGTATATAACTTTTTTTATAACCCATGAAAATACCTTATATACCTTAATAACACCAAAGCTATCCGAAAGTGTAGAAAATGGGCTAAATAGAAGTAACGTACGAAGCAAAGATAAATGTGAAGAACACAATGAATGAGCAAAAGTTTTAATTTTGCATTGTATGAATGATCACATCATTCCTCTATTTGAAAACTATGAAATTACTAAAGAAATCATGGATGCAATTGAGGCAAATTATGTTTTAAGATCGGATACTTGTATACAATTATTATCATATATGTATAACCAAACTTGTATGAAAGAGAATGATGACATTGGAGATCATGTACTTTAAATGGAGTTGATTGCAAAAGAATTATATGATATTGGTCATTCTCTCACTGATAAAATGCAAGTTACAACCATATTAAATAGTCTTCTTTCATCTTGGGGTCACATTATTATTTCTTTAACATATAGTGAAAATAAAATAATAATGACATTGCTTCCAGTACTTTTAGTACTTGAAGAAGAATGATGAAGATGAGGAATAGAGATGGTGAATCATCCAATTTATTGATGACCAAGGATAAACATTCTACACAGAACAAGATGAAGCCAAAACAGTTTAAGAAAAAAAAATGGTTGAAAAAGAAACAAAGTAAACCATTTACTGGAAACTGTTTTAAGTGTAGAAAGAAGTGGTATTACAAATCAAAATGTTCCAATAAGGAAAACACACAAGAAAGCAAGGAAATTGTGATGACAGTCTAAAAAATAATGCCAGTGGAATCAATGTCAGATTCATGGTGGGTTGACTCAGATTCATGGTGGGTTGACTCTGTAACAACAAGACATATATGTATGAACAAAGATATGTTTGTCAAACTTGAAGATAAATAAACAGAAGAGCATAGAGTATATATGGGCAGCATCACATATTGTAATGTCTTGAAGTAAGTTACATGTAAATTTAAAGTGAATGATTCCGTTATTATACTTAGTGATAAATTATATGTACCTAGTATTTGTAGAAATTTAATATCAGTACCTGTACTAGATTATAAAGGCTATATAGTTGAGTTTAAGTTTGGAACAGTTGTAATAAGAAAGGGTAATATATCGGTAAAATGTGTGAAAGATCGCGATTTGTATGTATTGAATGTTAATATTAATAAAGTATCTATTTTTTATTATTTGAATATGTCTAGTGATTGTATATATTTATGGCATTTAAGATTAGGCCATATAAATAAAAATTAGATGATCAGAATGTGTAAAAGTAGATTAATATCACAAATAAATTTAGATAATTTTAATATCTGTGAACCATGTATTAAAGAAAAAATGATTATTAAATCTTTTTTAAAAAATTGGAAATCCACAAATTTACTTGAAATTATACATTTTGATGTTGGTGGACCTTTTAAAACTAAAACCCATAGAGGAATGAAGTACTTTATCACTTTCATTGATGACTATTTAATATATGTGCATACCTATTTACTCAAATATAAATATGAGGCAATTGAGAAATTTAAAAAATATAAAGTAGAAGTAGAAACCCATTTGGGTAGGCCCATTAAATATTTGAATAGTGATAAGGAGGTGAATTTGAAGTTTTGGATGATTTCTGCAAACTGAATGATAGAAGACACATTTATACTATACTATATAAACCTCAACAAAATGACATTTCAAAAAAAAAAAATATATAGAAAGAAGAAATAAAACCCTATTGGATATGACAAGATCGATGATGGCATAGTTGATCTACTAGCACATTTTTTGAATGAAACATTATCGGCTGTAGCATATATATTAAATATAGTTGAAACCAAAGCAAAACATCTTACATCTTACGAGATATAGATGTGATATAAACCAAATTTAAGTAAACTCAAAATGTGGTATTGTAAGGTACGGGTACTTATCCCAAGGGCCAAGGCCACTAAGGGATAAATTGAAAAGTAAAACCTGGGAATGCATATTTATTGGATATGTAGAAAACGGAAGTGACTACATATTTTTATCATTTTGAAAGAAGATTGATAGAAAGTCGAGATGTCGTCTTTTTGGAAAATATAAACCTAATTACTCCAGTTGATCAGATAGATTTATTAAATGATTTAGAGAATTAACAGATCTCACAGAATCTAATAATGAAAATTCTGATATTATTCAGATAGAATAATAAGAATAAAAGATAATCAGATGAAAATCAATTTTTATGTATTGATGTTGGAGACTGCTAGAGTAAAACAACTAGATGACCATCAATATTATTTTAAGGTCATTATATACTAAATACTAGTTTGAAAAATTTAGAAAATGATTCCGAAAAATTTCTAGGGCAATCAACAGTATTGATTCAGATAAATGGCTTGAGGCCATGAAAGATGAAATATAATCGATATATAAAAGTAATATTTGGGAGTTAACAGATCGTTCAAAAGATTAAAAAGCTATTGGTTGTAAATGGGTTTTCAGATGAAAATTTAAAATTGATGGTAGTTTGAAAAGATATGAAGCAATGTTAGTGGCCAAATGATATACCTAACAACCTGGTATAGACTTTGGATATAAATATTCGCCTATGATGAAGTTTACATCAATAAGGATTATCATGTCTATGGTTACCATGATGAATTTGGAATTACATCAATTAGATGTAAAGACATTTTATTAATAGAATTAAAAGAACATATTTTTATGATTCAACCAGAAAGATTCCAAATTGAAGGACATGAAGAAAAAGTCTCTAGGTTAAAGAAGTCACTGTATGGACTTCAGCAATCTTCAATACAATGGTACTTAAAATTTCACTAAGCCATTTTAGAAATGGAATATGAAATGAGTCCACTAGATCGCTGTATATACATATAGAAAAATGATAATAAATTAACATCATTATCATCATATGTTAATGATATATTACTGGCAAATAATTGTCTAGATATGATGAATGAAATAAAAGAATTCTTGGCATCTAAATTTGAAATAAAAGACATGGGTGAAGCCACCTGTATTCTTGGTATAAGAATTTCTAGAAAGAGAAATTTAAAGATGTTGTATTTAGATCAATAAAAATATATAGAAAAAATATTTAAAAGATTTAGTATGAAAAATTGTAAATCCTTAAGTGCATCTGTTTGCAAAGGTCATACTTTAAATAAAAGCATGTGCCCAAAAGATGGAAAGGAAATAAGTGAAATGCTTAAAGTTCCCTATGCTTAAGTTGTGGAAAGCTTCATATATACAATGACAAGTACAAGACCAGATATT
Source organism: Carya illinoinensis (assembly GCF_018687715.1). Lineage (NCBI taxonomy): Eukaryota > Viridiplantae > Streptophyta > Magnoliopsida > Fagales > Juglandaceae > Carya > Carya illinoinensis. The sequence continues at coordinate 12,785,894 of NC_056765.1, forward strand.
TATCATGCAGTAGGATTGGTAAGCACAGGTAAGGAACATTGGCAAGCAGTGAAGTGTTTATTAAAGTTCTACAAGGTACAAAAAAATTTAAAATTATGCTTTGGGAACAGTGATCTAGAATTAATCGGCAATAGTGATTTTGATTTTGGAAGTTATGTAGATGATAGAAAATCTACATCTGGACATATATGTCTATTTGGGGGAATAACATTTTCTTAGTTCAGTAAGAAATATGGCTATATTGTTAAGACTACTATGAAAGTAGAATATATTGCTTGTAGTACTGCAGTGTGGATGAAACATTTTTGTTGCTCAGATGACTAACACAAGAGGGGGAGTGAATTGAGTTGTATTAAAAAAATAACAATTATAAATCAAATATATAATATAAAATATAAACAAAATATGAAATAACAATAAATATAAAGAGTAAGGGTAAGAGAGAAGCAAACTCAGTATGTTAACGAGGTTCGACCCCACTGCCTACGTCCTCGCCTCAAGCTACCCCTTGAGAATTCCCAAATTCACTATTCAACCTTCTTCAGGTGGAGATAGAAACTTATTACACCTTTGAACAACACCGCTACAAAGGATCTGTGTAGAACACCCTCTACACTTGCAATCACCTTACACGTGATGATTCAACTATTCCCCGTGTAGAATACTTTCTACACGCACAAGGGTTATACATACCCTTTTTTCTGATACAAAAGCTGATAGTGGGTAGGTTATCAGAAAACACTCCTCAATGAGTGAAATAAGAACAATATAGCACAAACTATATCTCTCAAAATGAACAAGGATTAATGTTTAATGTTTAGAGAAGAGAGAATGAAAGCTTTGAATGAATGTTGTATGTTCTTGGTGTTGTGAATGTGAAACTCTCAAATGATCTATTTATAGGCATATGAGACTTCATATTCAAATTTAAAAAGATTCACATGTCAAAAATAATATCATTCACTTTTTCAAAAAATTCAAATAAAAGGTTCTTCTTTTTCAATTGTCAAAGACAACATCATTCACTTTTTCAAAAAAAATCAAACCTAATCTTTTACTTTTGGCATATGACAAAATGAGCACACTTTCCTTTTCTAAAAATTCAAATCTAATCTTTTACTTTTTGCATATAACAAAATGAGCACACTTTACTTTTGAAAATTTTCAAACAAAATCATCTACCTTTTGTATAAGTCTAAAAAAAGCATCAATCACTTTTAAAAATATTCAAATAAAACATGCACATGTGAAAGATGACAATCAATCGTCTTTAATATTTTCAAAATTCAACCATTTAATCAAGGCATGCACATGCAAAAGATGACAATCAATCATCTTTCAAAATTTTCAAATTTAATTTTCAAAAATATTCATGCACATGTGGAAAATGTATTTTAATGCTTTATGATAAAATATTAATTTTGAGCATTAATCCTAATTTCGAATTTTAAGAGATTTACAACATTACTCTATGACTTTAATGTGAATTTGTTTCCTTCTTGCTCATGCTTGGTTCTTTGATGTGCTTGATTCCATTGTGTGAACAACTTGAGCTTGAAACTCCTTTATTCTTTGAATTCATTTGTTATCATCAAAATCCATGTGTAGATTTATAATCACATGAAACTTGAAACCTTAGTTTCAACAATCTCCCCCTTTTTGATGATGACAAATACTTGATAGAACTTGAAACCTGTATTAATACTTAAACTCCCCCTGAAAATATGCGTTAGTTTTTCAAGCAAAAGTATAAATATAATTCCAAACATATATAACAAGTTTAGCAATTTAAACAACGTTAATGTTCTAGTCTAAAACTTCTCCCCCTTTTGGCATCATTAAAAAGGATCAGCAGCAAGTAAATGGACCTGAAGAAAATAGTGCGTTAGTAGACACTGTAGATAGTTAAAATAAATAAATAAATTTCATCCGTCTGTGACCCGACAAGTGCGGCTGGAGATTTGATAAAAATTGCCTGATGTTGTTGACAAACGAGATTGAAGACTCCGAGTTTCTAAAAAAATGTCATTTTCACCGATCGGGAAAAAAATACATTGCTCTTTGACTTGGATGATAGTTTGTCTTATTCTTTATGCTATCTCTATAAAATCAGTCCTGAAGTTCATCCAATCCGCATCAAGTTTTTTTCTCATCTCTATAACTCATCTGCATTCCTTCAACATTCTCATTTTAAGCCTTCTATTCTTTTCTCAATGGCTCATTCTTCTAACATTTCTCTAGATCCATCCATGAGGCATTCTGCATCTCAACCTCCTGTTCTTTCTGCAGCTACCATTAGTGCCATGTTGCACCAAGAAAATAATAATCTGACTAATAAGTCAGATTCTGATGCTATTTATGACTTGGTGAGTCTTGGAACTCGCTACTCTTCCTCTATTGTTGCTTTTTCTCAGCGGCTACAAGCCAAAAATCACGAAGTTGAAAAGCTCAAAGAACAAATTGTTGTACTTCAACGAATTGTTCAAGAGTCTCACACAAGGAAAGAAATCATTCGGCAGAAGAATAAACAGTTAAAATCTTTATTAGATTCTTCATTTCGCTTGCCGGTTCCTATGGATAAGAATGACATGATATTGTATGAAGAGAATGAGCGTCTCAAACATGAGGCTAAGAATCTCAAGTTTATGTAAAAGTATTTAAAAAATCTATCTCTATTTTTATTGACTCTGGTCTATCTTTTAAGAGATATTCATAGCATGCATCATACCTATTTCTCTTCTGATCATACATAATCTATCTTCTGGTAAAGGTTTTGTGAAAATATTTGCTAACTGATCGTGTGTGTTTGTGAACTCTAATATTATATCACCTTTTTGCACATGATCTCGAAGAAAATGATACATTATTTCAATATGGTTAGTTCTAGAATGTTGTATTGGGTTCTTTGAAAGATTTATAGTATTTGTATTATCACATTTGATTGGAATGTGATTACATATGAGTTTAAAATCTTCAAGTTGTTGTTTCATGTAGAGAACTTGAGCACAACAACTACCCGCAGCAACATATTCTGCTTCAGCAGTAAATAGTGCAACAGAATTTTATTTTTTACTAAACCAGGAAACTAGTGCATGACCTAAGAAATGACATGCTCCACTAGTGCTTTTTCGATTTATTTTACAGCCAGCATAATCTGCATCTGTGTAACTGATTAGATCGAAAGATGTGTGCTTAGGGTACCATAACCCTAGGTTAATTGTACCACTAAGATATCTAAAAATGCGCTTAACTGCAATTAAATGTGATTCTTTTGGAGATGATTGAAAGCGTGCACATAAGCACACACTAAACATAATATCTGGTCTACTGGCTGTTAAATATAATAAGCTACCAATCATACCTTGATATATCTTCGAGTCAATTGACTTACCGGATTCATCTTTATCAAGTTTAGTTGATGGGCTCATTGGTGTTCCAATTTCCTTAGCATTTTCCATTCCAAACTTCTTAAGTAATTCCTTAATATATTTTGATTGATTGATGAATGTCCCACTTTTTGCTTGCTTAATTTGCAATCCGAGAAAGAATGTAAGTTCTCCCATCATGCTCATCTCAAATTCTTTCTGTATAGTCTTAGCAAAAACTTGACACATATTTTTATTAGTAGCACCGAATATTATATCATCAACATAAATCTGAATCAAAAGAATATCATCATTTTCATATTTAATGAAAAGAGTTGTGTTGATTTTCCTTTTTGAAAAACCTTTTTCAATCAAGAAACCACTGAGTCGCTCGTACCAAGCTCTAGGAGCTTGTTTAAGTCCATATAGTGCTTTTGTGAGTTTGAAAACATGATTTGAGGAAATATGATTTTCAAAACTTGGAGGTTGCTCAACATATACCTCTTCATTTATAAAACTATTTAAGAAAGCACTTTTAACATCCATTTGAAAAAGTTTGAAATCTTTATAACAAGCATATGCAAGTAGCATTCGAATAACTTCTAATCTTGCGACAGGTGCATATGTCTCATCATAATCGATTCCTTTTTCTTGATTAAAATCTTGGGTTACAAGTCGAGCCTTATTTCTAGTAATGACTCTGGACTCATCTTTCTTGTTTCTAAAAACCCATTTTGTTCCAATAATAGTATGATTTTTGGGTTTAGGAACAAGTGTCCAAACATCATTTCTTTCAAATTGATTCAACTCTTCTTGCATAGTTAGAATCCAATATTCATCAAGAAGTGCGTTATCAATATTTTTGGGTTCAATTTGAGATAGAAAAGCAGTATAGTTACAAATATTTCTAAGAGATGATCGAGTACTTACACCTTGTGAAGGTTCTCCCAAAATTTATTCTACTGGATGATTTTTTACAAATTTCCACTGTTTGGTTGCATCTTGTATTAAATTTTGATGATATTTCCTGATGGCTCCATGTTGAACTTCCTCTATTGTTTTCTCTTTGTTGAGATTGAGACTTTCTGTGTTATTTATACCTCCTGTTTTTTCATCAATAGATTTTTTGGAGAGTGGAGAATTAGATTCATCAAATACTACATGCATAGATTCTTGTACAGTCAAAGTCTTTTTATTGAATACTCTATAAGCTTTACTATTAGTAGAATACCCGAGAAAGATACATTCATCAGATTTTGTATCAAACTTGCCTAAATTATCCCTGTCATTCAAAATAAAACATTTGCATCCAAATACATGAAAGTAACCAATGTTGGGCTTTTTCTCATTCCAAAGCTCATAGGGGGTTTTATCTAACTTAGACCTTAGCATAACTTTATTTATAACATAACATGCAGTACTTACCGCTTCGGCCCAAAAATAACTAGGCAAGTTGTTCTCATTGAGCATTGTTTTTGCCATCTCTTGAAGAGATCTATTTTTCCTCTCTACTACCCCATTTTGTTGAGGAGTTCGAGGAGCAGAAAAATTATGCACAAAACCATTTTCATCACAAAATGTTTCAATATTTTTATTAACAAACTCTTTTCCCCTATCATTTCGGATATTTGAAATGGTATAGCCATTTTCATTTTGAATTCTCTTGCATAACTTGGTAAAGGCATTATGTGCCTCATCTTTATGAACAAGAAAGATGACTCAAGTATATCTAGAGAAATCATCAACAATAACAAATGCATAATATTTTCCTCTTAGACTTGCAACTCTATTTGGTCCAAAAAGATCCATATGTATCAGTTGTAATGGTCTAGTAGTGGAAATATGTTTCTTAGTTTTAAAAGAAGTTTTTGTTTGTTTACCAAATTGAAATGCATTACAAATTTTGTTTTTAAGAAAATTTGTTTTTGGTAAACCTCTCACAAGATCATTTTTTGAAAGTTTGGAAATAAGTTCTATATTGGCATGACCTAATCTTCTATGCCATAGCCAACTAGTTTCATTTTGAGCTGAAAAACAAATAGCATCTTGTGAGGTAATTTCTTCAAAATCGATTTTATAAATATTATTGTTTCTAAAAGCAATAAAACAAATATTACAATCATGATCATTCAAAATAATGCATTTATTCATTTTGAAAGTAACTGTAAATTCTTTATCACATAATTGACTTATGCTCAAAAGATTATGTTTTAAACCTTCAACAAGTAGAACATCTTCAATTATGAGAGAAGATTCATTACCAATTTTACCTATTCCCACGATCTTCCCTTTCGAGTTGTCTCCAAATGTCACGTGTCCTTCTTCTTTAGATTTAAAATCAAAGAACTTAGTCTTGTCTCCCGTCATGTGTCTTGAACATCCACTATCTAAAAACCACTTATTTTTGCTTGTGGATGACTTCATGCATACCGATAAAAACAATTAAAATGATTTTTCTTGGTAACCAAGTTCTTTGGGTCCTTTATTTATTAGTATTAGAAGAAATAAGATTTTTAAGTACCCATATGGCTATTATAGTCATTGTATGATTTCTTCTAATAGGACAAGTATGATAATTATGACCATTTCTATTACAAAAATTACAAATAGCATGTGACATATATGAAAAACTTGAATGATTATAATAATATCCTTTTTTGACAAAATTATTTTTATAAAACGAATTTTGAATATTAGTTTTTGATGTAGAATGATTATCAAAGAAATTTTTATAAGGTTTGTATTTTTGTTTTGGCATATATCTCAAACCTGCCTTGTCAAAAACACATCTTTGACTACCAAGAAGTTTTTCAAAATTTTTTTTTCCATTCGTAAAGTTTTCAACAATATTTTCTAAATCGGTTTTTTTCTTATTCAATTCAAGATTTTCATCTTTCAAAATAATACTTTCTTTTCTTAAAATTTCAATTTCGTTTGTTAAAGAAGAATTTTTCTTTTTCAAAGCAGTATACTTGATACCCAATTTTTCAAATTCCTCATAAACCTCTTCTAAAACATTTTGCAATTCTTCATATGAATGATCTTCAATATTATCAAGATTTGTTACCTCAATGTCATCTTTAGCCATAAGATAAAGATTTGCTGATTCTTCATTACTTACTTCACTATCTGAGCTACTTGAATCATCATCCCATGTAACTTTCATTACTTTCTTGCCCTTGTTTCGATCTTTCTTTAGCAGAGGACAATCTGGCTTGATATGACCAGGTTTATTGCATTTATAATAAATTAAAATGTCATTTTTACCTGAATCTTTATTGGAAAACTTTTTGAAGAATTTCCTCGGAGGAGTTCTATTTTTCTTCAAGAACCTCTGAATTCTTCTTGTTATCATCGCAACTTCTTCATCTTTATCGTCATTTTCCTCATCTTCATCACTTTCACTTTCATGAGGAACAACTTTAATTGCTAAGCTCTTCTTTGGCTTTCCTTCTTCTTCTCCTCTTTTCAATGTGTACTCATGGGTGATAAGTGACCCGATGAGTTCATTGACTTCGAGCTTCTTGAGGTCTCTAGCTTCAAGAATCGCTGTAACTTTTGATTCCCAACGTTTTGGTAAAGAGTTGAGAATTTTTCTTACTATCTCCACCTTGGAATAAACTTTGCTAAGAGCTGTCAAGCTGTTTATGATGTTAGTAAAACGAGTGTGTATACTAGAAATAGATTCATCATCATACATCTTAAACATTTCATATTCATGAGTAAGAATATAAATTTTTGATTCTTTGACTTGCGAAGTTCCTTCATAAGTTACTTCCAAGTTATCCCAAATTTCCTTTGTCATAGCGCAATTCATTATTCTATTAAACTCATTTCCATTAACAGCATTATATAATAAATTCATAGCAGTTAAATTTAAAGTATAAAGTCTATCGTCTTCACGATCAAACTCTTCTTCTTCCTTTTTGACCTTTACTCCATCAACCACTTTTGTTGGAATATAAGGTCCATTTATAATACATTTCCAGATTTCTCTACTTTGAGCTTGAAGAAATATTCTCATTCTAACTTTCCAGAATAAGTAATTATCTCTACAAAAGAGTAGAGGCCGACTGCTAGATTGACCTTCACTAAATGAAGCTGCAATGTTAGCCATAAGATCTTAACTCAAAAGATAGTAAATCTTATAATAGAGCTCTTAGCTCTGATACCAATTGTTGCCCAGATGACTAACACAAGATGGGGGGTGAATTGAGTTGTATTAAAAAAATAAAAATTATAAATCAAATATATAATATAAAATATAAACAAAATATGAAATAACAATAAATATAAAGAGTAAGGGTAAGAGAGAAGCAAACTCAGTATGTTAACGAGTTTCGGCCCCACTGCCTACGTCCTCGCCTCAAGCTATCCCTTGAGAATTTCCAAATTCACTATTCAACCTTCTTCAGGTGGAGAGAGAAACCTATTATACCTTTGAACAACACTGCTACAAAGGATCTGTGTAGAACACCCTCTACACTTGCAATCACCTTACACGTGGTGATTCAACTATTCCCCGTGTAAAATACTTTCTACACGCACAAGGGTTATACACACCATTTTTCTGATACAAAAGCTGATAGTAGGTAGGTTATCAGAAAACACTCCTCAATGAGTGAAATAAGAACAAGACAGCGCAAACTATATATCTCAAAATGAATAAGGATTAATGTTCAATGCTTAGAGAAGAGAGAATGAAAGTTTTGAATGAATGTTGTATGCTCTTGGTGTTGTGAATGTGAAGCTCTCAAATGATCTATTTATAGGCATATGAGACTTCATATTCAAATTTAAAAAGATTCACATGTCAAAAACAACATCATTCACTTTTTCAAAACATTCAAATAAAAGGTTCTTCTTTTTCAATTGTCAAAGACAACATCATTCACTTTTTTTAAAAAAATCAAACCTAATCTTTTACTTTTGGCATATAACAAAATGAGCACACTATCTTTTTCAAAAAATTCAAATCTAATCTTTTACTTTTTGCATATAACAAAATGAGCACACTTTACTTTTGAAATTTTTCAAACAAAATCATCTACCTTTTGTATAAGTCTAAAAAAAGCATTAATCACTTTGAAAAATATTCAAATAAAACATGCACATGTGAAAGATGACAATCAATCATCTTTAATATTTTCAAATTTCAACCCTTTAATCAAGGCATGCACATGCAAAAGATGACAATCAATCATCTTTCAAAATTTTTAAATTTAATTTTCAAAAATATTCATGCACATGTGGAAAATGTATTTTAATGCTTTATGATAAAATATTAATTTTGAGCATTAATCCTAATTTCGAATTTTAAGAGATTTACAACATTACTCTATGATTTTAATGTGAACTTGTTTCCTTCTTGCTCATGCTTGGTTCTTTGATGTGCTTGATTCCATTGTGTGAACAACTTGAACTTGAAACTCCTTTATTCTTTGAATTCATTTGTTATCATCAAAATCCATGTGTAGATTTATAATCACATGAAACTTGAAACCTTGATTTCAACAATTTTATTAAAAGCTTAAATTTGGGTACATTCAGAAAACTGATCAATATGTTTTGTGATAATCAGTTTTGCATCTCATTGATAAAAGTGGAACATAAAGTTATAAGGAAAAATACATTGATGTGCATTATCACTATATTTTATATATAGTGGAAAGAGGTGATGTCAAGATTAATTTTATTTTCTCAACTGAGATGGTAGCAGATCCAATGACTAAAGGATTATTTCTAAAGAAATTTAGAAAACATGTAACTAGAATGAGATTGAGAGAAACTTAGGTAAAGCAACCACATGGCCAACATGCATAATTCAGAAAATTCTAGAGACGTTTAGAAATTGGAGTTATAGTGATACCCAAAATAAAAATTTTAGTCATTTGTAAAGTCATTAATAAGGTGATTAAAGCAAACCTAAAAAATGACCTTAGGGTGAGTACTTAATAAAATTTCAGTATATGTTAATTAATCAAATAATTGGTTGATCATTTGTAAATTTGCTGATAAGGTGATTAGAGAAAGCTTCGGGAATAACTTTAAGAGGAAGTACTTAACAAAAATTCAGTGTAAGTCGATACATGTGTTATGTATTTTGGCTGAAGTCATCAATTGTGACAAGGATATTGAGTATTGATCTAGTCATAAAGAATTAATGTCGTTCACTAAATTTTTAGTGAAATGAAGTCACCATTTCTATGTGATTAATGGAATCACATACAATGAAGGGTGCAATCAAATAAGATAATGAAAAAAATGTGCGCACGAGGCTTGTCATACTTTGACGCCAATCTGTAAAAGTATGCAGATGAGAGTTGAGTAGTGAAAAGTTTATATTGGTACTAAGATAAAATACTCAACTAGATAATTACCGTTTTATATGATCAAGTGGGAGATGTCATTTTAAGGGGTATGACCAACAAATGGTGTACTCCTTGGAATGACACTCTCTCCATAGTGATTGTTCTCACTGGGGGTGATAGTTAAGAAAGTGTAAAGAGACAAACTTTTGATTTAGTCATAAGGTTGTGTCACTCGTTAATGGTTGGGGCATTTGCCAACCATAGTATTACCAATAGTTGAACCCTTTGCTAACCAGTATCTCATAGCCTATAAATAGAGATCATTGGTGCATAATAAAGGTACCAAATTCTCTTTATCTATCACCAACTTGTAGGACAAATACCCTAGGGGAGTATTACCATATTATCAATTTTCTATTCAATTTTCGTCCAATTTTGTTCTCTATTTTTCTACAAGTTTCTTCAGCAATCTATCCAAAACAGTAAAGTGCAGCACCACCCAAATCATGACGATTTGTAGATGTGGATTCCCAGTGCACAAGTTGAATGGTATAAAAACGGAAACCACCTTCTAGGTGGCTCCGCTCTTAGTTAATCCAAGAAAATGTGAAAATGGTGGAGACTAATCTTTTGGTCCAATATTCTTTTTTATTTTTATTTGAATAATATTAAATATAGTGACTACAAGTATTATACACTCTCTTTTTTTTTTTGAAAAAGAAAATTCATTATTAAAAAAATAATTTTTTCATATGATATAAATTTATTAACTTTTTTTACAAAATACACGAAATTTGTATATTTTAAAATTACAAATATCATTTTTACTTTTATTGGTGATGTATAGTTGTAAAAATACAAAAATGTCCCAAATTGATATTTTATTTTTAACTTAATGATTAAGTAAAAGTTTTTTTTAGTGATGATGTGAATCTTTTTTTTTTAAAAAATTATTTAAAAATGTAAAAAAAATAAAAATAAAACCTGTCCTTGCAATTAAACAAACAAAGAAGGCGTTGCTTGTCTTGTTTTTTTTTTTTTTTTTTGATGGGCGTTGCTTGTCTCGTTATTAGCTCGGTCTAGGCTTACACGTATGGAATAAGTCAGATGTGAATCTCAATACGTACAATTTAAATGATTGAGTAAATATATCCCTAAGTTTATTTATTAAATAGCATTGATATATATCTACTACTCATTTTATAAATATAATACCCTATAATAAATAGTAAATAATATTACTGTTTCATCAAGTATTTTTACTTTTTAAAGTATTTTAAAAATAGGTTTTAATCGTAAAAAAATTTTAAATAAATAAATTTATAAATTGACTTAATTTAAAGTGATATATTCAATTATAAAATAAATATAATATATCATATAAAATTATATTAATTTATTAATTAAATTTTATAAAATTTTTTATGAGTAGAGCATATCTCATTATTTAATAATTTCCTGCCACTAATTAACACGTGGCATAAGAGATTCGAAAAGGATAAACGGTGATGAGTTGGCATATATTAACTGCAAATATAAGTAAATCAAAAATATATTTTTAATAATAAATTATATTGTTTCTAAAAATAATATAAATATTATTTACAAAATTTATAACTGTATTTATTATCAAAGGTAGTTTGAGATTGCGATAAGAAATATAATTTATAAATTTAAGACTTATAACTTATAATTTAAATAATTAGTTCTACTATTAAAAATTTATTTACTATTTGATAACCATATATTTAAAGAACTTTCAAATATGTTACGTTTATTTAAAAATAAATTAAAAAAATATTTTATGAGGTAGAAATGATGATTATTTAAATTTTTAAATATTATGGTCATATTCTTGAAAGTTTTAAAGTTGTAATTATTTTAAAATTGTATGAAGATTTTTGTCTATTAACAATCTTTTTAAAATTCGAATTATATTCTGCATTATCCAGAAAAGTACTTTTGAGGAAAATTATCAAAATGATATTTTTTCTCAAATGTACTTTTTAGTTTATTTGAGATTAAAAGTACTTTAATACGTAACATCCAAACGATTTAATTTTTTTTATTAAAAAACTTTTAAGAATATTTAAATATTTTTTAAGACTCTTATCGTAATTTCAAATAGGCCCTAATGTTATATATTATATTCTCATTTTATATTTATTTTATTAATATATTTATTATAATAAAATAATAAATAAATATGTAATAAATTATTATTTAATAATAAATAAATATGTAATAAATTATCATTTAATAATGATAAATACATCATATTTTATTTAATAAAATGAAAATTAGATGGCATATAAAATTTTCGAGTAGATATCCTTTGCACGGAAGCATAAATTTATAATAATTCCTCGCACTGGCAGACGTATCTTCTTCACCATATTCATCTGCTTCACCATCATCATCTTCATCTGCTTTTCTATCTGAAAACTCTCTCTCTTTTTATTTCAAACAAAGATTAGAGAGTGACAATGCAAAGGCTTTTCTCAAAGAGGTCTTTATGCGCTTCTGTTTTCCGAGGGAAGAGGCAGTGCGCTTCCTTTTCTACGGCTCTACTCTTTGATGATACTCAGATACAGGTATCTCTCTCTTTCGGTATATATGTATGTAATATACGTACCATCTCATGAAGGGATTGGATTGGCGTTTTGGCTTGATTTATTTTATGGGAAATAAGAGACGAATGATTTGTGGATTTTGATTACTTTCATCTGACTTGGAAGTTTTTTAGCTATAGATTTTGTTTTTTTGTGGAGCCCTTCTTCAGCAATCATATGTTTTTTGTTTGGTAAGTGAATCCCATCATGCCTATCGCAATTTGAAATCATCCTATGCAATAAATATAGTTCAAAGAAAGTGTTGCTCAATTCGCGCAAGAAAACATCGCCCCTCATGCGTCAAAGATAGACCAAACGAATTATTTCCCAAAGGTATGTTGGATTCATGCTCTTTTCATGGTTATAATTTCCCTTATTGTTTAAATATAATTGTATTTCTTGTTTTAGGAGGTTAACTTATGGAAACTCATGGGTGATTTCAACCTCCATGGAATCACAGCACCAGGTAGTGTTTTCATTGTGTATAAGACTTTTAATTAAAGTTCTGTTTTGATTATGTTTAGGATCCAGTACTTAACTCTTGGTTCTCTTGTAGAGAAATATGGAGGGCTTGGTCTTGGTTACTTGTATCACTGTATAGCAATGGAGGAAATAAGTCGTGCTTCTGGGTCCGTTGGCCTCTCTTACGGTGCCCATTCCAACCTGTGCATTAATCAGTTGGTAATCTAGAGAACCAATATTCATTTTTTTAATAATGTCTGGTGCCATTTAACTGTTCTCAATCCGGCTTTTTTCCTTCCTTTTGTAGGTGAGGAATGGAAACCCTGCTCAGAAGGAGAAATACTTGCCAAAGGTTCTATATTGATCAATTTTAAATTAGTTATTTCCATTAGAACTTTTATAACCATGCCTTATTATTTCTGATGACAAATATTGGCCGACTTCAATTTGATTTTTTTGTACTAATGCTGCTTAGTGGATTATTTATATACTTGAAAGATCACTATGCTAAATGTATAGATTGCCAAAATGCACATTATTTTCAACTTGAAGTTATTTTATAGCCAAGATCTGTTCTGCTTGTGTTATTATTGTTGTTCTTATATGTTCAAATTATTCTATGCTTAATTGTTGAACTAGTTCATCAAGTGAAGCATTGGAAGATCTTTGATATAGCAGTTTACAATGGATACCAAACTGAGCAAATTATGTTCACTAAGTAGTATGACATATATGAGGCTACGAAATGGAATTGCAAGCATGTCTTTTAGACTCGTCTAGAGGCAATAATTAAGGTTTTTATTATATCCTTAGATGCAAGACCAGCCTTTAGAATGGGTTATTATGTCTAATGTACATAAGTTTGGAAGGCAGTAGGGTTGAGGGGAGGGAGATGGGTGTTGCCCATGGTGCTATTTCTGGATTCTGTAGGTAGTTTATTGAACAAGGAGATATTAAGAACCCAACCAGGCTATAATAAGAACCAGAGGAGAAGAGAAGGTAGACCACTTCCCCAAGAAATCTCATTGAAGTGCAAGCTTTTGATGAGTCCAAAAGAGAGAAATTTGAATATGAGAATACGATAAAGGAATTGAACTCCACTGATTTATCAATGTCAAAAGTATATTTATGTGATAAACTTTATATGCCTATTGTATAATCCTTAATATGGTCATTTTTGACTAATGTTGGTAATCTGAGCGCTCCTTATAAATTGAATTGAATTTTTCTCTCACTTCTAATGCATGACACCACTTGGCCTCTCACATACTCAATTTTTGTTGTCAAGTCAATTCTCTCTGGTGTGATAGACTTCTTTGTGGCTGACCAAGTGAATCTCTTATTGTGAAGCTTATCAGTGGGGAGCATGTAGGAGCTCTTGCAATGAGTGAGCCCAATGGTAACTTATAGCTACTACTCTGCTTTGGTCTTATATTATAGATGTTGTTGAAGGCTACCTAGCTTTACTTAATGTAGGATGGCTGATTTGTCTCTGTTGTTTTCAGCTGGATCTGATGTTGTTAGTATGAAATGCAAGGCTGACCACGTAGATGGGGGCTATATTATAAGCGGGAACAAGATGTGGTGCACCAATGGCCCAGTTGCCCAGACATTGGTATTTTGTAGGAATTGCTTTCCTCTTGTTTTCATGTTTCTTATCATCATAATTTAGCTCATTGTATACTGCATGTGGAATGGACAAAGTGATCATTATATGTTGGCAATATAGGTGTCAGTTTCCTCTGTATAAGATATATGTCAGCCAACATATAGTGTGCAATTTACCTATAAAAAAACATATGGCGTACACTTGAAATTTACACTCTGAATTTCTTTCTCATTAATATGGAGAGGGTTTCAGAATTTTTATAGTTCTCAGTGGAGAATAGGCTAACATGTTTCAATACATAAATAACTAGTTTCATGCTAGTCTCACAAAATAGCCATTACTTTCTATGGCAGTGTTAAACTCTTTACTGTCTCTAGTGTCTCAAATATTACTAGAAAGAAGCTAATCTCAATACTAAAACATATAAACCATAGAGCAGGAGGTTGCTTCTATTTGAATCTGAAACACCAATGCCAGCTCTGTTCATACGTTAGGCCCATTATCTTGTGAGGTTATGTTTCAGTGGTCAGAGATTGTGTTATTTTATAAAGTGGCTTCTTTAGCATACAATGTATCGTTGTTATGTTTGTAAGGAATGCGAGCTTAGCTTATTTCTTTTTTCTTCAGTTCCAGTTGACAAGATACTATCCCTACACTCATCTTTGCCATTTAATTGACAGTAGGGACAAAGAGCTAATTCTTTCTTCGAGAATGACTTGAGGTTGAAAAAAGATACTTTTAATCCATTGGACGGCTATAGGCACCCTTTAAAGTTAGAAAATAAGGAAAAAATAAAAAATTTCTGAATAATTAGTTGTTTGCTTCTGAGATATATTCTTCTGCATGTAAATAGATTATCTATCAGCATATGTGCTTAGATAGTCATGCAGTAGACAATAGTACATTATCTAAGTTCTAACTGCAATTTTTCTTAATCCTATTAATTAATTTAAGGGAAAAGAAAAAAACACGTGGATAAAGAGAATTTAATAGCTTATACAACTATCAATTTTGCTTTCTTGGTTGCACTTCTTTTCTTATATAAATTTGTTATAACTGGTTTTGAGTATTGGGCCAGGTTGTTTATGCAAAAACGAACATCACAGCTGGCTCAAAAGGAATCACAGCATTCATCATTGAGAAGGGAATGCCTGGGTAGTTGCACAAAAGCTGATTCACTGCTTCTCTTTTCAAATGTGCAAGTCAAACATTTTATTGAATGTCATTGTGAAAGTGGGCCCAACACATGGAGTATTTAGGCCTTGTTTGGATAATGAGTTGATCTCAACTCATCTAATCATTACAAATTTCCTAAACTTTCAAACAAAATATAATAAACAATTCAACTTTTTCAAATCCCAAAAAAAAAATAATATTAAAAAAATATATTCTAACAGTATTTTATTCAACTTTCAACTCTCATCTCAACTCAACTCACCATCCAAACCTCCCCTTAATTAGATGGCTGGTGAAGTGTAGTGTCAAGGTTTGAATTCAAGATTTTTGCTCTAATACTATGTTAAATCATCACTTGTGCCAATAGTTTAAGATGATGGGAAGAAGTACATTTAATTATTTAAATTGTATTCCAACAGTAGGTAAATGAATAGATACTACAACAAGGTGGTATTATACCTTTCATTTAGAACCACATGATTCTAAATTTTATTTTTCACTGAAAATCACTTGAAATGATTTGAAACCAAAATTAGGCAGGCTATTTAACCATAAGAGTTTGAAACAACAAATCTTGCATCCTTGATTTTATTTTTTTTAAAGCAAATGCTTTTTTATTAAATGCAGATTCAGTACTGCTCAGAAACTAGACAAACTTGGGATGCGAGGAAGTGACACGTATGTCTGCATTGCTTTAAATGAATTTATTTATGTAGAATCCCAATTCCTGCTCCTCTTTTTCATTATTCTACTAATACTGGCAATGTTCTGAGCAGATGCGAACTTGTCTTTGAGAATTGCTTTGTTCCAGAAGAAAATGTTCTTGGGCAGGAAGGAAAAGGTCTTGCATTTCCTGATCTCATACTTTTGCTATTGGAAAGGAATCACTTTAATGACACCGGGTCTCTAATGCCAGTGATGGCATGTTGCATGCTTAAATTTGACTACTCTTGTAATTTTGGTTGTGTTGATTGTTTTAAGCAACCATGGTTGCCACTGGTCTAAACATTGTTATTGTGATAATGCAACTCAAATGTTTCCGATTTTCATTCTAGCAAGTAATGAAGACACTCTCGCATCTTTCAATTTTAGTCTTTGCCCTAACGTGACATTCTAATGGATGTTTGTGTTTGATTTCAGGAGTCTATGTCATGATGTCAGGGCTAGATTTGGAGCGGCTTGTTTTGGCAGCTGGACCTCTTGGTATTATGCAGGCATGCCTTGATGTTGTTCTTCCTTATGTTCGACAGAGAGAGCAGTTTGGTCGTCCAATAGGAGAATTTCAGTTTATACAGGTTCATGATTATTATATGCACAAGTGTTCATTCAGATGTTGTGTTGTTGATTTCTGTTCATGTATCTAGTTCTTATGCTGATTATGACCCGAAATTGCAGGGTAAGCTTGCAGACATGTATACTTCTTTACAGTCCTCAAGGTATGGGATTCTGATTTCATGACAGTGCTCTTGAGTCATCAATTTAACATGGCTGTGGTTAACTATATCTTTTTTTGCCCCAGGTCCTACGTGTATTCTGTTGCAAGGGACTGTGACAATGGAAAAGTTAACCCCAAGGTGCTATTTGACACTTATTTTTCTTTCATTTATATTTGTTACCTTCATTCTTTATTTTGGTCCAAGTAAATATTCTTTAGTGTCTCTAATCAACATTTTCCATATTATCATTATCCATTCATCTTCTAAGCATATGTCTACAATAAAATAATTTTTCCAGTTATGGTGGAGCTTCTGATGTCCATTCCAACAATAAAAGCTGTTAACTATGTCTCACTTGTAGTCTACTTATCAAAAAAAACCTATGTCTCACTTGTAGTCTTGTACCATCAGTTTTTTATTTTTCAGTTTTTGTCTATTGGGTAGCACCACTGTTATCCATGGTCTGGCGAGTAAAGAAGACTGACCTGTTTTGACCATTGTTTAGAATACCGTACCGTACTGGCCGGCATATACCGTACTGGCCATTGGTCCGGTACAGGTATTTTACCTGTTTCGTACCGGCCGGTACCGGCCTAATTACCGGCCGGTATTTCGGTCTTTATTTATTTATTTATTTTTTCATTTCTTCAAATTACAAGTTTATTTTTGACCCCCAATTCAGACCAGACTATTTATAATTTATATATATATAATAATTTATTCATATATAGACTATTATTTTGGAATATAATTTATATATATAATTTATTCATATATCGACTATCTCGAAATGGTACCGGTACTGAAATATTTCGTTTCAGTGCTTTGACCGGTACGACATCCGGTACGGTATTCAAAACATTGGTTTTGACTGCAAATACTGGCTAATCAATTCCTTTGTTGTATGGTCGATGAAGTGTTTTAGGTGTGATATAAATTATTGGGCTATTTCTAATTGCTAACTCTTTTAGGATAATCTATTCTCCAAGATTATATGTGCCTTTTCTCTTTAGGGTCAAACCTTGTTTTGGTAATCACCTTTATTTTATTTTATTTTATTTTATTTGTGTACATTCAAAACCCTCATTTATTTCAAGGTTTATAATAATTGCCATCATAATATCAGCTATAATGCACATGGAAATATCTAGGTGGACTGAAGATCCAATTTTATCATTATACATCTCCATGTAGGCAATCATAATCTACACATTGCTAGCGGTGCATATTGTTAGCTATTGATTTTCATTCATGTGTTTATTGTAATTTTGACCAAGTCTGAATAAATGCTGCAAGGTTGATTCATGATTTCTGGTTAATTCCATTTTCATTTTAGCTCAAGAAATTTGGGTTAATGGCCTACACCCCCCCCCCCCCCCCCTCCTCTCTCCTCTCTTCTTTCTTATTCTTTGTACCAAATTCCTTATGAAAAATTCTACTCGTTATCTTCACACTACACACCACACATAATTTTTTTATTTTAAATTTTTTTCCCTTACCAAATGTGTGGTGTATGGATGATGAGTAGAAGAATTCAATTAGTTGAAGAAGAATAAAACAAAAAATAAATAAATAAAAAATAAGTGTGGTGTGTGGTGTGTAGGGATGATAAGTAGCAAAGCTCGGGATGCTTAAACTGAAACATAAGCCAACTTACTTTAACACAAATTTTCAGGATTGTGCTGGAGTTATACTTTGTGCAGCCGAAAGAGCCACCCAAGTGGCTTTGCAGGTGAAAGTTCCTGCAGCACTTATTTGTGTTCATTTCTTGTTTTGCTTATATATTGTTTGAAATACATCATTAGATGCAACCTTATTACTTGCGATTTTTCTTCCCCCCTCCCCTAAAGAAAAAAGCCCATGCTAGCATAACAAATGATCTTTAGTTCCCTTTTCCTAGTTTGGTGGATCTTCTTTTGTTGTATACTTCCTGTAAACTGGGGGGTAACACTCTTCTCTCATCTTGATAACATTTTAACTGACTTGTAAAAATAAAATTCCAATGGTTTTTTCTCTGAGAAATAAGGACAGCAAATCCAACAGAGTTCTTCCTTATGTCGACCTGGGACAAATAGCACTATAGCAACACTTGAGTTCATTCTTTCTTCTTCTTTTCCCCTCTTGGCAAAAGTGGAGTTCATTCACTGAATAATATGCTACACCCAAACAAAAATAGTTCCCACTTCCAACGAAATTGTTTGTCCACCATTTCCAACGAAATTGTTTGTCCACCATTTCACTCAAATAAGTTCAATATTGCAGGCTATACAGTGCCTGGGTGGTAATGGATATGTGAACGAGTATACAACTGGTCGGCTGCTTCGAGATGCCAAATTATATGAAATCGGAGCTGGCACTAGTGAAATTAGAAGAATGATTATAGGTCGTGAACTCTTCAAGGAGCAGTAGGAGAGAAGCTGTGAATTTTCGTAGTTGCTGGACTAAAGCTTACCCTAGTGGTCTGTTCCTCATCCAGGACAATCATTTATGCAGCCCTGCCGTTCGTGTTTCTTTACAGTAAAGCATGAAAGTTTGCTTCAACCAAAGAAAAAAGTTCACTTAAAGGTGCATATGCGCTTATCGATTGATTACATTGATGTGAATATTTTCACACGAAACATTTATAGGACACTATAAAGGTGAATCTATAGAATTCTCAAAGCCTAATGTTTTCAGCAAAAACTTTTATGCTGGCGCCTCATATTCCTATGGATTCTGTAACCGTCAATTTCTCAAAAGGATCTTTAATGAAATGCTTGTCGGGTTACACTGACTCATCGTCTTAACTGATTCATCATCTTAATTGATCTATGTTTTTGCTGTAGAGCCGGATTCTTAGTTCTAAAATCGGATGAGGATTATGCCTCAAATGCTTTTACCCATGTACTTTTTTCCATGGTAAATATTGTGGTAGACAGTCTAAGCCCACTTCGTTCCAGTTCACGTAGTCCACCCAAGTCCTCCAGAAAGCCCACCTCCTTCAACAAATGGATTATCCCAAACCTGCTTCTGCCACAACCGATCTTCATCTTCCTATGTTGATTACAGCACTTTGGTCTTTTGTCGGAATTGGCAGGAACTCAAAAAATTACTACTATGCTGATGGTTTCTTTCTCCTCTCTCAGTACTCACACTCAAATTAGGAATAGCCTTGGTCTAATTGTGCTACTAAAGCATGGAACATGGGACTTGGGAGCCATCCATCTATGATTCTGCTAGCTCGATCTAATACCTCTTTGTTATGTACTTGAGAGATCAAAGTTAGTAACAGGTCTTTATACACCAAACAAGTGATTGACCTACGATTGAAGAGTAATGCTAGTTACAAGCTGATGTGTAAGCATGGCATTTACCGTGAGACCTATACTATTTATAAAATAACCAAAATACAAATGTAGTTTTTTGTAATATTGATTGATGTGATAGTTTCTACATCTTTAGTATGTTTTTTGGCGTGTCAATAAATAAGCTTGTAAATAAAGTTTTCAAGGTTGAAACTCATGCCTTTGTTCACCGTCAAAGGGCCGACGAAAAAAGTCCATAGATTCACTTCTTGTCTTCTGTTCATTATTCATGCATAACATGCACATTACAGTTTGTGAAAATTAACAACTCGTCCCTACAGCAAGAATGTGGACTGAATCTCTATTTCTAATACAAAATAAATTCCCATGCTATGTTGCCTCCAAGACCTGACTTCAATACATAATTAGCTCCTCACAAGCACATTACAAAAGACCCAATTCTACTAAACTTAGAGACCCTTTATGTGACGCTCTCAACTTTTGCTTGGGATGCAACAGAGACTCGGAGCATCTGGATATATAACACAAGGCTACTCTTCCAGTTCATGATAGACAATATGCAATGCCTCCTAGTATGTTTATAGCAGTATGTAATAATTTGCAAAGGAAATGTGACTTATATAAATTTATTTATTTATTTATTTTTTATTTTTTTACCAGAACAAACTAAAACATCTCAACTTTTAATTAAACATAGCAAATGCCTTAATTAGTAGGTGTCCAAGTAGTAAGGCAATAGTTTAATATTTTTATGGAGAACACATCTCCTTATTACAATCTGGATTCATAGCAGGTTTCAAAATAATGCATTTCTAAAGCATGTCTCTGATGCACTGTATGGTGTATAAGACCATCTCCAAGAAAAACACTATCAACTCCAACTTGGGGGTCTAGTTCATCCTCAATCATCCTTAGCCAGGGGTTAGGGTTCACCATTTTTTGGTCCAGTCACAGCTTCTACCATTCTGATGAGAATGGTAGTTTGGACTACTATAGTGAGATATTTAAAATCTCCGTAAGTTAACAATTAACATACACAGAGATAATATAAATATGACAGATAATAAACGTACAATGCTTGTATGAGATGTAGAAAAATTGTATTTGTCTTGTATCTAGATTCCTTACCATCTTCTAGAAAACTTTGATGCACATTTTCTTTCAGAGAACATCTCAGACTTCATCTTTTCAAAATATCTCATTTCTCTTATTAGAATCATTATTAACACATAGTAACATCACAACTCCCCATTTACATTGTGAGTACCTGCCACTGACCGTAGTACAATTTTAGTTGAAACTACGTTATCAAAGGTATGTAGATATCTTTTTCAATGCATTGATCATAACTTTTCATACTTATGCACCTACCAGCATTAAATCATGACCTCACCCTAGAATCCTTTATAGAGGAACTAGATTGATTGTTCTTCGTCAACCTTGGGGTTACCACTACATCTTTAGTCACTCCAGAGTGGATAGATGAGTTCCATTAGGATATCTCTCTATTCTAGCATTGGGTCGTGATAAAATGTTTTTTATGCTATGTTTACGACAAAACATATTTCATGACATTTGCTTCTTTTCATGACATGTAATATGTTTCATGCAAAAATAACATATTTTCATGTATCATGCTCAATAGTACATGTTCATGCAATATTAACAAGATATCAACATGTCATATAAATGACCGAATGCTCATTACGTAACATATAACATTTCGTGTTTAAAATAACATTTATAACGTGAATATGGTGTTTATACAAAATCATATAAACATTATCTAAGAGTAAGTTAGAAGCCAACTTACAAACTTTTCTAAGGATGGTACGGTTGAAACAAGAGATATAATAAAAGTTAGGCATTAGCAAATCTGTCCACACATTACCTGAAGTTGCATATATCACCCTAAACCTTCATTATTAGCATTTTGATCCCAAAAACTCATCACAATTCACAAACCTCATATATTCCATATTCTACATCCATATAATGCTTTAGAATCATACTCTACAATGAGAAATCTACTCAACCCGTGGTCGTGCATATCATCATATCCCTTTTATATGTGATTTAAGCCTATAGCCAAAATCTATTACTTAAATCAATCGTCAAAACAGCACTTATTATCAAACTATTACCTTAGATTTATATGCTTTATCATCATATCATCATCAATAACATAGCTACTATCATCACGAAAATCATTTCACAAAGTCGAGACTACTTTTGAGGTTCATGGCTTATACTTTGCATATGAACACTAAGAGCTTTAATCATATATTCCAATAGCTAATCATACCAAGAACGCGCATCTAGATGATACTAAACATGCTTTGAGAAACTTAACCAAAATCTCACAAGATAAACTTCAGTATCAACTAATTAAAGACCAAAGCATGTTTGATGATCAATCCAAGAGATCAGCTTAAAACTTGGCATGGCATGTGGTTTTTACTCAAATATCAACTCTTATTCATCATCCCAACACCTTAGTTAAGCTTATCACTTCATATCTAAACATTTTATGATCATATTCCAAGTCTAATACACGATTAACCAACCAAACATCAAATCTGCACTACGTAAGCTTTCCAACTATTTATCATTACCAAATCCAACCCAAAAGTCACTTTTATATCACAAATCAAAGCTTAAAATGTTAACCCATCTTTCAATAAAGAGTTATGGCAGAGTCACTTACCAATACGAAGCTTTAGGGGTCACTCAATACCAACTCCCTTGCAAAGGTGCTCGATTTCTCTCTTAACTAGTGTTTATGGAGGTTTTCTCACATGATATTCATATGCTCTTGAAAGTGGTGTGGATGAAGGTGGGGGATGAATGGTGATGGCTCAAAAGAATAAGAGAATCATGTAAGAAGCTAAGCATAACACAGCTTGACTAAATTTGAGAAGGGCAATTCATCTTGATGCAATCGGGTAGGGTGTTATGATTGTATTTCATTTTGTTTTCTCGTGTGCAACTAGGAGAACTATTTGTCTCCCTATGGTTGAAGACCTAGCTGAGTGTGTGTGGGGTGTAGGCTTCAGATTTTTCAGAGGTGTTCAAGTTCCCAAAAGAATTGGCTAACTATTCTAACTTTCTTCTCAAACCAAAACCATCGCCTAATACCACTTGATTCCTAACCAATTCAGCTCTAAGAGCTCATGTAGGTGCAGGGGTATTCATTTCTTGTGAATTAGAGAGATAAAGGTAAGGGACCCTTGGCTTAACCTTGTGAAAGAAATGGAAGAGGGTGGAAGATATGTGCATCGGCCGAGAAGACCAATTTGGCTTCTTTTACCTACCTTCAATCTTTGTGACCAAGTAAGACGTGTGTGAGTCAAGTCAGAATCTTGGAACTCTAATCCAAGCTTGGAGACAAAGTTTATGGTGTGGGAATGTGATTGATTTCGTTTGCTCATTGGTGTAAGCTCATGATGGTACTTGGCTGAACTTTAGGTTTACTATTCCTATTTTGAATGTGTAAGAAGGTGAAGCTCTTGTCCCTACACTAGTTCTGAAATTTTAGATTTGATTCTTGAGAGGGGGCTGAGTTTGTTGCAAAAATTATACACAAGTTTGACTAGAAACCCATGGCATTCATTGAAGGGTATCCGATTGCACTAAGTAAGGTGTTTGTGTGGAGTGCACGGCTTTGACATGTCTCAAATGTGCATGACATGTGCTGGCATTTGTTCCTAGCCTAGTTCTGTTGATGCTTGACCTAATACAAGAGAAAATATGCTTAGTTTCAGAAAAATTTCTTAAGAGAAGTGAGAGTGAGTCAATCGGCCGATAACTAGTCTATATGGCGTCCTGTTGTGTGTTGGTCCTGTAGTGTCATACCAATTTTAAAAATTGTCTCATAAATAATGGTGGAAGGCAAAACTTGGCATCCAAGGTCTTCTAGGAAACCACAAAAATTCAGATCTAGGTGTTGCATTCCTAGAGCCAATTGAGCTAGGTTATTGGCTTGGTCTCCAAGTTTAGGCAACTTGCCCCAAATTTATATGTTAGGCTAGGCTTGGTTTTAGGCTTTGGTTGGGCCTTCCTATTGGGCCTTAGGTTCAATTTGTTGGGCCATGTTATTGGGCCTTAGGTCTAGCTTGTTGGGACTTTCCTTGGGCCTCATCTTTGGGCTCTTTCTTCAAAAGTCTGACCCATCATTCAACTAAATTTGAGTCCTCATATCCTTTTAAGATCTATTTATAGTATGCAATAGGTTCATCACAAAGCCCATTTCCCAAAGATTATATCGTAATGGAAGTCAATAGGTCTAAATCTTAACTCTAAATACTCAAAAAGATCTTTTCTTCTAGAAGTCTATATATTCACTTATCCCTGTTGGTCACCATTGCCAAAATCCCAATGTCTTCTTGGTCCGCTTGCATGCTTTGGTGGGTGCTACACTTTACACCTTGCCTAATTACGAAGGATTTGCTAATTCTACTCAGATATTGGTAATGCTAGTTTATATGGGCAATTGCTTTGTTTGTGCAAGAGGTACCAATTAAAATATGCACCGGTGTTCATTGTAGAGGAACCTTTTTGTA
This sequence comes from Carya illinoinensis, assembly GCF_018687715.1. Taxonomy (NCBI): domain Eukaryota; kingdom Viridiplantae; phylum Streptophyta; class Magnoliopsida; order Fagales; family Juglandaceae; genus Carya; species Carya illinoinensis. The sequence continues at coordinate 12,810,732 of NC_056765.1, forward strand.
TTTTGGAAGTTTCTTTTAAGGTACCAGTTACTTTTTTTTTCTTTTTTCTTTTTTAAAGCAGAGTTACCAGTTACTTGTAAGGTCTTATTTGATCAACATTCATCATTCTTGTAAAAATGCTTGTTTGTTTTAAAATAAACCTAAAAATAGGAAAAAAAATCATTTCCGACACCTGACTTGTTTTGTTTCTATCCCACAAATGATTATTCCTGCTGCACTTACCCTTATTAAATAGTAATAGCACAATGGATTAAGGTCTTCTCGCTGTGAAGGAACAGCTTTGCCGGTGATGGACAAACAACTGCTTTACTTGTCACACAAAGCCACAAACCAATAATTGTATACAACACAAACAAACTAGAGCACGCTACACTCATTACTGGTAATAGCACAACATATCCATGAGGAGAAACACAGCTCTGAACTTATTCTATATGTCCTGTTTTCAGTGGCAACCACTGAACTTAGAGCTCACTAGACAGGAGATAAGTAACCAGATGCAGGTGTCCGTAAGTTTCACATACAAACGTAGGAACCATAAATGATAATTAAGACAATACTCATACTCAATGTTGGTGAAGAATCTGGCTAACCCACTGATGAAGATTTCGAGGCTTCCATTACCATTGGTGCTTGTTCCAAACAGCTCTGAGTATCGTCACTGATCATTCCAATGGTCATCTTCTCCACTTCATCTTTGGTATATATATGGATCTTGGAAACCACATCACAGAACTCACTGCCACCAGAGAAAAAAAAAAAAAAAATCATATTCAAGTCAAAATTTATAGCTAAGGTTGTCGAAGAGAACCATTAGTAGGTGTGATGGTGCCATCAGGTTCTGTTGCACAATGGGCGCAATAGCCATCGTACACAATAAACATAGATAACTGTAATTTCTCTATCTCCTTGAAATTCATCCTTGACTGCTTCATTCATTATTTTTTAATTTGTCATGACCTATGTGAGTAGGCAACTATATTGCTTAATGAAGTAGCTCAAAGGAAAATCAGTTCATCAGATGCCATCTTGCACATAATGTGTGGAAGCTTAGGGCTCAGGCCACGTCCATCTAATATTATTGGCATCGCCACCATTAAAAACAACTTTTTTCAGTTGCTAATATGAAAAAAATTATAGTGAGAGAGAGAGATCCTCACCATGCTTTCTCTAATTATCCTTTCGGATTAAGATCCTTCATATTTTTAGGGTAATCTAACGGGTGGATTTTTATAAATCCCACGCATTTCTTTTCAAATTTGATGATAAGAATTTTGCCAAATTGGCGTTTATCACTTTAAATTAGAAAATTTTTGTCACTGAAAATGTGCCTAGGTGTATAATTTTATTTAATTAGATTTCCATCATGCAATGAAATGGCAAAACAAATGACAGAAGGTAATTACATAAGAGACTTACTGCCATGGGTCATCCCCAACGACCATCATGTCATTTTCGCTGTCGGTGTACAAGATCTGCCATCCTTTATCCGGATCTCGTAGAAGGCCCTCCATGCTAAACAGCCGCTCTAGTTCACTAAGCAGGTCACTGTATCCATTCAGCCTTGAGAGATCAATGGCTCTTCCTACTAGGCTCCCTTGCTTGTGAACCTTCACTAATGTAATGTAATGTAAGTGAGCAAGTTAAAAAAGGCATGGAATTATCCGAAGTTGATGCTATTGTAGCTTACCTTAGTACAACTCCGCTTACCAGAAACTTGTAAGTTTGGAGTTTCCCCAGTCAGGCAAATCCCAAAAACTTTACAGCCAGCCACATTCCCATTAAATTTTTCATCTTTTAGATTTCTCATAGTTGTCCCTGAAGTGGGGGCAGTGGACACATTTTCAGCTGGCTGACGCTCATTTTGTAGATTCTGCGGTCCAAATTCATTTGTCACAACCCCTGTCTGAATAGAAGATGGGTTGAATGAGACATTTTCTCTTGGTACGTTAGTTGCATGACAGCGCATTTTGGGATTTTGGCCAGCTTGGTAGAAGTCATTATAGGGAAGATATAAATTTTGAACAGTCTCTGCTTGCAGGGGGAAGAAATTGGGTTTTGGTTCTTGATACATGTTGGAAGCATTGCAACCAGGATTTGCTTTTCCCCAAACATCCAAATTAAACTCAGATTTTCTTGTCAATGATCGCAATGGGCATATTTCTTGACCTTGCAAGACCTTTGGAAATCTATCAAATTCCGCGAAGCCTGAGTAAGAGGTGGGATGGATCTTCAAATACTCACCAATATTAGACTTTCCTATCCCAATCGACGATTGATTTTGATGTGCAGGGGATCGCATCTCAAAATCCAGTGTGTGGTTTACAGTATCACATCCATAGAAGGGTGATATGAAACCTTTTTCTTGACCTTGCAAGACCTTAGGGGATCTTACAGACTCCCCAAAGTCCAAAAACCCACCCCCTCTCACTGCAAGAAAAACCAGAACACATAGGTGGATGGATTAGAAAATACAGAAAACTAAATGCTATTTTTTGGCTCTCAATGAGAATATCTGTACCAGTGATTGGGTTGGCAGGTGGGATTATTGGTAGACTTGTCCTCAGCTTTTTAAGCCGTGGAGAAGACTGAATGCTCAATGGCGGGAGAGAAATCGAAGGATCAATTTCCCATGGAGAAACTCGATCTGTATGATCACTTGAAATATCTTCATCCCATCTGATCTGTCAGATATGATAAAAGGGATATAGATACTAAAATCGTCACAACCTGGTCATTAGAGAACTCCAGTTCCTCAAATGAATTTCATTACACAAAAAGGATGGGTTATGTTGTCTATTCATGAGGCACATATAAATTCCATGAAAGCGATGTCCATTAATGGGTACTAGGGTCAGACCAAAAATTCATTCTGATGGACATAACGACCTGCAGATAAAGAGTGGTTGCATGGACAATTATTCAGTTCCAGAATGGTGGTTAAGAAATTTGGATAGTCAACGGAAGTTTCCAGGCGAGGGCCTTTTTTTAGCATGATTTTTTGTTTTTATCTTTTTCTAATTTTTTGGGTCAGGGTGTGGTACTAACTTGATTGCAGAACAAGAGAAGGCACATCAAAACAAGTTGATAAAATGGTGTATATTCATAGATGAAGAAAATAGCCAGCAAAATCATTCAAGAAAAATTCAATGTTACCTCCAATTTAAGACCATTCATCATAGTTTATAATATCTAAGAAAAATAAGGAAGCTCACCACCAAACATCTCCATTTAGAGTTGGGCCATCTGTAGGGATCCAAGTCACTTATTCCAGTGACTACACCACAGCACCTGCAAGAAAGCAGATTCTGACATTATATTCTGAGAATAGAATCAAGATGGAGAAAACCTGTTGGTCGTGCTATATGATGAAATGAAATAGTAGAAGACCTTCTTTCTGGTGAATCATCCATTTCAAATCTCATTTTGAATCTAGTTCCAGTTGTTACAGGATTGGTGATGCTTTTGACATACTTTTGGTAGGATATGACAAACTCTGCATGACTTGCCCTGCAATTCAACATTTCCATATATGTTAAGAGTTCTTTTTGTCCATGCCTATGGTCGACCAATTATCATTAGAATTTTCAGCTAACAGTAAAACTACATATAGATGCGTTTTCCAATCTACATGCACATAACAGCTACAACTTCAAACCACATGATTAATGCTTCTCAATTTGGGAAGACTCTAAAATGCACAAAAAGAAGGCAATTAAAAGAATCATCAAAATGAATTGATTCAATTTTTCTTTCACAGAGGGAGAGAGGAGGGAAAAAATTATCTTGAAACAAGGAATACCATGGAGAGGCAGTTTAGATTACTATCCAGTGACTATTCGTCTGTCAATATCTCTAATCTTGTAAACATTAAAACAGACCCTAGATTTCTTTGAAAAAATTTTCATCATTCTTAAATTGTTTTTATAAAAACTGTTTGGACATCTTGATGTACATTTTTACAGCTTCCTATGTGATTGAAACCTTTAAAATTACTAAGCTGAAAAAAATTAAGAAATAAAAAGAATAATTTAAACCTTCTAAGGGTTAGCGCTTTCATGATTCCACACCTGAAATCTCTTCCACCCTCATATACAAGGGCAAAGCTAGGATTTGCTTCTTGGAGAAGAAGACCCCCCGCTTGGAGGGGGGGGCGGGGCAACAGAACTACACTTACGATGGTAAGAACCTACAAATCTCTACAACTAATTTAAAAGCAAAGTAAACGAATAAAGTAAAAATAAAATAAAATAATCTTTTAAATCTATCTAGGCGATAGTGTAGAAAAAATAATACCAAATGAGAAAATAATTTTTACACCTTGTAAAAAAAAAAAATTCCAACCCAACTCGTGGAATTCCATGTCTTTACCATTGCGCCAGTCAAACTAACCCTATATCTCAAAGTTAAAGATTTCTTTTTTCTCAGAACCTTCAAGTTAGAGGTTGTAATATTAAAGCTTGTAGCCAACCTATTACTGAAATCCAAAGTCGAAGCAGTTGGTACCTTTTTGGTACCTTTTGGTCAACACGATTAGAAGGGCAAGAAAAAAATTTCATGAAATTGTCTTTTTACCTTTCTACTGTGCCTTCAGATGCATTGGAATCCAAACAAAAGAAAATGATTTTCAAGTCTACTTCACTGAATGTGAAACAAATGGATTAGCTTGTATTCTGACCCCATTGCAATAACATCACATTTAAAAAAAAAAATCAACCAATGATGACAACAGAACCAAATAATTGTTAGGCCATTGTAACTGGTAGCTAAAGGTCCTCAGGCTGCCTAAATAGTGAGGATATTGTTATCTGTCATATTTTAAGGGGGCAAAGCAGGGGGTTTCTCAGATTTTTGGGTGCCTCCCGGATCCCACCTAAATTATTTCCTATGCTGATGAGAGGTTATCCGTGCCCAGTTATAGTATTATTATAGTACACATTTCACAATTGACTGAGGTCATGGAAATGGATTGCCAGACTCCCCTTTAGTTCAAATTAAGCACAGTATACTCAGTCTCCCCGTGGTTCACATATATTTTTCAGCTTGTTAAACTTCCAAGCTACAAATCATTCACCTGACATGAACAAATTCCAGTCAAACAAACCACTAATGCTCCCTAGAACTATTAGGCGCTCTAATGTTAGGTATCTACAGCTAAGCTTCCTCTCTGATTTCAGACATAAGGTGCCTCTCAAATTCTTTATTTGTTCATTGACAAAAATACTCCAGCAATACATCTATTACAATTCTTCAGGGGATCGGTTGACAATGGGATACTAGTAAACAGAACCTTTGGGACTGTATAGAGTAACTATCTCCAACAGTCACAGGCTTCATCTGTGGAGGAAGTAGTTTCATCTGACTGTTGGAAAGAAAGTGTCAATGACGGTTATGCAATTGATCAGAATCAAAATACAAAAATACAAAATAATCACATAACACCAAAATTTAGGTGGTTTCTACTCACCAAAATTTAGGTGGTTTCTACTGTGGCGATGACCATAAAAAAATTTACTAACAAAACATAAGAGTTTAAAAAGGGCGATGAAAACCACTCAAAATCAATACATGTAAATCTCACACTCTTAACATACAAGAGAACCTTTCCAAGAAAGAATTTTCTCTTCATTGTCCTTGTGTTCAGAAGAATTGGGACTTTTCTCTCCATTTTGCTAAGTGGAGCGCCACACCCCCCCCCCCCCCCCCCAAAAAAAAAAAAAGGCAAAAGAGAAAAGCCCAGGCTTCTTCTTCTAAGGCCACACCTCCCAGAACTTCCAGGTAAAAAGAATATAGAGCCCAAGCCCTTTGCTAAAAATTAGCGACCCCCCCCCCCCCCCCCCCCCCCCAAAAACAAAAAAAATGGGCCCAAAGATAAATCTCAACACAGGCCATACAACAAATTAGAACATGACAATCTCTGCTAAAAACTCAGGACTGGCAGAACTTCTAACTAATACCTTTTCTAAGCCTCTCCACTACATCACATGGCACATAGCCTCTTTTCATTATTCTCTTCTCTTTCCTCCATCTCACCCCTCCTCACATATGGCTTCTCAGCTCCTTATATTTTTCTAATCCAAGCAGCATGCAAGGAAGCAGGAACACAGAACCACTCCATTCCATTCCTTTTGTTCTTATCATTACAAATACAAGATGTCTTAAGATTTTGGAATTTTATATTATTGCATACAATAACTAAATTATGTAATATAGTTTTCATTGGCTTTCACATCCATGCTTCTATGCAAAAGTGAGTCTCTTTTTCTTCCTGTCTCATATCATAATATATTTATGTATTCATCATAAAAAATCATAATATATTTATGCTCTGTATTAGTGTATTGTGAGTTCATACTTTGACTTGAAATTGTGCACCTGCATTATATCGTCCAAATTAAGGAATCATTTGCAAAATTATGTCCTTTTTTTCAACAATTTTTACATAGCAAGAAAAGATTCGTTTGAGATTTGAGATACCAATTGCAACATTTTGACCTTGGTGTGCCTCACCATTCAAGTATTGGTTAAAAATGGGAGATATATCATTTGACTGATAAATTGATTCTTATTTTGTTCAATCTTCTAGTTTCAATAGTTACTACAAAAATATCATTAAAAAAGGCTTCATAACAAAATGAAGGATGATTTTATTACTTATTTAGTTATCTATATTGAGAAGGAAATGACCAAAGATTTTAGCACAAAAAATGTTAATCTATTCTCTAAAACATTGCCAGGACCCACTTTGATTGAAAATAAAATAAAGAAAAAAGAAAATTATGAACTTCTTTTGCTCTCTTTTTTCTATATCTATGTCTAAGTTGACAAGACATACCTTTGTATCCTCCTTCTCATTGGATGACTATCAACACACACACACACACACACACACACACACACACACACACACAAAATATCAATTGATTATTTTGCATCACTTTCATGGCTTACTACCCTTTACCACCTGTGGTCTAGCTAAAATATAAGTATTGCTCAGGGACCAAAGTATGAACCATCACGTAAGCATCTAGTCAGCAAATGAAAATGAAGACAAGTAAAGAAGGGGAGAGGTGAAAAGAGAAAAAAATGGTAGCAAATTAAAGGTCCAACTGATTACCACGCTTATAGGTAAATATGCAGTTACAAATAATCTATCTTAACAAGAATTCACCTAAGATATTTAAAAATGGAAAAAATTCAATCATTTTGATTTATTGTTGCTTTATTAGGAGAATGCTGTATATATTCTTTAGGTGCAGTTTCAGGAACTTCCAACACCCCTAAAGTTCCCCTATATATATATATTGGTCTCAATCATTTTGTTATTCTTATAATTTCAGCAGATCTCAACCACAACTTCAATAATAATCTGTAAGGTGAACTTTCTTAAATTAAATTAGCGGATGATGATGGCAGTACCTTGGACAGTAGAAAACATGAAACATGCTCTTTGTGGATAGCCGACTGGCTACTAGAGAAAGTACTTTTGGATAAGAATTCTCATTGCCAACAATTGAATCAGGAAGACCATTTCTAGGTCGTACAGCTCTTCTAATTCCCAACCTCAGCTCTCCATTTTCACCCCTAGAAAGACCAACATATTAATTGAAGATATTAGGAATAATAGATTGGACACATTTGGGGACATTTGGATACCAAATGGAAAATGAGGTTTTGAAATTATGTTGGCATATAATTGAAATTTTTACCCCCTAGATTTTTGTTATTTGTTTAGCTCAACTAGGAAGCACATGAAATCTCTCAATTTATTTTCATATGTCCAAACCTTTTAACAGTTTGATATCCATAGTGCCTTTTGTGTGGTCATGTAGATATTTCTCAATGAAGAAAGTAATATAAAATTTAATTTCAATTCCAATAAAAAGAATGAAATGGGCTAACTACCATGTGGAGTCCAAATAAGATTAGGAATTTGATTAAGCATACCTACCTCAAAAAGAGAACTGCATCCCCCGAAATAAGGTTTTTTTGGCTTACAAAAACGCTCCATCCTGTAGTGAGCAGATGCCGCCTTGGCTGACCTGTCAAGTGTTAATCATTAAACTAAATCAATATTTGCTTCAGATAAACCTCATGACCGAGTTCTTTCAAAATTACCTCTATAAATATGTCGGAACCTCCACTCCACCCCATGCAGGTCTTTAGCAACAAGCTCTTGAGAGGGCCTCTGCTGCTTATAATCCTGCAATAAGGGAAATCCTAACATTTAAGGAAAAAAAAAACTCTATCACAATGACTCAGCTAAGCTATTTATTTAAAAGCTGATAATATAACATCCTAAAGTCTCACCAAAGCAGGAAAACAGTCTTCAGCAGCTCTACGAGGAACAGAGAACCCCCCATGGGTGCTGGTATCAGAAGCAGTAAGGGTTTTGCAGAACATGTGAGGAGTAGACTTTGTAGGCGATCCTCCACCGCCATCCTCATCCACCCCCAACTCTTGAAGCACTTTGCCCTCTAAAATCTTCCTCACGAACTACAGAACACCCAGAATTGACATCGTCACTACAATAGTATATGCTTGAGCAACCTCCTAGAAAGAATTAGTATTCTAACAGAAATTTAACTTCAAAACAATAAGAATCATACAAGTCACTTTAATACAACCCCCTTACAGAAAAAGATAAAAAAAACTTCTGTACTTAAAATACTAATGGGCTGTTAAAACCATGCAGCCATGGTACGAAATTAAGAAGCATACCTCAGGCTGAGGAAGCAAAGTAACCTGTGTATAGACCTCATCATTCTCCTTATTAGCCTGTTATAAGAGAATAAATATCATAACCAGATTAAAAGAAACAAAGAATATGAAGTTGTGTAAGAGCTAAATTGGAAGAAGCCGTAAGAAGGAAGTACACACAAGTCAATTCAAAAGGAGAAACTAAGAATTTTAAGTAGTTTCCACACAATTCAATTCAAAAGGAGAAACTCGGAACTCACGAGTAGTTGGACATTGACAACTCTGCAGAAGATCTGTGGTTCGAGATCAATGTTTGGCATCTCCATGGGTGAGAAAGGAGTGGATGAGGCAGCCTGTTCTAAGTGACCTTGAGGGAAGTAGACAACCACATTTCCTTTCTTGGGCAGAGAGGTGAGAGGGCCAGCACAAGCATGCCAAAGCTCCAGATAAATTGGAGAGGACACAGGAGCTGTAGACGAATTTGAAGAACATGAAGAAGTTGAAGAGGACAAACAGCAAACACAACCACCCTTGCCACAGTCCCCATTACAATATGCATTCTTCTCCACCTCAGTCACTGCATAGTTCAGATCAATTTCCATGAACACCTCCGTGCCGTTCTTGGGGGGCCGAATAAGAGTACACCCAAATAACAAACCACGAACAAAATATTGAAAAGAAAAATAGAAACCGAGGGATGAGAATAATCAAGTGGCCATAAGAAGGGTACAACAAAGCCGAAACTATAGAAAATTGGAAATGGGGTCAAATCACGGTAAGGAATTCATATTTTTGAGGCGGTACCCACAAAGTGAAAACAGAAGAGGAATGTAGCGGATGGATAGAAAAACAAGAAGAAAGTCATATTTGGAAGGATACCCAATTAGAGGGCTAAAAGATGAGAAGAAAAGAGAAGGGTATCAAATAATAACGAGAAATTCAAAGTAGGATTCCTCCCCCATTTGCAGGCACTGAAGAGAGGGTGCAGAAGCAGCAGACATAGACAATTGCATTGGAAGCACCTAAACAAAAGGCAACAAAAAAAAAAAAAGGCCAATATGGTAGTGGCTTTTAGACTTAATACTGAGAGAGAGAGAGAGAGAGACCGTGTTGGGTGTGGGGGACACGCCAAGGCAGTACAGACTACAGAACCCACACTCCCCCACCCTCTCTTCTTTGCTTTGTCTTGCTTTATCGTTCTTATTAATAATTTCTTTTCACTGTGGGCGAGGCCCTCCACCAAGACAAGGAAGGAGGTGGATCATTCAATGCAACATAAGCTAATTTTCTCAACTAAATCCCATCCCATTTTCAGCCTCAAAATTTATAGGTAGCTTAAAAAAAAAACTCATTTTTATTATCCAATTCATGGTTAATTCTTTCAGAGTATTGCAAATTTTGTTTTTTAAAGTAGAATCCATCATTAAAAAGATGATCTTTTTACATAGATTCTAGATTTACATAATATTTTTTAAAAAAAGAGTACAAATTTAGTCACCTTATAAATACAAATATCATTTTTTAGGGTTTATGCACTTTTGTTACATTCCCTCGAGGCCTGGAAAATGAGAGAGAGAGAGAGAGAGAGAGATGTCAATGCAAAGTTTGGTGGCCCTGGGGACTTTTGGCAGCAACTCTCGTGGGTGTGTTGTTAGTTGTTAGGACTCTGAGTGACTCACAGAGCTCTTTCACCAGCCCACACACTGTCTGCATCTCAAGTCTCATCGCTCTTTGATTTTTTTATTTATTTTTATTAATTTATTTAAATTTTTGCCGTAGATACTGTTTCTCTTTTTTTTTTCACTCGACCAGAAACACAGTACCATTCATCATTCAACCCCTTCTTTCATCTTTTCAGAGAACTTTATCCTTTTGAACTTTTCATCTATAAAAATCAATATTCTCTTAATTTTTTTTTTATTCTAATTTCAATGTTAAAAATACAAATACATAAGTCATTTTATAATATCTAAGGCGGTCCAAAATATTTACAACAACAATAATAAAAAATATTTATTTTATATATTTATATTTCTTTTGTTAAAGCCTAGAAAAATGCTTTAGTTACAAAAAAAAATCTACAAAAAAAATTTTATAATATTTAATGTGGCAAAAAAAATTTATACGAACGATAATATATTTTACAAAACTATTTTATATATTTATATTTCTTTTGGTTAAAGTCTCCATAAATATTTTAGCCATAAAAATAAATTTACAAAAAATACATCTAACGTATTATACAAAATCTTATATATTTATTTTTGTAAAATCTCTTTATAAATGTAATATTTTCTATAAAATCTTAATTGTTTTTTGAAAAAAGAGTCTTAATTTTTAAAAGACAATTTTTCAGACATTATGGTCTAATCAAAGGAAAGTCAAAATCCATTTTAATGATCATAATTAAATGAAGGAAAAGGTGTAAAAAAGAAAGAAAGTTCTAGAGCTGGGGAATAAATTTGACAAAAGTTGTCCTAACAGAAAATAAATATGGTTTGGGTTCACAAATAAAAGGGGTCCTTCTTAGGATGAGGATTGTTAGTCACAAATTATTGTACATGTTGGATTGTAGATCAACGTCTCTTACCATTTGTTTGAAGTTTAGATCCTAAAGGAGCCAACAAAAATTTAAAAAGGAAGTCCTATTTGGTCTTTTTTTCAAAAAAGAAAAAAAAGAAAAAAAAAAGGATTATATGTTTTAAAAAGGAAAAAAAATATATATATATATATATATAATATGAGTAATGTTATGTATATTTATAGAGTACGTAAATGTCATGTAATCATTTTTAAAAAGAATGTAATTTATTATTAAAAAATTATTTTTTATATAAATATTATATTTATTTATTTTTTTAAAAAAATGATACGATACTTAGATACTGTAAATATTATTTCTTTATATATATATATATATATATATATATGTGTGTGTATGTTGGTGCCGACATATTGGAAAAAAAAAAAGACAGGCGTGATTGTGAGTGAGAAGTTAGAACAAAACAAAGGAATATCTCTCTTCCTCCCTAGATAATTAGGACATTGTGACTCCCTTAGAAGATTAAGAGAAATTTAGGTTGAGATGAAATGAAAATTTTATAGATAGTAATAGAATAATTTGAGTTAAGATGTTTTATTAAATTTTAAAGATAAGAGAAAAAAAGTTGAATAAAAATATAATAAAATTAAAATATTATTTTTTAATATTATTTTTATTTCAAGATTTGAAAAAATTTTATTATTTTTTGTATTTTGTTTGGAAGTTTAAAAAGATTGTAATAATTAATTGATAAAGTTCATAAAAATTTGAAATTAAAAAATACTGTTTGGGTTGAGTGATATTTGAGAAGGAAATTATGAAAAATTTTGAGATGAAATGAGAATGTTCGAATTCTAAAACAAGCCCTAAGAGATCTTTTATATAGTTTTTGTTTTTTTTGGATGAAATTTCAATAAGTTGTTTATGATTATTAGAGTTTCGTATTGAGTGGTGTTACTACTTGATTTTTATTGTTCTATGTTCTTGATTGTTAATATTGATCATTTGGTGAAATCTTCATAGTTCATGTTGGAGTAGTCCACCTTATAATGGTGATGAATTTATATATTCATTTTAAGAATGTTTATATTCAGAATGTTTATATTCTTGTATATATGTAGCTTAATTTTAAAGGTTCTTCTAAAGAAACACAATATGCAAATCTATTAATATTGATAGCAGAAGATTTAACTGGACTAAATTTTGGGCAACGATAGAAGACATTTTTTGCACAGATTTGGGGCCTCAGATAAGACACAAAATTCTAATATGATCTCATTTCACCTATCTGATCTTATTTCTAAACATAATTCAAATACAAAATTTTCAAACTAATGATTACAACATTTTTAAATTTTTAAATAAAAGATAAAAAATAATTCTAATTTTTTCAAATCCCCCAACAAAAATAATATGATAAAACTCAAAACTCAAAAAATATTCAACTCAAACTATTTCATTACCATTCACAAACTATCTTACTACTATATACAAAATTTTCATCTCATCTCATTCTTCAAACTCGCCCAATATTTTATAAAGTTATTCAATTTTATTGAGTAGTTGGTACCAAAAAAATTAATAAAACTGGTGATGAATAGAAGAAATTGAACAAGAGATAATAAGCCTATTCATTTGGCTCTTATTTATTTGAAACAAACTTTGAGATTCAATGAGTCTTTGATTATAATTTATGAGCTGTGTTAATGTTTTTTGGGTTTTGAAAGAACAAAGTAGTCGCGAATTGAAATACATTTCTTGTTTACTTGGCACGGAAGTAACTCTTTAAATGAGATTATGATCTTTTACTCTTAGAGTCTTAATTAACTATTTGAAAGTGTTTACACCACTTATCATCCATATGACATGATTTGATTAATAAGATTTAAATTTTAAAATTTATCTTTTAAGTTAAATTATGCCACGTAGATACTGAGTACCGTAAAGATTTTCAAATAAAATTATTCTTAAAATTTTGAAAATTGATTGCTTAAAAACTTATTACAATTAATTTGTACTGGGGTTTTGGAAAAGTTAGTTGTAGATCATGTTAAAAGTTTATGAATATATATATTTTTAGTACTGTTATTTCTTTTCATGTTTCTAAAAGTTATTTTGGTTCTTGTACTTTTTTTAGATTTAAAGATGTTTGGACTAAAGTTAAAATATATATTTTGTTTATAAAATATATATTTAGGGTATAAAAGATATGAACATATAAAATATACCATGTAATATTTATTATTATCTATGTGAATATTAATTCATATAATATTAAATACTCAATAAATATTCTAAGACACATTCGGCTATGTATCTCTCAATTTAGGCTATACCGGGGTTACCCAGCCAAAATATTTCACATTATCAAATCTTATCTCATCATTACAACTTTTACAAATTTCAACATAAAATATAATCAATAATTTAAAATTTTCAAATTTTAAAACAAGACTAATATTAAAAAATTATATTATAACAATATTTTATTTAACTTTTAAAAAAATATCTCATTTCATCTTATCTACATAACCAAACTGGAAAGAGTTTCTATAGAAACTCCTAAGAAAATCGATTCCCTTTGCTTTTTGACTCTTGAGTATGCCATAATTTGCAACAATAAATACTATAAAGCTTGCCTATATATCTCTTTAAATCCAAGTGTTGAAATTCGAACACAAGATTTTCACCAAAATCATAGGAGCTAGGTATCACCAGTTAGGAAGAGAATTAGTAACAGAAACTACCTATCAACTTGCAAGACATGCCAAAAAAAAATGAAGAATTTTAACTTGTGGTGACAACTTATTCAATTTGTGTAATTAGTGGGTTCGAGTCGTATTCATTTAGTTTTTATTTTAACAGAAAGTCAAGCTTAAACTTATCTCTTGAGATAAGTAATTACTACTCGATCGGGTATTTCAAACTTTTTTTTTTTTTTAATAATTAAGAAAGTAATTATTAGTGAAGCTGTATATTTTTTTTCTTAATAATTATGTTAAGAAATTATTAAAAAGAAAAAAGAAAAAAAATTCAAATGTACTAATCATTATTAAAAAATTTAATAATCGACTATAATTTTTTATTTATTATGAATAACTATGCATTTAATAAATATTTAATCGAGTCAAATTTAAATTTGAACAAGTCGATCTTGAAAGACTTTATTTATAACCTAGTGGCATTTAGTAATATCGGATGTAATGAAGTAATCTACTTGCAATTATTTTATTTTATTTTTTAATCAATACGTTGTAATGTAGCCATCAACGTAGTAGTTGCCAATGCAATCATGAAAAAGTGAATATATATATATATTTATTTATAATTTTAGGTGAGATGTACACGCAAAATGACCATATAATATTTATTAAATGATCATTTATGACAAATAATATGCAATAAAAATAACTATTTACGATTAAAAAAGACTTATTTTTTAATAAAATAGTCATTTTTACAGGAAATAATTGATTACAATTGAGTAGTTTTCTTGTAGTGTATTATTGTTTATATATATATGGTAATATCCAAGGCTTATAGGCAACATTAACTAAAACGTGCCATCAAAGGAGCTAAACTTTATACACATAACACAGAAAAAGTTCAATGTTGGGGCACAAAGACTAAACATATCTCAAAACTAAGTAGCTTTTAAGTATAATGATGGGTGTTATTATTTCTTAATTTTCTTAAACAGTACTACTTATAAGCTAACTCTGATCATTAGAGTGCTTGGAAGTGTGAAGATTATAACCTATTACGGGATGTCAAGTAATATTATTAAAAAATTATCTATACGAACTCTTCAAATTCTTAAAGAAAATAGGATTTGGCTTGAGAGCTTGTCAAAATCTTCATCAATATTATGTAATCATTTTATACTTCATTAGTATGTAGAAATCTTGCAACCTAAACTATTTCAAATGGCTTACATGAGAACTCTTCCTTTAGTACTTGTCTCCTCCGTTAATGGAATTAAGGTTTACACTACAAGAAAAATGACTTTTTGCGTTACTTAAATTCATCGTAAAAAACATAAAACAAGTGATCACGATTATTTGTTAGCAACGCATTTTGTATTTTTTTACAATGAATTTAGGTGACATAAAAAGTTATTTTTCTTGCAGTGGCATGTATAGCATTCAGACCTGATCAATCTATGATCAAAACACAATCAATAAACAGGGAAAAAGAAGAAGGTGCTTTTGCGACTGAAATAATATATGTACTACATATGCTTTCATATGATCACATGCATGTCTACAAAATTAAAGACAATTTTGATATATATGGACATGATCGCCTAAAAAAAAGCTTGTCTATGCGTTTGATCATGACGGCCTTTATTATCCGCTAGCTTATGCAAGCTTCATGCATGTAGAGATATCATCAATATTCAAGAGATCATGACTCAAATCAAACAAACCTAAATCACATGATCATGATAATATATGTAGTACTACTGATCATGTTCATGAACGTACGTACCTTTAATTTGCTGCATGCATGATGAGGTAGCTAGGTACGTACTACATGATGCACGTTCGAGGTTTCAAATCCAATATTATGGGTTAGCAAAGGATTTGCTTTACTTTTTAGATAAACTTAATCTGGCATTGCATGTTAAAGGATAAGATAATGTGCCTTTTCTACAATCAAATGTCGCCTGGTACAAAAGAGGAAAAGGGCAAAAGTGAGAATGCATGCTTCCAAAGGAAAGTACTAGAACATATATTATAAATTAATTCCAAAAACCAGCTAGGTAGTGGATTAATTAATGTGAATAATTAAATTAATAATAGTTCCATTTAATTTGGAATATATAATTTTATTTAATAATAAGAATTGCTACAGATATAAAGAGATTCCACTAAGTAAAACTTATATGGTTTCATGAAATTCGTAGATCTATTTTTTAATAAAAATAATTTTATAATCGACTTACCATATCAAGTTACATCAATTTATGAATCTACTTTTATATAATTCATTTCGAACTAAAATATTTTTTATTTTTTCATCATATGATATTTAAAGATCAATGTTGATGGATAATATTTTTTATAATTTCAATCATGTGGACTTTCAAACCGGCCATGCAGGTCGTGGCATAACTATTTTGAAAAATTCTAAACATAAGCCTACACAACACAACACACCACACTTTTTTATTTTTTATTTTTTTCTTTTACTAAATGTTTGGTATATGGATAATAAGTAGAAGAATTCAATTAGTTTAAAAAGTATAATCTCAAAAACAATTTAATTTTTTTTAAAAAAAATAAAAAAAATGCGGTGTATGGTGTGTGGATTTATGTGCAGTAAAGCTCTAACTTTTTAATCCCCCTTTCCAAAAGAATCCTAATAAGCTGCTTATTTTTCACAGGATTACGTTACAGTCCATGCATACCTTGTTGAGCTGTGCACGTGACGTGGGGATTGCATTATTTTTTCTTTTATATCCCAAAGAAAGCAAGGTCACATTGTGATACAGATACTGAGATGTCACACCATTAACATTTGTCCCTTAATACGTATATATATATATAAAAGTAATGTTGAATACACTCGATCCCGCACACTTTTTATATTTTAAAAATAAGGTCTATTATTAAAAAATATATTTTCTTATATAGATCTGATCAGATTTGTCGAAATTACGTGAGTTTGCACACCTCAAAATTACAAATATAATTTCTCTCTATCTAGTTATATACAATTAGAGGCGCTTTATTAAAAGGACAATACAAGTGTCTTTGTTAGAAAGCTGATAGATGCAGAGAGATAAAAAGGAAAGGAGCCATGCATTTTACTTTGTGCAAGAAGCTGCTCCATCCTCTCATGCATTGATCAATTCTTGACAAACACTACTCGATCGGTATGTAATGTTAGTGTGAATTCAACTTTAATCAATTCTGTGAAGCACACATGATGTCTGTCTGGTGCTTTGTGTTTTTTGTTGTTTGTTTTAGATAGATAGCTTTCCTTTCTTTAGTTTCTAATCGCCCGCATTCATCGTACCCTTTCTCATGTGTCATTGTCTCCCCCCAAGCCCAAGTCTTTATACGATGTTGACCCTACTAGGCATGCATGCAACCAGTGGTGGTTGGCATACACTAATTGTCCAAAGTTGTTGAGATAATATTCTCTATACTAGTTTTCTTTATCATATCTTATTTTTTTTTCCTCCATAAAAAGAATAGGATGAGCGAACAAGAAGTTTCCTATTTGTGCGCGTGATCGTAAAGTACCTAATCTGTTGGGAATCATATAGGAGGGTTTTAGACAGCGGGAATCGCAAACGCTCCCTCAAGATAGATTTGAGTCATAACTTAGACCCTAATCCTACATTACCCTTGATTCGATATGACAATTAATAGATTCATGATAGTATATAATATTTTACTATTATTAAACTTAAAAAAGAAAAAAACATTAAAATTTCTTTGTGTATCTTAAAAAGCTAGTCTACTTAGACTTACGTGCCTTAAAAAAAAAAGGGTTCGGAAAAGTGTGAAAATTCCCAAAATAGAGCCGGTGGGCCTGTTTTAGGGGACAAATGGTATCCCCATGATTACAAACTTGCAATTGGAGCATCAAACAAGCATATATAAGTAGGTGCTTTTAGCAAAGTTTAATATTTCACAACACAAATAAATAAAGAAGAAGAAGAAAAAGTAAGGGTCACACATTCATCATTAAATTCTTTTTCCTTTTTTTTTTTTAAGGATAATACTGAACTGAGAAACATTATAATAATGGATAAAAAATCTTGTGGCCTGGGGCTAAGATATTTTTGTACAGCTTTCATCAACGGCTAACTTATTGCATGTGATAAGAAAAGGATTGAGCTAAGAGGGGACCGTAGACCCCAATTCATATCTCTCCCTCTTTTGATATTTTCATCATCTCTCTGTCAAAAGTGTTTTAGTTATAAAGAGAATATATACAAATAAATTTAAAAAATGATGATGTAATATATTAAATTATAAAATTATTTTTATCGTAAATAAATATACCAGATTATATAAAATTATATCATTTTATGAGTTTAATTTTATGTATTTTTTTTAATCTCGGTAACATTTCTTTTTCTATATAACACACCTCAAAAATCGAGTTATTGCTGAAAATTTGTACTCCGCAAGAAGAAGAGAAGAAGAAAAAAAGAAAGAAAGAGAAAGATATACCATATCTATATATATATATATATATAGCAGACTTGAAACCGCAAGTTTGAACTCAAAACTATGCTTCCATGCATAGAAGGCATGATCGATATAATGTTGTTTATGATATTGTGAAATTTGAGCAAAAGGCATCATATATAATTAATGAGAATTTCAAGTAAAAAGAAAAGTCATAAAATAAGATAAGATAAGCCTAATGAATCAGAATTGTGAGTCCCAACTGTTTCCTTCAAATTTCCTTAATTAATTATATCGAGTTTGGTGTCTGGTTTGGAGGGGTCGATTTGGTCGAATATTGAAAGGGAAAGCTGAGTTATGTTGGGTTTGGTTTTCAGCATCATAGGAAACCAATTTCTTTCTATTGTTTCCCCTCCATCGTACCAATGTCAACTAAATCTTCCAAATCTCAAGGATTCTGTATGTGCGCATGCGCCCCTTTTGCTGTCCAAAAAATGGTTGCCCTGAATGACCAAAGACAGGGGAAATCTGTGACCCCTTGCATGTGACACTGTCGTTTTAGGAATACGACGGCCATTAGACCCATCACATCTTTTAGGCTACATGACAAAGTCTAATGGTCTGGCAACAATGGGATGGGGTCGTGTTGATCTCTCTATCCTCTAAAACAATGGCTTGGTACGGGATTGAAGTGACATTTTGTTTTGTATACGGGAGACGGAAACATGTTGGCATAAGCCACTTGAACCAAATTCCAAGAGGCTTTGACTGCTGCTCCAAGTTCTCGTGAGTTTCTCAACAAAAATCCCTTCCATTTCATTTGAAATCGATTTACTATTCATTTAGTTTGAATTTTGAAATATGGAGTTTGATCACTTTATTACTGAAAATAATTAGATTTGTTAGGGATAAAGTTAGATGAATGAGCCCTACGGTAACAAGAGAAAAATAGGCCAAAAACTGGTAATAGAATGATGGAAAAGAGACGAAAGGGAGACAGACGAACACAGGGAGATGAGGACTTTGGGCTTCACTTTAGTCATTTCTTCTCCCTGTATGCCATTGTAATACATAGCTTAGAAGAGAGGATCATGCCGTTACGGGTGGCAATTCGCATTTGTGTCATGTTAAATCATGTACATATGATAATATGAGTTAATTTAAATATGATCTGTTAAGTTAAACAAATCAGATCTTTAAACTCTAACATGATCCATTTAAATAAAGGTTAATACGACATGACCCATTTCAACCCGTTTTATATAAATGGGTTGAACTGACTCGCCTAACTCATTTAACCTTATTAACATAATTTAATATAAAAGTTAAAATCTCTATTTATTAGTAATCATAATATCAAAAAAAAAAAAAATTGAGCATAGGTCCAAAATTATAATCTCAAAAATAAATACATAAACATATTAAGAAATACTAATATAACAACTTAACAATAATAAAATTGTAATTTTGAAATAAAATTTAAATAAGTTATTACTGATTAATTTTGAGTTAAGCAGATTGATCCATTTACTAATAATATCTTAATGGGTTAACCTGATTGACCCGAACCCATTTATCTCAAACCCAAACTTGCTAATTTCAATTTGTTTTCATTTTAAATTTATAAATCGTGTCACATATTACCACTTCTTAAATTTTATTTTACAGTGAATTTAGACCTTTAAATATAAGTCTTAGTGTGAACCGCGTAAATATTCCCATCCCATTATTTGTGGTTCATTCGATACTTTGTTAACTGAGCAAGCCATAAATGTGCATCACAGGCACAATCAATCAAAGGCGCAAGGCATGGGCCATGCGATCAACGGTTGGTTATGGCATTAATGGTAAAAATGCACAAGCAAATTAAATAGTAAGTGAAAGGACATAGTACTGATCTGATCATTCACACTTCCAACTAAATAAACATTATTTATTTCAAACGATCGAAATGGGTATCATCTATTCAAAATTGCTCAAGGAATCAAGCACATAACAGAAGATCATGATAACTATAACTCTAAGCCAAAAATAAACAATAATAATTATAATTTTGTCCGGGTATGCTCATTTTTCTTTCCTTATTTCCTGCCTTTTGGCCAACAAGGTCATGTACGCATGCATGATTTAGGTTTTTGTCAACTTTGGACTCATGTCTAACCTCAGACTGATCATCTTCGATCGCATTTAATACTGGCCGGGTCGACATGTTTTTGATAATTTTTGGGGAAGTGGGCTCCTTGTTGTGTCGAGCATGCATGCATGAATGCATTATACCATATATAGTTCCATTCATGAATTGGTAGTATCCGATTTATTCTAAGACCGGCCAGGCCTGGTCTCGATTTAAAAAGTGTCCCTTCCCTTCAATTAACGTCGTGTCAAGTGAAAAAAGCTTTTGTCTTTGTCTTGTGTGACTGTGTCTAGATAGGGTTAAACTTTCTAACATGTTTGTTTCCACAACTTAAGTACCACAATTTCATTAAGCAGCTGGTAATTTTGCACAAGGCGACGATCAATCCATGATGATCAGTTTTAAAATCAATGCTATGTTTGAAATGGGGCTTTGCTTTTTCTCTTTTTTTCTTGCATATATGTTCCTATGAATTTGTGGTAGGGGAGGTAGGGAGCACATTGCAAGGGACGGCTCCAACATTGTCTTGGCAATTAGTTATGGCTTATAGAGACTTTCGTTTATACAATTTTCACTTGAAAAAAAATCTAATTTATACAGTGATTTAACTTAAAAGACTAAATTCTTATATTTCTGACGTCCTATTCAGTATTCAGGTCAGTTCATCATAGTTGACATGACTTAAGTTTCATATTTCTAGTTAGGATAGACTCTAATACTATTTATAATGTCTCAATAAAAGATCCAAGCGATATGACCTATACTCTAATATAATTAAAATCTTATTAGAACATTATAAAGAGTAAAAACTTATTATTGTTTAACAATGTGAATCACATATACTACCAATTATTATCACTTGTCAGAAAAGAGTATCGCAAGCAGAACAGTGTGATGAGGTAGGAAAGGAAAAATCTAGTTGCAAGCACAATTATGCACTAATCTGTATACTAATTTAATGTAATTGGTCAAAAAATAAATTTTATTAAAAATAATATTAATTTAAATTTTAAATATAAAAAAATTAATATTGATACGTAAATTAATACTCGACTTTAATTATATATAGTAAAACTCGGTAGAAAAACATCAGGTAAGTTGCGACATCAAATGGGTTAGGGAAAAATCAAGGTTTTGGGTAAGGAAAAGAAGTGGTGAGGCGGACTGAGGATGATGTTTTCTTGGCATGGGCTTTACGAACTCCAAAGGCTACTCACAAGCGCATTGATATTCTCGGCATGGGCTTCAGAGTTCAGCTTGGATTGTGTTGAAAAGGCCCCGGCGTTATGTATAAGTGATGTGCACAGTAGAGCGCCGTAAACGAGCAGTGAATAATCCAAATCTAATAAATTAAAAGATATTTTATAAAAATAAATTTATAAATTAATCTGATATATTATATCAATTTATATCAATTTGTTAGATTACTTAATTATTAAATAAAAAAAATAAAAAATAATAAAATAATAAAAGAGTAGTAAGGGCCGTACTAAGTTTATTATTATCCTTTTATGTTTACATACTGTTCACTTATTTTTCTGCTAGCTTCTTTATTGAGCTGTCTACATTATTCACCACCTCATCCGCGTCTCCCAAAAGCACCACCACCTTAGCTGGCTCAAGGAAGTCTACGACATCAGAAGCCTCTCAAGAAGATTCTTCTGAATTACCTAGACTAGGCTGATACCTACCCTCTGGGTATCACTGCTGTACTGTGATGTATTATGGCCGACACCCTTGTAACGAACTCTGCTAAAATGTAATTGTTTCTGTAATGCACAGCAGGTGCTCGAGAATATTCCTTTGTGAATGTTGTTAGGATTATTTTGTGTATATATATACATTCTTTTTTTTTTTTGAAAAGAAGAATTCATATTGATATTCATCTTAAAGCATTGAAGCTTGGATACAAGAAGGGATTCCTCCCATTACAATGCTCTCCTCAGAGAGTTTGAGTGCATCCTTAGCTAGTATATGAGCTACTGAATTGATGTTCCTTGGTATAAACTGCACAGACCACTCCCCCATCGAGTTGAGCTTGTGCTTGATGTCTTGAATGATCATTCCACCCGTGTTCCACTTGACTGTATCACAATTTATATCATCTATCACTACTTTAGCATCCCCCTCGAGAATGACTCTATCAATAAGCAATTGTTGGCACAAAGACACTGCTTTTAAAGCACCTAGAGCCTCTGCTACAACCGGGTCTGGAAAGGATTTCCTTTGATGTCTGAGAGTAGCTACCACCCCTCCTTTCCAATCTCTAATAATCACCCCAATACCAATTCTACTATTGGCCTTATCCACTGAGGCATCCCAGTTAGCTTTATAACATTGATCTGGAGGAGCAGACCAATTGGATTGAGATAAGGTAGTGGCCTCCTTTTTACCCCCTGATGTCTGGTTTGCTTCCTGGTAGTCCTTCACTTTTTGGTTGGCAGCCTTTACCAGCTCATTCGGGTCCATGAACCTGTTTTCAAACACAAAACTGTTCCTCCTCCTCCAAATCATATAAACTGTTTCAGCAAATACAGCAATACTGTGGTCATCCAGAACCTCAAACATGTCTTTACACAACTCTTTGAAAGGCACTTCCCTCACTTTCAGCTTCTGAAAGCAGAGAAGGTTATGGCCCCATATATCTTGGGCAGCACAGCAAGACCAGAGGGCATGAGTAACAGATTCTGATTCTGTCTCACAGATAGGACACAAGGGGGACTCTATGATTTTCCTCTGCACAAGCTTCTGATTAGTAGGCAAAGAGTCATGGCATGCCCTCCATAAGAGCATTCGAGTAGCACTTGGTACCATTATCTTCCAAAGCTTAGTCCAAAGTTCAGGCTTCTGCCTAACTTGAGAGGTTTGCCCATTCTGTTCAGCTGACATCTCCCCTGCCAAGTAGTAAGCACTCCTGACCGTGAACCTTCCATCTTTTGCACACCTCCATATCATCTTGTCTTGGCTATTACTCACACTTACTGGTATTCTGCACACTACTTCCACATCCTCAATCCTGAAAACCTCTCTAAGAGTATCCATTCTCCATGCCCCCGAGCTTGAGTCAATTAATGTAGATACCTTACTGGCAGCAAATTTTGCTATAGCAGGAGACTGCACCTTGAAAGAAGATGGTCTCGGAAGCCATTTGTCTGTCCATATGTTCACTGATTCCCCATTACCAATCCTCCAAAAAAGTCCCTCCTGCAGGATTGGTCTTGCTTCCAGGAAGCTTCTCCACAGGAAGGAAGCATTGCTTCCTATTTTGGCCTTTAAAAAATCAGATTTGAAGAAATACTTTGCTTTAAGAACTCTTGAAGCTAGGGAAGAGGGATTTTGAATAATCCTCCACCCTTGCTTTGCAAGGAGAGCCAAATTAAAATTTTCAAAGTCCTTGTAGCCTAATCCTCCCTCCCTTTTAGATTTACCCATTTGTTTCCAAGGAATCCATTGGGTTTTTGTCTTCTCTTCCCTACTGCCCCACCAGAATTTTTTCATAGACTTGTTGATAGCATTAAGCACAGCCTTGGGGAGTTTAAAGATACTCATGCAATAAGTTGGGATTGCTTGAACTATGGCCTTCAACAACACCTCCTTGCCTGCCTGAGTTAGGAATTTTACCTTCCAATTGCTCATCCTATTCCTTATTGACTCCAAGATTGGTCTGAATGCTGCCACTTTCTGTCTTCCAACATATGAGGGGAGGCCAAGGTATTTCTCGTAGGATCTAGCTTCACACAGCCTAACTCCTGACAGGATAGCATCTTTGGCTTCAGTACTTGTGTTCCTACTGAAATACACTGCAGTTTTCTCCAGGTTTAACCTTTGGCCAGATGCATTCTCGTATTGACTCAGTAAACTGTAAAGCCTGCTCCATTCCAAAGCATTTGCCTTGCAAAAAAGCAAACTGTCATCTGCAAAAAAGAGATGGTTAACCAATAGGGAGCCTCGGGCAAAGGGAAAACCAGAAATATAACCCTTCTCCTCAGCTTTGTTCAACATCCTGCCAAGAATTTCTGAGCATAGAATAAAAAGGTAAGGGGAGAGAGGGTCCCCTTGCCTTAATCCTCTAGAAGGGTGAAAAGGTTGCTGAGGAACTCTATTTATCATCAATGAATATCTCACTGTTTCCACACAAGCCTTTATTAATCCCACCCATTTCTCTTCAAATCCCATTCTCCTTAAAACCGCAGCCAAAAAATTCCACTCAATGCGATCATAAGCCTTGCTCATGTCCAATTTGACTGCCATATACCCTTCTTTCTTTCCCCTCATTCTGTGTTGCATGGAGTGCATAGCTTCATATGCAACAATAATGTTGTCTGAAATTAGTCTACCAGGAACAAAGGCACTTTGAGAAGGTGATATCAACAAGGGAAGTATCTTTTTCAACCTATTAGCCAACACTTTAGAGACAATCTTATAAAGAACATTGCACAGGCTTATAGGTCTGTACTCAGATACAAGTACTGGCTTTTTCTTTTTTGGGATTAAAACTATAAATGTTTCATTAATCCTACCCAATTCTCTGCCTCCCGATAGCACCTCCTTAACAGCCAAAAAGACACCATCTCCAACACACTGCCAATTATCTTGATAAAACCCTGCAGAAAAACCATCAGGGCCAGGGGCACTCATAGGGTCCATCTCAAAAACTGCTTGTTTCACCTCTGCAAGGCTGCATTCCTTCACTAGTTGCCTATTCATTTCATCTGTTACTCCTGGTTCTATATCCCTCAGAACCTCTTCAATACTTCGGGGGTTTGAAGACTCAAAAAGGTTCTGGTAATATTCTTGGAACAGCAAGCTAATTTCCTCTTGACTTCTGGCTTTCTTTCCACTTTCATTTTCAATTACTTTTATCTCATTCCACTGCCTTCTTTGAGTGGCACATTTATGGAAAAATTTGGAGTTTTTATCCCCTTCTTTTAACCAGAGTTGCTTAGACCTTTGCCTCCATTTAATCTCCTCTTCCTCCAGCATTACTTCTACCTCACTCTGCAACCCTTTTATCTCTTTATTTAGATCCCCTTTGTTTAATAATTGGAGCTCTTTTAGCAGGATCCTCTTCTGCTGTAATGTTCTTTTCTTCCCATTTTCCTTTAACTTTGACCAATCTTGTAGTCTAATTTTGCATGCTAACAGTCTGTCCTGAACCCTGAGAATAGGATTCTCATTTCCCATATTTGATTCCCAAGCTCTTTTTATAACTTCCTTGCAGTCTTCCAGTCTGGACCAGCTGGCCTCATAGCGAAAAATCTTGACAGTTTTTCTACTAGGGGCCTCAGAACAGTCACACGAGATCAGTAGAGGAAAATGGTCAGAATGAAGAGCTGAAAGGACCTGTACTCTAGTTTGGTAGAAGGACATGTTCCATTGGTGATTGCCAAAAGCTCGGTCCAACCTTTCTTTGATGAAGTCAGGCCCTTCTCTCTTATTACTCCAAGTGAACTTGGATCCTTCATAGCCTAGATCACTAAGCTCACATTCATCAAGAGCTTCCCTGAAGATTTCCATTTGATAGAAAGGTCTATTAGCTCCCCCATACTGTTCTTCATTAGTGAGCAACTCATTAAAATCACCACAGCATATCCAAGCCATGTTCCCTGTCGGTTTTAAACATCTAAGCATCCTCCAACTCTCCTTTCTTTTTTCCACCACAGGATTACCATAGAAACCCGTAACCATCACCTGTTGCCTCTCATCATCCTTGCCTACAATCACAGAAATGTGACTCTGTGAGTAAGAGAATAACTCAACTTGTGCTTCAGCTCTCCAAAACATAGCTAGACCTCCACTTCTCCCTACACTGTCCACCACAAAACTGCACTCAAAACCCAAGCCATTCCTTATCCCCTCCAATCTTTCTCTCCTACATTTTGTTTCTGACAGAAAAATGAAACCTGGGCCCTTTTCCTTCACCATGAGGCGAAGTTCTCGAACTGTCCGAGGGTTCCCAAGCCCTCGGCAGTTCCAACTCAAAAGAATCATAGTAGCTGGCAGGGCTGCTCAACAGCCACTGCCATAGAGAGTTCATCCCCTTCCTCATCTACAAGGGTTAGCTTACTTCTTTTTTCCACTCCACCTTCATAAATTTCTTGAGCTTTCCTTTTACTTGAATGGTTGTGCTTAGTCACTATAATTTCTTCCTCTAATCCTTGATTAGTTGGTGATATTCTGGCCTCACGTGCTCTTCTTTTCCAGCTATGCCCACTGCTTGGTACCTTCCTTTCCTTTTTAGATTCCTCCACTACCACTGGGCCCAGCTGGGATTCCTCTAACAGAATTGTTGGCGACTGTCCCCCCTCCTGCATCACTGATTCCACTGCCTCGACAACTTTCCTCCTAGCACTGACAGGTGCAGCCTCCTCATGCGTGTGCAATGATTGGCTGCCTGCCTGCTGCCTAACTGCCTCTGGTACCTTTCCATAATTGTCATCTTCTTTAGTGGACTCATCTGAGGACACCCTCCGACCACTCTCCGATGATCCACCGTCATCTGTCATCTTCCTCACCTTGCCTGCCGACTTGACTTGCTTTTTGTTACTAGCCCTCAGCCACGCACCATACTGCTGCCCGAGACTAGCCCCCACATGCAGCCCCTTCTCTATGTTTTCGCAAGTTCCATGTCCATGTTTTATGGACCCACAGTGATAACAAAAGTTGGCCATTCTTTCATATTTAAAAGGAATCCAGAACTTTTCACCATCCTGAGAAATAAACCTGCCTCTAGCAAGTGGTTTGGTTATGTCTAGCATTACCTTCACACGTAAGAACTTGCCCCAGCAGGTTTCACTGCCATCCGTATCCACCATAAGAACCTTCCCCAGGGAGCTTCCCAGCTTCTGCCCCATACTCGCAGTCATACCTGCGAATGGCATGTCATGACACTGAATCCAGAAGGGTTCAAAACAGAACTGCATTTCCTTAATGGACTTGGCACCTTCACAGTCCTGGATACACAGCAGGCTCTTGTCAAAGGACCATGGCCGACCATTCAACACTCTTATTTTATCCGACCTCGATTTAAACTCCACCAAGAACTTATTTCTTCCAACCTCTTTAAAAACAATTTTCCCCTCTGCATTCCATATCTTAGGCAGCGTACCCATGAGAGCTCCTCTGTTTGTCTCCTTATCAGAAATCAGACAAACCATTATGCATAGCTTGCTTTTTGAAGTTGATAACGATATTTCTTCAGTGCTAACC
Source organism: Carya illinoinensis (assembly GCF_018687715.1). Classification (NCBI taxonomy): domain Eukaryota; kingdom Viridiplantae; phylum Streptophyta; class Magnoliopsida; order Fagales; family Juglandaceae; genus Carya; species Carya illinoinensis. The sequence continues at coordinate 12,838,468 of NC_056765.1, forward strand.
TCAATCTCTTGTTTTTCCTCATCTGTTAATTTCAGTCCCTCGTAGAGGGATGATAAAACACCATCCTCCATCTCCACAGACCTAAGTCCGAGAGAAGATCTCAAAGATTTCCACAGGAAACCTTGAGAGAAAACCTTACTCTCACGAGGTGAAAGAAGGACTGGATATATATACATACTTCGTATATATATACATTCTTGTACATAGAAAACTTCAATGAAAAATATACAAGTTTTTCTAGCCTCTTGCTTTCTCTACATTGTTCAAGAACTTCTTAATTTTGATAAGGTAAATTATTTATATTATATGTTTTAATTTTATCCATAAATTTTGACAGACCGTCTTTGGAGTATTGTAGATATGTTCAAGGTTAAATACAAAAGCTGTCCCTATGGTTGGTCTCAAGATTAAATTTCTAGGCCTCTAATTTTATAATTGAATTCCTTACTTCATGTGGTTTTAATAAAGATCAAGTTTGTCCCTTATTTAGAAACTTGTTAGTAAATTGTTGGTTACATGTTACTTCAAAATAAAAAATAAAAATAATATTTTAAAAAGAGAAATACTTTTTACAGTCGAAAAATGCAGTCGGCGTGCAGTCGTGGAGAAAAAAGTAAATTAATACGGGACCTACATGAAAAAAAAAAAATATTTTTATAACCTTTTTTTATTCATGTAGGTCCCACTGAATATAAAATAATTATTTTATAATTTTTTTATTCATTTCGTACAGCCGACTATACGCCGACTGCATTTGCCGACTGTACCTAGCAAAACCCTTTTAAAAAAGAGTTAAGAGATTTTTTTTTTTTTTTTTCAAGAAAACCCTCCTTTGGGCTTTATATTGGGCCACCTTGTGGTGACCCAATCCAGACCACAGTGGAGGTGGCCTGTCATGTCTACCTTTGGCAAGCCCAAAGGTGGTTGCCCCATACTGCCCCACCCTTTCCTATACCCACAGATTTTAAAAATGAATTTAATTTAATTTCATATTTTTTAAGTTTTTGGTTTTTTTTTTTTTTCTCTCTCTCTCTCTTGCGTATTTCAGATTTTTAAGGTGATTATGAAAATATAATTGGTGTTAACGTGACGTTTCTAATAATTTCATCTTTGTTAGTCACATAAGGTAAAACGTCTCAATTAAAAAGACTTTAGCTTATATATATAAATAGTTATAATCATAAGAATTTTAACGCATATAGTATTAGGAATATGATTTCCTCTTATTTTCTAAATTAATTTAAATATTCTCGTTGTAAAGTAAAAAATATTATTACAAAAATAATAAAGACGAAATTATTCGAGTCAAGTTTCATATAAGTTAGATAATAACTCATTTGATAAACGAGTTAAGGTGGTTTAAGCATCAATTAGGAAAGACTTATCGAGTAATCTTATTTATTTGCAACTCCATGAATATGATTGATTTTTTTATTTTTTATTTTAAAGTTGATTAGGTGTCTTATTGTGCCCCAGTGATTGAACCTGATTTCTGTATACAGAATTTTGTCCAATATGGGCAAGCAATATGGTAAGATACTAAGATCTTAACAAGATTTGTGTTACCAGCCTCAGTGATTAGCCTCATCCCATGTTGTTGACATTACACAAACATCTGGTGGCACATTGGGACCAATAGACTATGAGGCCCCCACATGAATTAAGAAATCTGGACTGTGTTATCGTGATGAACAACATTTGGTTTAGTTTCTAATTAAAGTTTAACCCTACATTTGGATATTGAATTAGGTTGAGTTGAAATGAAAGTTGAAAATTGAATAAAATATTGTTAGAATATTATTTTTTAATATTATTATTATTTTAGAATTTTAAAAAGTTTAATTGTTTATTATATTTTGTTAAAATTTGAAAAAGTTATAATTATTAGATAAAATGAGTTGAGATATATTTGAGATCTAAACTAACTATAGCAATTATAGTCATCACTTGAATTAAGTTGAGCTGAATTTAAATAAGAATGCTCGAGTTTGATTAACATATTCCAACTTAATTAATTGAGTTTGAATATCTTTTTTAAGAAACTCGACCCACTTAATATCAATAAAACACAAACTACATGAACTTTGTTCATCAGCATGAATTGAGCCGAGCTGAGTTTCCACAAAGATCTAGTTTAGTGTTCAACCCAATAAACTGTTCACATCTCTAGTCCTGTCCATTCTTTTACTCACGATTGCATTTGTTTCACTATCTCAGATTCTTAGCCACTCTTGTCAAGCAATGACAACCCAATAATTAGCCATGAAAATTTGCGTACTGCAATGTAAAAGGGACATGACAAAATAATGTAGTTATCCTACCAGATTGGCTGCTGCAAAATATTTCCCTTCTGCTACATATAAGTATACAGGCAGACACAAAAGATATGCTCGCATGCAAATGAAAGAGTCATTTCAAGTGTTTATAAATTTATAAAACAGCACAATAGGACCCAGACCTAGCTATTAGCTTAAGCTTTTGAACTCTGTATTGTCCCAATATACTATACAATATTTCTCATCAATTCAACATAATTTAAGGTCTAATGAAGAGTCTAGATGAGTGGTGAGCATCTGGTACAATATGAAACCAAAGTGACAGATTTAGTTTGTTCTTGTATGAGCGAGGCTCTTCAAGAAGATGTTCCTTGATCTGTCTGTCCCTGCATCTCACCTTCATCACCATTTGTCTCAGCGGTGCCGGACATCCGGTATTGTTCCATACCAGAATCCACCCCTCCTGTGTTGCTTCCATGCTTGGGTAATCCATAGCTATCAGAAACTACTCTCCACTCTGTCTGCTCAGATAGGCACCCATGGCGTGCCAAATACCTCTTCAGCTCAACACGGAGGTTCCTCAAAGGCTAAGACCATCAACACTCAATAAAATTAACTGCTAGCAATATTGAAGTTTCTTTCTTGCCAAACAAATAAATTAAACAATGATTGCAATCAACCCTATTGAATTAGAAGACTAATGGCACAAACTTTGGGAAGATAAACACGATTTTTATACGAAAACAAGCAAACCTCGGCTTTGGATTCAAAGGCAAGGCGAAAGAAAGCAGCAGACACGAAATGCTTCCCGACGGACTCCGACAACTTGATCTGATTAAGCCAGTAGGACGAAGTCTCCAGCCTATCGAATCGGCACTTGCTGCAATTCTCAGCACTGTGGTACGGCGTGCCTGGGATTTTTGGCTTAGTTAAAGAAGCCGACGCCACTGGAGTCCGCGGCGCAACAGAGTTTTCTGCCCCCACAGCGTTTGCGGCTTTTTCTTCAACGTGGTCCGGAAAGGAAACGATCTTCTTCTTCAATCTGGGTCTTGCCTTTTCCGGAGATTTCTTCTCCACTGCGGCATTGCCTGCCAGTTGCGGACTGTTTTGGGTCGAAGTAGGTTGCTTTTCAATGAAACCACTTGAGGATTTGATAATGGCAGGGGACTTCTTCTTCACCGCGGCAGTTTCCACAGGTTGTGGAGTGTTTTGGGTCGATTTAGGTTGCTTTTCAGAGAAACCACTTGAGGTTTTGTTAATGGCAGGAGACTTCTTCTCCACCGCGACAGTGACCGCAGGTTGTTGAGTGTTTTGGGTAGATACAGGTTGCTTTTCAGCGAAACCACTTGAGGTTTTGCTAATGGTAGGAGACTTCTTTTCCACCGCGGCAGTGTCCTCAGGTTGCGTAGTGTTCTGGGTCAATATAGGTTGCTTTTCCGCTAAACCACTTGAGGTTTTGACGATGGCAGGGGACTTCTTGTCCACCGCGGCAGTATCCGCAGGTTGCGTAGAGTTTTGGATCGAATTAATTTGCTTTTCCCCGAAACCAGTGGAGGGTTTGATAGTGGCAGGGGATTTCTTCTCCACCGTGGCAGTTTCCGCAGGTTGTGGAGTGGTTTGGGTCGATTTAGGTTGCTTTTCAGCGAATTCACTTGAGGGTTTGATAATGGCAGGGGACTTCTTCTCCACCGTGGCAGAACGCATAGGTTTCGGAGTGTTTTGGGTCGATTTCGTTTGCTTTTCAGCGAAACCACTTGAGGGTGTGATAATATGTTCCTGGGTTGCAGTTTTTGCTGATAAGTTTCCATTGCGAACCGTTCCAAACACCCTCCTCTGCCTAGAAACAGAGCATCAGAAAATTCGGTAAAAAGGAAACCCAAAAAACAGGGAAAAAAGGGACAACAAAGTCGGATTAGTCGATTACCTGGAAATTGGAAGTGCATTGGCAACAGTCTTTGGAACTACAGAACTTTTCCTGCTAGTTTTTGGTTTTAAAGGATTTGATTTGCCTGCGTTAGCGAGTAAACTCTTAAATATGAGTGATTACTAACCAAAACCCAAAAACAAAAGTAAAAACAAACTCAAGTACCTGGAAATGGGGTCGAATTGGGATCCATTGAAAGGAGTTAGAAGGTGATTTGGGATAAGAAAGTCTAAAAAATTTGAAACGCCTGGAACAGCGAGAGTGTAGATCGAAGAAGGGGTGTCTCACGAGAAGGACAGGTAGATTTTGAACGTTTGAATCGAAGAGAAAAGGCGGCAACAGGTTCCCACGAATGAGCGGTTAACAGACTCACTCGGCCCTTGGGCTAAGCTTGGAATTCTTCTTCTAGTTCTGGGGCCACTAGAGGCCATCTCGGCAAAGACAAGACAGACCCATTCTGTTTGTATGTTGGCTTGGGTTTTCATGTTGAATTCAGTAACTTATTTATCGTTTAAGTGAATTTATGTAGCAATTTACACACCAATATTGTTGTCTTTACATTTAAAATTTAAATTGGTACTATTTTTATTAAAATTTAATTTTTTGACCAATCACATTAGATGCATGCGCGTATTGGTACACAAAATCAATTACAACCAAAATTTTCCTTTAGAAATTGTTGTGATCTATTTTCTCTACAAATGACAAAAAGAGTTATTCTATTCTAATGTTATTAATTGGATTCACATCATCTTATTTCTTATCTCCTCTCAATTCAATTAGGAGATTATACCCTTAACTCATTTTATAAATATAATAGATCTCACAGTAAGCAGTGTATTGCACTTTTTTTTATTAGCTAACGAGATTATATATGTAAAGACATTGGCATCACAATTGATTTTTGGAGTCGTTCCGATTTATTTAGTTTAGGAAAATTCATCAAACTACATGTCATTCTACTCTTATCCTATTACGATGAGATGTCATTATTCATCGGCTTTTGAATATATATATTTTTAAAATAAAGGACGATCCAAATATTATGAAAATTGTTAATATTTTATTATTTAGTAAGATGAAAATGTGAGTGGCTTTAAGCTTTAGATTTCCCAACGGTGGGGTTGAAAGGATAGATCAATTAGGCCTAGATTGGTTATCAAAAATCAAATAATCTCGTCTTATCTCATCATTATAACTTTTTCAAATTTTCATATAAAAAATATAATAAATAATTTAATTTTTTTAAATTTGAATACAAAATTAATATTAAAAATTATATTATAATAATATTTTATTTATTATAATTTAAAACATATCATCTTATCTCATCTCATATGAAATGCCTAACCAAACAATTTTCATTGATTTCAGTTCGTCACTGCATATATATGGGCCGGATGGTCGAGTATGTGCTCTGTTCTTCTTCATCGTTTTGGTCTCTAAGATATTGGGTAAACAATAAATTGGCTCATTCAAAATTTCCGGTTCATCTTCCCAATTATTATATTTGCACTTCCTTGGTGACCTTTCCTCATTTTTTTTTTTCTAAAAATGATATTTATAGTTATAGTTATACAAATATCACACAGTCTCTTTAAAAAAATGAATTAATATAAGACCTACATAAAAAAAAGCTAACTTTTTAATCGTATACCCTATTCTTTTTTAAATTGATTGCGCGACGTTTGCACACTCTACGACTATATATAGCATTACTTTTTTTTTTCTTTCTTTTTAAAGTTTCTAATGTTATGTCCATTGTCCTCCATCAGTTCTTGTAATTCTGGTTGTATACCCTATAATTTCAAATCACTCTACATATATAAGGTGTGTAAATTTCACGATCTCTTTAAATAAAAAGTAAGGCCCATCATAAAAAAAAAAAAAAAAAGTACATTTACTTTTTTTTATTTATTTATAAAAATACTCTTTATTTTTCAAGGATATGAACATGGCTTACAAACCTTAAGGGCTGGTTTTGTTAGATAAAACTAAACTATCTTATCTTATCTCATATAATTATTATAATTTTTTTTTAAATTTTCACACAAAATATAATAAATAATTCAACATTTTCAAATCTAAAAATAAAATTAATATTAAAAAATTATATTATAACAATATTTTATTTAATTTTCAACAAAATATCTCATATTATCTAATCTCGTCTGAACTGTATAACTAAACGAGGCGTAAACTTACACATGCAAACAATTTTTTAAAAGAAAATAAGGAAAGAAAATGTGAAAATTGTGCGACCCATGACAATGGATATAAGAGACATTAATTAGTGTAATGGTGAGCATTATATGATGATGTAGTAATCAAAATTTCAAAATCCTTCAAGAAGTATTAGGTTCATCTCCACTTTCAAACGGCATGGTGGCCAACAAAGCAACCTCAGTGTGTTGTTTTTTTCCCAATTCGTACGTAGGTTTCATCTTTTCCAAAGTATTTGAGAAGAAAGACTTGTTTGTATTTGTATTTCCACCCATGCATCTTCCTTGATTGGTTCCTTAATTTCTATGTTTGATCTCGTTGGGAGACTGGAGGTTTGGTCATCACGTATACGATAGATTGGTGACCATATATAGTCAAAGAGTTCATCCATAGAATGACGATTAATTATCATTCTGTTTTCTAACTTATTTCGATACTGATCGACGGCGCCACTATTAGGAAATTACTCGAGTACCTTCTACACATCTTTGACCAGCTTCTTCAATAATATTATTCCATTCATAATTCATAATTTAGCAGGACTCTATGGTAAAAGTTATTTTATTAAGTACTTCTACTTAGAAGAAGAGCATATAATCTAGAGGTGAAAGCTTAAATAAAAAAAAAAATAGAAAATTGGCTCGGATTGGATCAGATCAAACTGGTTAGTCCGATTTTAGATCGATTCGATTTGAAATTGGTTTCTATATTGTAACAACCAGTTGAATTTGATCCGATTTCAGTTATGTGCTTTTCGGAACCGGACCGAATTGATTTAAAAATATATATAAAATAAAATTTTAATATTATATAAAATATTTTTTATATATAATTATATATGAAGTTTTTATATATAATTATATATCATGTATAAAATAATTTTATATTATAATTTATGACATGAAAATTTAATTTTAAATATTAACAATTGTAATTTGTTTGATCATATTTTATAAGAGTTATAGCATAATATAGTTAACTGAATATGTTAGTAGTAATACTATGATATTAGTATAGTATGATACTATGATATATATTAGTATTATACTATGATATTAGCATAATATTATAATTTATAGTAGTAACACTATAATACTATGATATTTTAACATATAATATAAAATTGACACTTGATTAAAATCGAAAAACTGGATTGAACCGGACCGAAATATGTAAAACTGAAAGTATCAATTTAGGAGGGTAACGGGTACGGAATCGGTTCTTAAAAATGAAAAATCGGTGTAATTGGTTCGATTTCAAAAATTTTACAAAACTGGACCAAACCGGATTGGTCACACCCCTAGGATATACCCTTCATATTATTTAGATTGGAGTAATTTTATATATAACTATGAAGTGCGTAAATGCCGCGTAATCGCTTTGAAAAAGAATAAGATTCACTATTAAAAAATTATTATTTTTTTCATGTGGGTCTAATGTTTTATTTACTTTTTTTAAAGCGATTATGCGAGAGTTATACAATTCACAGTTACAAATATATTTTCTCTTTAAACTTTACGTGGTTAGATTTAATTTGTAAGATTCTATTTTTAGATTTTACTTATATATCAAATAATATGATATGAATGATATAAAAAGTGTCTCATATATATATATATATAATATATATATATATATATATATATTTAAATATGACATATATATATATATATATAACATATATATAATATATTATATTATATATAACATATTCAAGGCAGTGTGTGTATTTATGAGTAAAGCTTGATACAGGCTCACATCATACAAATTCAATACAGATAATTTTTAAAAAAAGTAAGTCTCATCATAAAAAAAAAAAAAAATATTTTTTTAATGCATGAGTCACTTTTTTTAAAGGCTTAAAACATTATTTATATACACTAGATCACTTCTACAATTATTTATCTACTTAAATCTATCTGAGTTTTAATCTTTTGAACCACACATGAGGGCGAGTATAAAGATAAAATATAAATAACTAAATCTAACTCTTGCCACAAATTTAAACTTCTGGAATCGACTAGTATAATGATCAGGTATAATTAGCATACCTCTCGAGTCTTCCTGGAAATTTATACAATCGTGGAAACGTACGTGATGGAAGGTGGAGTCATCAGTTGGACCATGAAGATTTGGGATTGGGGTCGTGCGACCTTCATGTAGTCAGACATATAGACAATATATATAATTGGATGATTGCCACAAACCAATGACTTCCATTTAATCTATCTAGCTAGTCTTTAATGACTGACTTTGAAAGTGACAATTGCTCTAGAAAATGGTTTGTGATGTTGCCTTGAATTTTACTTATGATCCAAATAGTTTCTTCAGTTCATACAGATATATAACATTTTGTTTTAATTTGTTTGTTGTGATTGCCCTGGATGTTAGTACATTTTAGGATTTATGTTTTATTTATTTATTTATAAATATAGAAAATAGACTTCATTTCATTCATGAAATACAAAGTTATATCTATGACTGATAAATATAGAGAAATACTCATATTATAAGCCAAACACTCATTTGTGAGGGACTTTCCCGCATACAAATTTTTTATGATGGGTATTACATGTCTTAACTTCTATAAATTCTCTACTGACAAAACCTTCTGAAATATGAGATTTTATAAAAATAGAGATGTCCATCTCGCCATCCCAGCTTGTCTGAAAATTGAGATAATAACCATTTTCCAACCTCCAAAAGAGGAGAGGGTTTATGGTTAGCTGAGAAAAGTTGCACCTTATTTCACTACAAGAAAAATGGACTAATTGGTTGCAAATACTCTTTTCGTTGCTATTAATTAGTCGCAAAAGCCCGTTTTTCTTATAGTGTTTAAAAGGTACGTATTCGATCTGTTCAAAATCTGTTCAAAAGTGAGTGAATAAGATTAGAAGATTGATGGGAAATTTGTGCAACTTATTTTTTCAGTTAATGCAATTTTGTCTATTTATTTTTTTTAAATAGGATGTAGACCAAACTCGAATAGAAAGTTACATCCACCAGAGACACTAATTTCTCAGAAAATTATAATAGCATCAAGGAAAGGAGGTCATACTCGGTGCTAGCCCTTTCTTGAGGGACAACGAAAACTTGAATCCAAGTGGGCGTGCTAATTAATTACAAAAAAATGAATTCAAACATATGAACAGGAGGTAGTAGTAGTCATGAATGCTTCCATCCCAGAAGTAGGACTTTCTGGGTCAATTCCAAAATCCCATTTGAGGAAGTCGTTCATTGATCTTAAACCGATCAACGTGGTAACAGATGGCTTGTTCAAATTTTGGGAAATGGTCACATGCACGGCAAACCCCCCATTTTGGACTCAAAAAATTGGAATTCCCGGCAACATCATTGACCAATTAGATATATATCGTAGAAGTCTAGCCTGTGACTTAGATAATAATGACCTTATTTATGTGCATGCCCCCTAGTCTCATTCTCCTTGATTTAGTTTTACGTACAGTAGTCTAGAATCAAGGAAAACTGGATAATCATCTAATTGATTATATGATCAGTTTCAGTTATTTCAAACAACGAATTAAGACAAATCCCATGCACGAGCCAAAAATAATTGTCATCAGTTGATCGATCATCAAGATTCTATATTGAATGATCATCATAACATGGCATAAATATGAACAGGATGATACCATGCTGGGCAGCTTAATTAATACAGAGATTATATAGTCACCCAGCTAATTACTAGCTAGCTTATGAATATAGTAAGTATATACAGTTAACACCAACTAATTAATTAAGTTATGGTTTAACACCAAAGGAGGCAATCGATCGGCTAATAGTCTGAAGTAAATCAAGAATCATTCGCGGGTTAGTTTGGATATTAGAGTATTCTAAAAATATTCCACTACTATTAATTATTCTGAGAATTTTTCATTACTATTCATTGAATATCCTAAATTACCTCAGTATTCAAACGCAACTCATAAATGATTTTTGATTTATTCTAGTACCCAAACTAGCCGGTGAATGATTCTTGATTTACTATATATTAGTATTAGCTTCCTAACTACTTAAGATTTCATTGAACTTCTTAGTGGGATTAGAGTCTAAACTACGTACATACGACTCAAACGCAATTTGAGAGAGCAAGCCAATGCGACTTCCAACTGCCTAAACCGCTCCTATACGGTTTGCAACAAGTAGGATGTGACTGATCTACCTTCACATAGGGAAGCCACCTTAAGGAGAGGTTTGGATACAAAAAATATTTAAATTGATCATCTCATTTAATTATTGTATTTTTTTTTAATTCTATACAAAATATAATAAATAAGTTAATTTTTTAAATTTAAAAAAAAAATTATTTAACTTTCAACTCAATTTATTTTATATCGATTTAATGTCTAAATCTTTCCTAAATTGTCCTCTCCTACCAGACTTTTGGCTCATAAAAGAAGTTATTTATGAGTTGATGAGTACTAGCTAGCTAGTGGGACCGAAGAAGTTTTTGCATATATATACACTCTATATCAGCGGTCCAACAACGGAATTGAAATGACTAATTAATTAATAAGAATAACATATAATACAACAACATTCTTAAATTGTGACAGCAATGCATGAATCTGTCCGATGATCTGGCCGGCTTAGCAAGCTTGCTTAAACTTTTGAAACAGCGAAAGAATTGAAGAAAAACACACAAAAAAAAGAAAAAGACATAAAAAGAACGTAACATCTGGGTAATTAAGGGTCAATGTTCTAGCAGGTCAACTAACATATATACACGACGAGAATAGTACTACTTGAATATCTAATGATATATTCTCTGATCAAGAAATTAAAAACAAAGAGACATTAATAATAGACAGTAGTACGTACTAGATGATCGGTGGGTATGTTTATGTTATAATATCTGGACAGGTTCTAACTGGGGAGGAATTAACATTTATCGACCCAATTAATTAAATTAGAGTGTCTAATTAATTCCAGTTGAAATATGTGCCAATATCTCTTAATTTGTTCCTATGTGTTTTAACTCTTCCGGCGGCCCATTGCCGGCCAGCTAGATAAACCAAGAAGAACATGCGAGTTGAAGTAGGTACTTAATTATTATTTTTAAGGAAAATATTATTTATAGTACTTATAATAATTTTACTGGCATAACCATACGCGCACGGACGTTTCAGCTAGCTAATGAAAATTGTGAAAATTTTAAAATTTGAAATTTGAAAATTTAAATTAAAAAATAAAACACTGATAAAATAGGACTGCTACGTAAAGTTTTGAATACCGTACCGGTTAAAGCATTGGAACGAAATATTTCAATACCAGTATTGTTTCGTGTACCGTTTCGAGATAGTTAATATATTAATAAATTATATATATAAATATATATAAATTATATTTCAAAATAATAGTCTATATATGAATAAATTATATATAAATTATAAATAGCCTGATCTGAATTGAGGGTCAAAAAATGAGTTTGCAATTTGAAGAAATGAAAAAAAAGTAAAGGCCGAAATACTGGCCGGTACATGCCGAAATATTGACCGATACGGCCGGTATTTAGAGCAGTACAAAATAGGTATAATATCTGTATTAGACCAATAACTGGTATAACATATACAACATACTAAAAGGTACGGTACGGTATTTAAAACAACGCTGCTACGTACTCAATACCCATATTAGTATTGTTTGTACGTTGTAGCAAGCACTAGTCAATTATTAATATCTATAATATCAGGCCAACTTAGACTTTGTTTTTATACGTAATTAGGCCAACTTAGACTAAAACAATATCACCATCCATGAGTCGGAGACTTAGTCAATGAAGCCAAAAATAGCTACAGAATTGGTCAATGGTTTTTGAACATGCACAAATAAAGCTACAGAATTGATATCAATTTGAATGATTATATATGTAAGCTTATGATCTTTACGTTTTAATTTATATAAGTTTATGCAATAATAACTACGAGATCAGTCGAGTGGTCTCAGTTGGAGATGGGATTGCTCGTGCTTATGGATCAAACGAGATTCAAGCTGGGGAAATGGTTGAATTTGCCAGCGGTGTCAAAGGAATAGCCTTGAATCTTGAGAATAAGAATGTAGGGATTGTTGTTTTTTGCTCCTTTTAGTCCCACACCGGTGGGAAATAATAAAGGGGCAGATTTTTGAGGTTATAAATAAGAGACTTAGCCTCTTAGTTTAAGTGCACCAGTCAAATACTTAGTTAGTAACTTTTGACTCTAGTTAAATTTCTCTGTTGTCCATTTTTATAAAATGGGAAGAGGTGTGAGTTAGAGTTTTTTCTAGTGGGGAAAGTTTTGTGGGTGTGTTTGGGGTGAGGAGAAAAATTGTGTGATTGTAATAATTTTTACATAGTATATTTTCTTCTCTGGGTCTGGTGGTTTTTCTCCTGTTTTGGAGTTTCCACGTAAATTTCTTGTGTTGTTATTATTTCTCTATTTTTCTTGTTACTCCTGCAAAGGGTAGATTCTATGGGGGGTGAATTTGGGAGGTCCAAATTTCCAACAATTGGTATCAGAGCCACTAGGTTCTTTTTGTGGGGTGGAGCTTTGGTGTGGTAGTGTGGATATGTACAGTCTGAGGAGGTTCTGTCTAGGAGATTGGAAATTTTAAGTGTATCCATTGTGACCCTCCAATCTTTCCTAGGAACTAACTTAGTGAGGTACTATTCATTTCTACAGTAAATTCATCAAAGTAATATCAGGAAGTAGGGCTTCAAATCTTGTCAGATTTGAGGTGGAGAAATTGGTTTACACAAGGTGTGGAAGGGCAGATCAACCCCTGAAGTCAGCAGTGATTCTAGCGACTGGTGAAACGGCTAGTACAAGGAGCTGGTTCAGCAAGTGGCTCCAAGTCAGTAAATGGAGATACTGGAAATGATGCTAATATTGTGTCTCTCTCCATGGAAAATTTTGCTCTTTAAAAAGAGACATGTACATCCTCATGGCATGTCGCTAATTCCCAAAGTTGCCATGATAGAGGATGTGTTAATATTAGCGGGTCCACAAGTTTGCACACAGGCATTGGTTTGGCATTGATGCAGGGTGTGTGGTGGAAATTCATGTCGATGGCTGATGAACTTCCAAGAGAACCAAACGTGGAAGTTACACTATAATTTTCAGCAAGGTTATTTTCGACATGGGCCGAAGTGAAATGCTTGGAATTAGTTTATTCTGAGTGGGTATGCTTTTATGGTGAAGCATGATAGCGGAAGCTATGAAGATCTTCATTGAGGTAGAGTTTGGCTGTGGGACCAGTCAAAGTCGCAAGGTGGAGATTGTTGTTTTTTGCTCCTTTTAGTCCCACACCGGTGGAAAATAATAAAGGGGCAGATTTTTGAGGTTATAAATAAGAGGCTTAGCCTCTTAGTTTAAGTGCACCAGTCAAATGCTTAGCTAGTAACTTTTGACTCTAGTTAAATTCCTCTGTTGTCCATTTTTATAAAATGGGAAGATGTGTGAGTTAGAGTTTTTTCTAGTGGGGAAAGTTTTGTGAGTGTGTTTGGGGTGAGGAGAAAAATTGTGTGATTGTAATAATTTTTCACATAGTGTATTTTTTTCTCTGAGTCTGATGGTTTTTCTCCTGTTTTGGAGTTTCCACGTAAATTTCTTGTGTTGTTATTATTTCTCTATTTTTCTTGTTACTCCTGCAAAGGGTAGATCCTATGGGGGGTGAATTTGGGAGGTCCAAATTCTCAACAGGGATTGTTGTCTTTGGTAGTGCTACCGCTATTAACTCTCATTGAGCATGGGTGAGAGTAGTCATGAATCACTAGTGATCTATGGATACTAGTCAAGGATCTATGAACAATAAATGTCCCTCTAATTAAACTTTTCTTCGCTATATTTTTTTGGCAATTGGCAATGATATGTTTAAAATATCAAAGATTATACGGGGGGAAGGGGGAGAGGAATCTCAACGTACAATTACCCCAATTCTGTAATTATAAAACAAGAAATTGGAAACAACTTAATTACAATTTAGATTTTAACCCCAAAAGTAAAGTCCATGTCTTTCTCTTAACTTAGGCTATGTTTGGAAGATGAAATCGACCTCAACCCATGATCTCAAACTAATCATCAATGAAGATCTACTACTTTTTCAACTTCTCATAAAAAGTTAAAGTTATCTAAACTTACTTCATACAGTCAAATACATATTTTAGCCTATTTACATTTAAATACGTACAAATGAGACCCACAAAATACTACCATATATTCACAGACATAGTCAAGTCACCCCTAAAATAACCATAGCATCCAAATGCAACATTTTAATGATAAAAGAGAACTCCTAAAGATAAGAGCCTAGCCTTGGTTTTTGTGTGTATATATATATATATATATATATATACTCATCTCCGATGATTTATGCATGTTTCAAATACTAATTTGGTGCAAATAATTTTTAGCAGCCATGTCCTATCAATCGCTCCTAATAGAATGTTAAGACTAGAAAATCCAGTTATAGGTTAATTTGCGTTAGCAGTACTCGATCCGAACAAACATGTCAAACGAGATTATCATCAGGCTCTTATAGCACATCATATATAATAGGAGTACAACGCTCCTATAACAAAAATGGATGCAGAATGCACCTTTCTGTATCCAAGAGGTGGCGCGGCATGTTGATACCATGCACGTTCGCAAGCTAGTGGCCGGGCCACATTAGTTTGTAAGATTTCTTTTGAACCTAGTAAGGCTCTTTGTATTTCAATCTCCCTCTAAAAAGAACAAGAGATCAAAACAACATGAAAGAAAGTAGAAACTAGAAATTAAAGGGGGTTTAAGGCCGGGATATTAGGAAGGATATGCCCCCAACATTGGAAGAAAAATAATTATTTGTATATCATAAGTCATTTGCGATGAAAATATACTCATTTTTGTAAAAAAATAATCATTTTTTT
The DNA here is from genome assembly GCF_018687715.1 of Carya illinoinensis. Lineage (NCBI taxonomy): Eukaryota > Viridiplantae > Streptophyta > Magnoliopsida > Fagales > Juglandaceae > Carya > Carya illinoinensis. The sequence goes on from NC_056765.1 coordinate 12,853,796, forward strand.
TGTAAATAACTAATTGCATACACGTGTTTTTCTTATAATGGCAAGTTAGTACTAACGAGAGATTGATCAGATAGCGGAGAGGATTGAGCAGACGGTAGAGCTACTGTCTGTCTTGGAAGAGAACGTTTGTGAACTACTAATTACATGATGCATGACCAGTACTTGTTATTGTTGATTATTACATCACTTAGATTGCAATCTTCTTGGCGACAAATGACTACACAATATTGATACTGAAATCGTCCAAATTATTATTAATTAGTCGGCCAAAATGGATGAAATTTTCAACCCTACTTGGATGTTGCTGGTTCAATCAATTAAGAGCATCCAATAATTTTGGATTTATATATACGCGGCCCGCATATGATGGATGAGCAACTATATATATATATGTTAAAATACCATGATCATGATGGAGAAAATGATGCTAAATAATTATTTCTGTTTGAATTTTGCTTCGATTGTAGGCCCATGCATGTTGAAAAAAGTTGGAGGTATCAGCTAGCTAGCCAGTCATGAAGCCATATAGATAGTGTCATATATATGCATGTGATCTCTGTTTTTTTTTTTTTTTTCGAGAAATTCTTTATTTGTTTTGAGTGGGTATTGTCCCTACCGGGAGAAAAAGGAGTTTTAAAGCAAATTCGATAAGCCACCGGCCAACAGAAACTATATATATATGATGGAGAAAAAACCATGTCAAACCTGAACACATGGAGTCGACAACATATGATGTCGCAAATAAAATGAGAAGTACCTAGAAGCATGCGAAAATTAAGTTCATTTAGCTGAAACGTTCGATGAACTTTTTTCCTGTCCAACCGGCCATGACCATGATGCATGGTTCACGACACGCATAGCTAGCCTTTTTGATACGTTCTAGAAAGTATAAAAGTATAAGTACCGGTTCTATTCACGGGATATATAGCCAGGAAGTTGGCCAAATTGAATATGCAACTATTCTAATTATATTTATTATATATATATATATATATATATACAAAATATCAAAGAATTAAGGTGGTTGAAGAATTTGGGTAGTCTTCACCCTTATATAGAGGTTAGTCTAGGCAACCGGCCTTCATGTACACACAGGCATTCCCGAGGGCAGTGCGGCCGGCCACCCAGCAACTTTCCGTTAAGGGATGGCACATATGATCATTTAATTGTTTTAAATTCTAAAGTTTTATTATCCTTTATTGATTTTTAACTTTTTAAATTTAAAATTTAAATTTTTTAATTTAATTGGGTTAACAAATTGATCCATCAAGATGAGATATATGAAAATCTATATTGAGATCTCATCAAAATAAATTAATTACAAATTGATATAATTTTGATATATATATTATTTATATAAAATTACGTTAGATTGTAAATTTATTTTTATAATATTTATCTGTAGATGAAATAGAAGATTCAAGTGTTATATGTTGATTTTTAACTTCCAAGAACTTTTACCTATATATATCATGCATGCATAGACAATGAGACCATTCCAGTACGAGTTCGATCCACCAATTTTTCTACATAACGTAGTACTCATGTACGTATATTACCTCATCAGCCCACGTGGAGTCTCACGACGATCATTCATCATGCGATGTTCATGATCATATTTAGACACGCAACAGTACTTTTGAGTACGTATAACGTACGGTACGTACTTATGGTCAAAGGATCAATTTTTACTTCATCTTTGTGGCGGTCATGATAATCGATCTCCTTGGAGAATTTTCTAATTTCCAACACATTAGGTGCAGAAAACGTGCGGTAAAGGGACAATAAGTCCATGCACATGAAATTAATATATATATATATATATATATGACATCTAGCAGGTGCATATATCGTCATTATAAGAAAATTACGAGTGTGATGAATTATTTGTAATGAAAATGACTATTTGCTAACTTATTTTGGTAGAAAGTAGGTTCATTTTAATAGAAAATTGACATTTTCATAGCATAGAACTGGATATCATGAGTCGTGTTTTTCTGCTAAGTTTTTGACGGAGACTAAAACCTAAAGGACAAACTAAATGGTACCTTGTTCCCATTGTACCGATCAGTGCAATTGCATGCGTGAAAAAAGTAGTTCAAAATAGCCCGTCCAATGAATTATGTATTTTATCACTAATATCCAGTTTGCTAGAATACCTCATCCATATTTATAAAATACTTTACACACATATAAATATTTTATTCATTTCTCTCTACACTTTTAGTACTCTTTACTATAAGAAAAACGAACTTTTTGATTGCGAATAATCTTTTCGTTACAATAAATTGGTTACAAAAGTTTGTTTTTCTTGTAGTTTAATTCATTTCTCTCTACTTTTTACTTTATTTTAAATGAATAAAATATATTAAAAGTGTATATTTAAATAATAATATGATAAAAAAATAAATAAACTGATGTATAGTATATTGTAAAAGTCAGTATATAAAATTAAAAAAGTGAGTTTTAGAAATATATTTTAAAAGATAAGATAAAAAATCCATTGGAAGTGCTCGATCTAATGCGTTGTTCCGTCTCCATTTCCAATCTGCAAATTTGATCTAACTCGATCGATCTCTGATTATCATGAATGATGTATTAATTATATTCTTATCTTAACACAAAATATCATATAATTAAAATAACTTATATAAACGTCAATTTTAATTAATGACATGGTATTGTACGATAGAATGTGAATACTTGTATGTTCGTATATCCATAAAGTCCATATATAGTACTTGATTCAAAATTTTCAAAAGAGTTCAGCGGTGTTTTCATCATGATAGACATGATAGACAAATAGAGTACTAACTAAGAATGGGAGACAACGAAAAAAAAAAGTAAAATAAAGTTAGAATCAATTACACATGATGACATAATTGATTTATGTAATTTAACAATTAATCACAAGAATCATTAATTCTTGTCGGATCAGGTTAATTATCAAACCGACTGAGCCGCCCACAAACACGTCTTGTCTTCACATATAGAAACTCATCAACAAAGAGATAATTGAGAATCAGATACTGCATATATATTAATCGACCATATATGAAAGATGAGAAAGTTAAACTCGATCACTTATGAATTAAAAAGATCTAGAAGCTAAGGAAACAGAGAGATCATAGATAAGATCAGAGAAAACACATAGATATATCTTTCGTAAATCATGTATTGTTTGCAGCTTTCATTCGTCAATTAATGGATCCCTGATTATAGGAGGATTTACAAATAATATAATGCTAGTCATGGTATACATGGGCACATGTTCTAGATTTTTATATATATTTATATATATATATATATATATATTTATATAATTATAAGCATGGTCGGTCCAAAATCAGCACACGATGAAAATAGTATTATATAATATTGTACAATTGAACTATATTATAGTTTGTCAATCAAACGATCGATCGAGTTCCACGTGAAACCTATATATATCTTTTCATGATCATATATAAGTACGTATGAGTTGCTAATAATCATAATCTATTATATATATATATATAGAAAATACTTTAGTTAAAAATAATTACATAAAAATAAATTCACAAACTGATGTAACTTAATGTACGTAATACGTTAAATTGTAAAGTTACTTTTATTATAAAGTAGATTTAACAGATTCTATAAATCTACGTTAGTTTGTGGATTTATTTTGTATGATCTCTTTATATCTGTAACAATTTAATATATATATATATATATATCATGTGTGTACATATTAAAATAGTTCGTACTACATAATGTAAACCCAATTGAAATATTTACTTGCGTTACGAGACTATAATTTTTAATTACCTGATCTTTCTGAAGACATATTTGCATAATCAATTTTTATATAAGATCGAGAGATTAGGGGTATGTACGTGATTCGGTTGGACGTCGTACCTGATCATGATGAGAAAAAAGGGACGAGTTCCATGATGATTACTAGGCTACAATGTCATGGAAGATATAATTAATATTGTTAGTGCTTGGACAATTAATTGCATGGTTAAATGATATATAATATGTAATACATTAATTAATGAGGTTTAATGCAAGTAGTAAGTAATAATTAATAATTTGTGTGGGCGGTGGTCTAAGATAAAAATTAAGTCTCTCAGATGGTTAGTCTGGAGGCCTGTCTCTCAGACGTTTAGTCTGGAGTCGTTGGACAAGACCCTGTCAGCTGCAAAGAAATTTGTGGGTTGAAGAGTGTAAAAAGATTAGAATTTGACTTGTATTTTGTAGGTTAAAAGTCGTAATTGTCCGCTTTAATGATGAATGGAACTATGTTTCATTTTCAAAAAAAAAAAAGTAATAATTAATAATATGCAAGATTAATATTAATTAATGTCCATTTCATTTTTAAATGAGAATATCCATTTCTTAGTAATGTCCTATATTTACTCTTTTTTTTTTTCAAAAAAATTGTGTAACATTAATTTATACAATATTTTACGACTGTAAATATTATTTTTCTTATAAATAAAAGTGCTGCTTCATTACCTAGCTAGCTCCAAATGTGCCCCGAGTTTGCCCCCTTATAGATGGCCTTGCAATTATTTAAAAAAAAAGAAAAGAAAAGTGAAAACACGTCGTCCTAAACGTAGGGGGCACATTAGGGGGACAACCTAACATTTTCCTATTAAATAAAACTTAGGGTGTATATATATATTAGTCATAATGTTTGTAATTAAGAATGATTAGCCCTCCCTATTATAAATATATAATTTGTGCATCGACGGTAGCTTAGCCTCCCTCTAAATAATTGCATTTGCTATTCATCATTAATAATGCATATTAATATTAAGAATTTTACTACATACAAATAAAGTCGCGCACTAATCAGTATATTAATATTGATTTCTTCATACTTAAAATTTAAATCAACACTATTTTCAATAAAATCTATTTTTTAACCAATCACAATAAATTAATATATATATTAATACATAATTGTGCTTGTAACTAACTTTTTCCTAATATTACTATTGCGTCATGTAAACCCACCTGCCTTGACACTATTAACATTCATATATTCCAATTAGGTGATGATTATGATGCATTCCTACCCGGAAGAATGGAGTTACTTCGACTTGAAACACCTCCCCTACAACGTTGGTGGCCGCGGTGATTCGGAATTAAGAGATTTTTCTTCTTCTGATCCTATCTGTCTTGTTGGATGTCAAAAAGGGTGTCTTGTAATTGGTACGTACGTACGGGCAGGTAATTCCTACCAACTCTCTCTCTCTCTCTCTCTCTCTTTCTCTCTCTCTCTCTCTCTCTCATAGATCATATGTGTAAACACAAACACACATACATGACCAATTAAGGAATTGTTATTTGACAATCATGAACATGGAAAATGATAGATCAGGTAATATCGTACGTATTTGGTTTTCTTTTTTTTTTTGATAGATACGTATTTGGTTTTCAAAACAACCTTAATTGGTAGAAATCATGCATGTTGCGTTTTGAAGACGTTGTTTATAAAAATAAATTATTTCCTCCAAATTAATATTAATTGGACGTTTTAAGTTTATAAATTGAGGACTCACCCAAAAACTAGCACTTATGAATATTAATTTAAAAGCTAGAGATCAACTCAAAAAGTAAGAGATTTTCATATGGAAATAAACGTTTTGAATATAAGGAGCTAGTTATTAGTTGGTACATATATATAAATTAATTAATAAGAATAAATATATGTTTGGATAATGAGAGGAGATGATAATTTTGTGAATAATATCAAATATTTCGAGTTAAGATATTTTTTTAGATTTTGAAAAATAAGAGAAAAATATTTGAATAAAATTATTATGAAGTTAAAAATAAAAAATTAGTATAATTTCTAATTTTCATATTATTTTTAATTGTTTTCAAATTTTAAAAAAATTGTATTATTTTTTTTATTTGAAAATTAAGAAATTTATAATGATTAGATAAAAATATTAAAAATTTAAAATTAAAAAATATTTTATATTTAAATGATATTTTAAAAAAAATATGTAAATAGTTTTAAGATGATATCATTTACAAACATGGCATAAGAAGATAAAAAGAAGAAAACATATTGGAGTGAGTTAATCATTGATAATTAATTGTGAAAAGTTCACTGTTCCGGGAGTACTCATCATTAATGATTAAACACGGCCGTTCCCGGCCACTTTCCATTATCTCTCGAGTGTCGATCATATATATATATATATATATATATATTACAATATTGTGATACGATCAACGTTCCAAGTTGGTGACTTTTTCATCCTTCTATTTTTTATTTTATTTTAATTTAATATATCTGGTTAGTTATACCATCAACATCAATTAATCAGTGAATTCACTTTTATAAATTTTTTTTATGACGGTAATACTTATATATATATAGTATAAATAATATTAATTAATATATATAATTATAGGGCGTGAAGCCATTCGCACTTCCTTTAGAAAAAGGGGATCCACAATTAAACAATGAGAAATTTATAAAATTATTATAAAACATTTTCTTAATTATTAATTAAAAAGAAAAAAAATAAAAATAAAAACACAATTCAGTAGAAAAATTCAATAGGAATAGTGTTTCTTTATATATAATATAAATAATGTTAGATACAATCATAGGGATATAGAAACTCTTCGTATTTTTTTTACTTAAAAAAAAAAGAGGTCCACAAATATTAAACAATACGTTTTTTTTATGTGAATTTAAGATTTATCTATTTTTTAAAAAGGAATGCTCAAGACATTTTGCAATATATGCTATGACCGTACAAAGTATTTACCATGTGTGCATGTATATAGGTAGCTTGACCAGACGTTAATCGGTACTAGTCTTTGTGACTAATGTAACAGGTGCGTACGTAGTTGCATGGTTAAGGTCGAGTAGTCGACCATGACACCTCAATTCTATATAATAATTAAAATATAGATATTTAATTTCATTGAAAATAAGCTAAATTAATACACAAAATCACATCATGACACACCCACATATAAATTAATATAAATATAGTAGACAAAAAAGTCCTAAAAATTAATATTCTGTTTGAATATATAGCTGAAAACTTCTCTTCGTACGTTTATAAATAATTATTGGCTTCCCCTTAATGTTTGTAAAAATATCACGGAGTTACGCCACCCAAAAGACTTAGTCAAGCTACCGCTATATATATTTATATATATAAAAGAAATGCTTTAATTACAAATAAAAAAAAAATTCTCAGAAAAGTAAATTATTTAAAAGTAGATATGATTTGACGTGATACGTTCAAATATTGTAATTTTTTTTATAAAATAGATTTAACGTATTATACGAATTCAAATTATTTTAATTTGTAAGTTCATTTTTATAGAATTTCTATATAGTTGTAGTAATTATATATATATAAATGATATTTATAGTAGTAGATGTGTAAGTACCGTATAATTATTTTAAAATAAATACATAATTTAGAATTAATTGCTTAATAATATAATCATTTTAATAATAATATAATATTATTCATATAATATATATAACTCATTATATATATATATATATTGAATAGGTCCTTTGATTTGGAGTTTCCAATGCGAAACGGCGACTGATATTTTGTGGACTCAACTTTTGTCCCATTGGATTAATTTCTGGTCAGTTGTTAGCAAAAGAAACGATAAGATTTTAAATTATAGTATTTATTGGATCCCCCCTCACCGGAAAAAAATATAAAAATCGCAAGTGGGGTTTGACTTGTCGAGTCTTATCGACGGTGGAGATTAAAAGTACTGATTTATGTTCGTGCGGTCCCCAGAGATTCATGGAAGCCCGTTTTTGAATATCTTGATGCTTGATCAAGTAGGGACTCCTCTCTCTCTCTCTCTCTCTCTCTCATGCATTACGCGTCAAGAATGTCAACATAATCCACTTGCCGCTTCTATTCTTCTGTCCAAGTTCATAAAATTATTTCCTTATAAATCTGGCCCGATCTCGATACCCTCATCTGTACATATATGACTGGTCGAGCCAATACCTTTCGCGGGTTCTCGATCCATATCCCGATTCCTACTTTCTCATCTCTTAAAAACCATCCTTGTTCATCTTATACGTACACATATATACATATATATATATATATATCGATCTGCCCATGTTTTCTTGTTAAGTTCTTTCAACTAAGAAGTAATTTTGGTGATTTCCCGGAGAGGTAACTTTTGGTTGGGATCATGGCGGGGGCAAGTGGAGGACGATCTTTGGAAGAAACTCCAACTTGGGCTGTTGCAGTGGTCTGTTTTGTTTTGGTTTTAATATCCATAATCATCGAGCACATCATCCATCTTATAGCAAAGGTACTGTAAATCTCTCCAAGAAATTCTCAATTGGCGCTCATCATCTATATATATATAGAGTTCTGAACTGAAATATTGGAAATTTTGCACCAATTTGCAGTGGTTGAAGAAGAAACATAAAAGGGCTTTATATGAGGCATTAGAAAAGATCAAATCAGGTACTACGAACGCCATTCACAGTTGATCTTCACTGTTTCGACGATAATCTTAGACCTTTGAAAGCTAGCTGTGTATGTGAAGATTCAAATTATATATAAATAATCTTTCAATTTTTGTGCTTACTTTTTGGTTTTGCAGAGCTTATGTTATTGGGATTTATATCCTTGCTCCTCACAGTCGGGCAAAGCCCAATCTCTAATATATGCATATCGAAGTCACTCGGAGCAACGTGGCATCCATGCAGTAAGGAGGAAGAAACTGAGTCGAACAACAACAAGGCCGAAGAGGAAACGGATTCTGAAACCGGTGGACGGAAGCTACTGAGTATGTTGTCGGATTCTGGTGGAAGTTTCCGACGAATTTTGGCGTCGGGGTCGTCTACAGATAAATGTGCAGAAAGGGTGTGAAACACTACTTATAATATTCCGTCATTCATTTTATAGCTAATTCTAGGCTGAAAGAAGGTAGAAGAGCCAATGCATGACTTATTCCATCCATTTAAACTCTTTCTTCTTCGTTTGTTTTTCTTTTGAATATTGTTGAAAGATGTTTTCTTAAAAATCGGCAACTGTCTTAATTCTCACTGCACATTCGACTTAAACAAATATATATCATAATGATTTCAAAGCGTACGTAGAAGATCCGATTTAAAAAAACATAAAACGAAGCAAAATATAAGTCACAAACGCTTGTAATTTGATGAAACCGTGTAGAATAATGGGAACGTATGCTTTTACACGACAAGCTGACAACCGACGGAATAAAATGTTTCCACGCGTTTTTATGCGCAGAAGTTGGGACTTTTGTCTTCATTTCTCTTTGGGGGAGGAGGAGGAGTACTTTCTTTGATATTAACGTCCATGTTCATATATAGAAGTATATGAAAGTTCCTTAATTTGCCATGCTTATAATTTGCAGGATAAAGTCTCGTTTGTATCCAAGGATGGTATCCATCAGCTACACATTTTTATCTTCGTGTTGGCTGTTTTCCATGTCCTCTACTGCGTCCTCACCCTAGCTTTGGGTAGAGCCAAGGTATTTTATATATATATATATATATATTGTACATACGATTCCTCTCTCTCTCTGTGTGGCGGCAAAGCCATACACATCTATGCATGATGAATAATATTAAGGGCTGTTTGGTTCCAGATGAGACGTTGGAAGCACTGGGAAACTGAAACAAGAACAGCTGAGTACCAGTTCTCACATGGTTAGCCCAAGTTTCAATGAAGAGCTACTTTAATTTTGTGCTTGTAAACATATTTAGATTTTGACCCTCTTTTGGTATTGTTGTATGCGGGACAGATCCAGAACGATTCAGGTTTGCAAGGGACACTTCTTTCGGGAGAAGACACTTGAGCTTCTGGACCAAAACGCCTGCGCTCATGTGGATAGTAAGGAACTCTTTCCCTGATGATCTTCCATTGAACATTAACTATTTGTATGGATCCAACCCCAATGAATTAATATTATTCAGCTTGCCACTTCTCATTAAATGGTATATTTAAGATGAAGGACGGAGAGTTTCAACTGACAGGGTAAAGGATTCGATCGATATTGACCCCTATTTAATGCCTAGGTCCCACATGCGATGATCACTTCCACATGTACACATGTTGTGATGGTAATAATTATCGCCATGAACTAGCAATATCATTAATATATATTAGGGCGCCAGCCACTTGCGATCACTTCGTATCTTGTCATATTCCATTCACACATTCACAAATAATATTAGATATATAATAACTTTAAGCGTTCAAATCTTAATTTTTTCATAAAAGTCTCAATTTTTTTAAAAGTAAAACTTACGTAGTGTAAAACTGTATAAATCATTAATTTCCTAACGTAGTTTCCCTTTGACAAGATGAATTGCCGCCATGGCTGATACGCTAAGTTGCTAATTCACGGTCTTTGTACGTAATTAATGACAAGATGAATTGCCGCCATGGCTGATACGCTAAGTTGCTAATTCACGGTCTTTGTACGTAATTAATTAGAAAGGGACGTGCGCGTCCAAAATTAATGGCCCACGAATAGATTCCCCTCTTGATGGTATGCATGCATTTGACTTTTAGTTTGTATTGTGCAACTTGTTTACCTTTCTAGTTCCTTATATATATCTTCAATTCATGACGACTTTGTCCTATATTGCAGGTGTGTTTCTTCAGGCAGTTTGTTAGGTCGGTTCCTAAAGTTGATTACTTGACCTTGCGGCATGGATTTATCATGGTGATTATTTCTCTCCATATTTTTGCTTGCAATTAAGCCATTATATTAAGGTCAAAGCTAGAGATGATCTCTCAAATATTAACACTTTTCAACATATTTTACTATTATTTATTATTTTTTATTATTATTTAATATTCTATTATTACTTTGCACATGATGATCACAATTTTATATTCCTTTTTATTCTTTGTTCCTAATACTTCTTATGATGTTTTGAATAAGAGTATTAATGTTATATACAATTATAGTGTGTGAGTACTGTACAATCATTTCGAAAAAGAGGGGTCCACTATTACAAAATTATTATTATTAATTTTTTTAATGTATATCTTATATTTACTTATTTTTTTAAAGAAATTACATGACATTTACGTACTTCATACTTCATGACTGTAAATATTATTTTAAATTCATAACTTTTTAATATTTTTTTTTAATGTACAGAACAAATCTTGGTCTATTAATTATTTTTGGTCTATTAATTATTTGCAAGATGCATAGAACCTAGCTAATTGACAACCATGGCCTTGTCGACAGTGCTAATTAAATTAAATGACGATCTCAAATTTATTTCTTTTATAAGGAAAGTCAATATGTAACGCAATTAATTAAAGCATGCGTGCAGAGACAGAATTTTCCACTTTTAGAGGGTTAATTAATAAATCAAGTCATTTTCAAGTTGTTTCACTCATGGCTTTTCTCCTTCATGGGTGATGAAATATGGATCTGCAGGCACATTTGGCACCTCAAAGTCATCAGAAGTTTGACTTCCAAAAATATATCAAAAGATCTCTGGAAGAGGATTTCAAGGTGGTTGTGGGAATCAGGTATGCTTTCAGACCCTTAATTTATTTATATATTCTCTGAGAGTCATTATCTGTTAAATCATGTAAACGAATATTAATTAATTATGGATGACTTATTTATTTATTTATTTATTTTTGTTGGTTCTAAAATTTCAGCCCTCCTATCTGGTTCTTCGCGGTGATATTCTTACTATTCAACACTCACGGTAGGTAATCTAAGAACAGTATTATAGGTCCTAATAAGTCCGATGCATTAATGTCAGCGTACCCAGCTTTGAATATAGTATATAGTTGATATTTATTTATTTTAATATTATTTTCAATATTGCAGGCTGGAAATCCTATCTCTGGCTACCCTTTATCCCATTGGTTGTAAGAATACGTAACTCCCTTAATTTTGATCACGTCTGCTATAAATGTAACTAGCTAGCTAGCTGCATGCAGATCTACGTACGGCTATATTTAAACATGTATAAATAATGCTGCTCTTGCATGCAGATCATCTTATTGGTGGGGACAAAGCTACAAGTGATCATAACCAAAATGGCATTGAGAATCATAGAGAGAGGAGAGGTTGTGAAGGGGGTGCCTGTGGTTCAGCCAGGTGACGACCTCTTCTGGTTTAATCGCCCTAGTCTCCTTCTTTACCTCATTAACTTTGTTCTCTTCCAGGTACTTACACAAACTTATTCTAACTCATTTTAGATCTATCTGTTTTTTTTAAAATAAATAAATAAATAAATAGATCCATGCATGTTATTATCATTTCCTTACGTTACCTCGATCGATCGTTTGTGATCTTTTTTATCTTAATTTTCCATTGCAGAATGCTTTCCAGCTTGCATTCTTCGCATGGGCTTGGGTAAGCTAGCTGGTATATATATACACATATATATACACGCTCTCCCTCGATGATCTATATATTGAGCACTGCAAACGTAACAGTTTTTAGCGTTTCAGTACTGAACTATTATATATTTCCTCTATGCTGAGAAACTCCTGTTTTTATGTTTATTTCTTCAGTATGAATTCGGGTTGAGATCTTGTTTCCACAGGCATGTGGAGGATATCGTTATCAGAATCTCAATGGGGTACGTCCCTAGCTAGATCTACCAACTTTTCAGATTTCTAGACTTGAATCAGTTTGATCGATCAAATATCGAAAGATTTACTGAATGTATGCATGATTGCGCTTTGAGTACTACAGGGTCCTCGTACAAATTCTGTGCAGCTACGTTACTCTCCCACTCTATGCCCTTGTAACGCAGGTAAAAACTCCACCTTGTTCATAGATCTGAAATTGAAAAATTGGGCAAAATCATTAAGCTTGATTTTACTGTTGTCTTTATGGAATGAGAAGATGGGTTCGACCATGAAACCAACGATCTTCAACGAAAGAGTAGCAGCGGCGCTACGCAATTGGCACCACACCGCAAGGAAGCACATAAAGCAGCAAAAGGGCTCGGTCACCCCTATGTCGAGCAGACCCACCACCCCATCCCACCACTTGTCGCCGGTGCATCTCCTGCGCCATTACAGGAGCGAAATGGACAGCGTCCACACATCTCCAAGAAGATCCAACTTCGACTTTGAACATTGGGAAACCGATTCTCCCTCACCGTCACACCACCACAACCGGATATCCGGAGAGGGTTCGTCCTCTTATCAGCCCGGCCAACAATCCGACCAAAGTAACGCCGAGTATGATAAGAATGTCAACGAAAGTAGTATTTCTGTTCCACAGACAGGTCGCTTGCAACATGAAATTGATCTCGGCAATCCGAAAGACTTCTCGTTTGATAAAAGAACAAGTTTGTGAACGAAATGATGATCAAGATCATGCGTTTATATGTGGGTATTAATTTTCTACGTCTCATTGATTGGAAGATCATGATGACGACGATAAGGAAGGGATGGGACTTCCAACCATGTATGATGCCCCATGATCGATGGGTCTGAATATATAAAGAGATCGAAGTTCTTTAATTATTTTGCTTGTACAGCTTGTTACGATTTGAAGGTTTTGGCGAAAAAATAGAGATCATAGACAATAATCATATTGTTTACTTACTGTTCTTTTTTGAGTCAAATAAGAACGGCCCTTTCTTTTTTTGAAAGGAAACCATTTCATTGATAATGATAACTTAAAACATACATGATACATCTTTCATGACAGAATTTTTGACCTCATCAGGACCATCTTCTAACCAAACTTTCTCACTAGCGTCCTTAATAGCTATCTTAGCCGCTTTGTGAGTAGCATTGTTTGCAGACCTATATACGAAGGAAAGTCTCCAAGCAGGATGAAGCTCCATCAGTTGCTGCAAGTCCTCTGTCTCCTAGCCAAGCCACAAATTATCTTCACTTTTGGAATTGACTGCATCTATGACAACTTTGGCATCCCATTCAAAATTTACTTGATTCAATCCTAATTCAATGTAGAATTCCATGGCTATGTGAAGAGCATATATTTCTGCTTGGAATGCAGTGAGGACATGCACCTTAAAGGCTATCAAGCAAGCTTGTAAGCCCCCTTCAGAGTCCCTCATTATAATCCACATTCCCATTCTATCCTTGTCTTTATCAAATGTTGCATCAAAATTTACTTGAAAGAGGGCTACTTGGGTGGCTGCCATGACTGACCAGGTCCTCTCCCTTGACTCCCTGCTGCTCTAGTACTGCTATTAAGGTTGATCTCCATAAGCAATGATAGGTCTGCCTGAGCCATGGTAACTATTGTAGTCGAATTCTTAAACTGGTTTTAAAAAGTATATGCATTCCTCCTAGCCCATATGTGATAGAACAAAACTGCAGCCAGCTTAATGCTTTCCTGATTTAGTTTCCCAGCCATCTCTCCCCATAGCCATTGAAAGTCAGGAAAAAATCTTTTCCATTTCCTGAACATACTGGTCTCTCCACCCCAAATGTCTACTGCTGCCGGAAAAACCAATAAAACATGCACTAGTATTTCTTTCTCTCTTGCACAAATTGGACGAAGATTGCTCTCAACAACATTCTTCCTGAATAGATTGTCATTTGTAGGAAGTATGTTGTTGAGACATTTCCATATAAGCAGTTTGACCTTGCTTAGGACTTCTAATTGCCATAGATATTTCCACATCAATTTGTTGCCCCCACTTGTTGAACGTTCCCTGAGCTTCTGTTTCACAGCTTGGTTTCTAGGAAATAGGCACTTTTGACTAAGAAGTTTCCTCTTTTTGTACCTACTTAAATCCGTTTGTCACTTGCCCCTCTTCTGCTGATAGGTATAGAATAGATGAGCTTTGCTTATTCTTCATTGAAGACTGCTTCAATCAGCTCTATCTTCCATGAACTACTATCTTCATCAATCAAGGCATCCACTCTAGAATCATGATCTAAAGTGTTGATAGGGGTCTGAACCTGGAAGGTTGCAAGCCTACGTAACCAGTTATTCTTCCAGATTCTTATGCCTTTTCCATTGTCCACCCTCCAGACCGACCCCTTCTTTAACAACCCCAAACTAGACCATAGGCTCCTCCCTATAAATGATAGAGATCCTTTCAGCTTAGCATCCATTACATCACAGTTTTGGAAATACTTTTGCTTGAAAACTCGAGAGACCAAAGAGTTAGATTCTTTATCATTCTCCATACTTGCTTAGCTAGAAGAGCTCTATTAAAGCTGTAGAGATCCCTAAAGCCCAAGCCCCCTTCGTTTTTTTTTATTGAACCCAGATACTTCCAAGATTTCCGATGGATTCCTTTACCATATTCTTTATAACACCACCAAAATCTGGCCAAAAGTGTTTAAATTTCTTTTAGGAGCAGCACTGGCTTCTTAAATATACTCATTGAGTAAGCTGAGATTTCCTATAGCACACTTTTGATGAGGATTTCCTTCCCAGCTGAGGATAAAAACTTGGTTTTCCAGCTATTGATTCTTTTCCATATCTTTTCCTTTAAGCTTCTGAAAGTATTATATTTTGACCTTCCTACCATAGTAGGAAGACCAAGATATCTATTATAATTATTGCACCTCGACCCATTCACTTGCTAGAAAATGAAATCCATAGTTTCCACCTTGGTGTTTGTACTGAAAAACACACTGGTTTTCTCTTTATTTAAAGTTTGGCATGATGCTTTCTCATATTGAATCAAGATTTCATGAATCAGGTACCACTCAACAAACTTTTCTCTACAAAATATTACACAGTTATCAGCAAAGAGTAAGTGGTTGATTCTTAGTCCACCCCTAGTCACTACCACACCCTTGATAAGGCCATTTGATTTAGCTTTGTACAGGAGAGAACTGAGACCTTCAGCACATATCAAGAATAGATAAGGTGGCAAGGGGTCACCTTGTCCTAGTCCTTTCAAAGGGATGATGGTCTCTCTTGGTTCCCCATTAATGACAGTAGAATAAGAAACTAACTTAACACATACCATCATTAAATCATTTCTTGCCAAAACCCAAATTAAGCATCAAAGCCTCTAGGAAGTCCCACTCAACCCTATTGTATGCCTTTGACATATCTAGCTTTATGGCCATAGAACCCTCCTTGTCTTTTTGTTTTGATTACATAGTATGAAGCAGCTCATAGGCTACCATTATATTGTCAGTTATGAGCTTATTGAGGATGAAAGCACTCTGGTTCCACAAGATCACTTTGTCTAACATACCTTTCATTCTATTTGCCAAGACTTTTGAGATCAATTTGTAGACAACGTTGCATAGAGAGATTGGTCAAAATTCATGTACTAAGTTAGGGGAGTTTACCTTGGGAATTAAAACTAAATGAGTATGGTTTAAGTCCCTTGGCATCTTCCCTGATTTTAAGAAGTCCATGATAGCTTGAGATACATCCTGGCGCACTATCTTCCAGTGTTCTCGATAAAATACTGTATTGAACCCATAAGGTCTTGGGAACTTGAAGGGGGATATTTGCTTAAGTGCCACATCCACTTCTTTTACTGTAAAGTTCCTCTCCAGCTGGTCTTGCATCTTAGTTGTGACCCTTTGTTCAAATCCCTGACACTGATCAATACAAGCTGAGTTAGGCTGTGTAGATTGGATAATTGTAGAAAAGTATCTCTTGAAGCCTGTAGCTATGTCTTCCTTCTCCCTCAATTCTAAGCCATCTATATCAACAATTATTTTGATGGTGTTTTTTTTTCTTTCCTTGGTTCATACAAGCATGATAAAATTTTGTATTTTTGTCTCCCCCAGTCAACCAATGTCTCCTAGCTCTTTGTCTCTACCCTGCGTCTTCTTGGTTCAATAGAAAATTGAGCTCTTGCTGTAAATGTTTTTGTTCTTATATGTTGCCAAGTCCTTCTCTTCTTTGTAGCTTACTCATCACCCTATCCAATCCTCTCCCCTTTCCATTGTTGCTTTGCCAAGCTTCAGAAACTACTACACTACAACCCTCCTCCTTATTCCAACTTGCCTCATACTTGAAGAAAGAATAAAGCTGCTAACTGACACCTCTCAATACTACATTGAAGTAGTATTGAGTTGTGATCAGAACAAATAGCTAGCAAGGTCTCCATTGAGTACTCAGGTTACTTTATTTTCCACAGAGCATTAGTTATAGCTCTGTCGAGTCTCTCTTTGTGAAAGTCTCATCTTTATGACGGTTGCACCAAGTGAATTTATTACCTATCCATCCTAGATCATAAAGGTTACACTCCTCCATCATGTTCCTGAACACACCCATTACCTTTTCACTTATGGGATACCCCCTCCTTCTCTTCCTTATAAAGCACCTCATTAAAATCTCCGATAACTCCCCATCCCCCTTCCTCAGGCTTGAAGGATGATAATAAATCCCAAGTCTGTCTCCTTAAGTTTGATATTGGATACCTATAAAAGCAAGATAACAACCACTTAAATTTGCAATGCTTATCATTCACTATCACATTAATGTGATGTTGTGAATTATTGACTAACTCTACGTGATTCACATGTTTCCACTAGAGCATAAGCCCTCCACTCCTTCCTACTGCTTCCACAATGATACAAATCATTATACTTAAACCTCTTGGTAACCCTGTGAGCTTTTTCATATGACAACTTGGTCTCCATAATAAAGACCACATCAGGCATCTTTTCCTTTACCATTAGGTAAAGGCTTTGAAATGTTCAGAGGTTTCCAAGCCCGCAACAGTTCCAACTTAGAATTCTCATAGTACCTGGTAGGGTTGATTCATAGTTACCACCAATTCCAAAGGAGAAACACTGTCATTTAGCATCTAACCCAAATGGAATTTTTTTTTTATTTTTATTTTTTTTACATGGGTAGAGCTAACAATGCTTACCTCTGCATTACGTTTGTCACCTTGAGATCGGGTGGTTATAGAAAGGGCAGTAGATTTCTTCTGAGCCCGGGCATGGCGTTTCCATCTGTGTCCTTCCCTCTACCTTAGTGAATGATTAGGTGAAATCAGGTTCTCTTCCCTCTCGGAGTCAAGTTTACTAGCTGTTAGAGAGCTTGAAACTAGGCCATTGCGCCCCAGGTGTATTGTGCACAACTTAGTTACTCTCTTAGGTCCTTTCCTATCCCTTGGCCCAATGGCATCAGCTGACTCCAAAGTAACTTCCCGCATGTTTTTTGGTGTTTCTTTCCCCCTAGGTCAGATTGGTACATAGTTTCAGTCACTTCCACCATTCTTTCTGATTTTGTTGAACTCTATACTTTGCCGCCAATGGCTGGACTACCTCCTCAGATTTTGGATAGTTTCTCGTAATGAAAATGCACCCAATGCTTTGACTCCTCAACATTGATGAAATGGGCCCTGGGGATGGGCTTGTTCAATAACAACTCCACCTTCACACGTAGACATCTCCCCCATCCTATGCCATCGTCTTCTACGTCTACTTCGATGGCCCTTCCCACCAAGTTTCTTATCTGGTTGCCCCATTCCATCGACATGCAACCCAGCAGCAAGTTGTAAACTTGCATCTAGAAAACTTCACAATGGAATGCTATTTTCCCTAGCCTCATGGTTCCGTCGTAAGACACGAGTAGAAACAGAGCATTATCAAAAGACCAAGGTTTACCTTCAAGCATTCTATGCATGTCTGTGTGAGTCCCGAAAGTAATAACAAATGTATTTTTGTCTACTTGTTGAAAGGTGGCCCTTATACTAATCCTCTAGATTTTGGCCATTGTTTTTCTAATCAGTTCCTTGCCCACCACTCAATTGGAGTAGACCTTTCCCATCAAACATTTTTTCTCCTCCGTGTTTGATCTCCTCGCTCCCACTTTTATCGACTACAAGCACCTCTTCCTCCTCCTCCGTCAAACTAAGTTTCCTCCACTGTTCCTCTAGAACTTCTATCCTAAATCCCTCTCCACTTGACATTGTTTGGCCTGACTCATGAAATAAGGAACCACTACCTCACCACCTCTGATTTTGCCAAAGCTCTAGCCAGAAAGGATACTAGATCTTTGATGTATACTTATTGTTCTAGTACTGCATATACTTCAAATAATTTATTATTGTAAACAAAGCTGTCAAAGTTTCTACAATTAAAGATGCTTCCAAAAGCCAAGAGCATTGGCTCAACTTGCAATATTTATTGGTACTCGACCGAAGGATAATGTTTTAAGATTTGTTTTATTCTTTAAACAATTTGAATCTCTATTATTTTCATCATATATATATATATATCTCTCTCTCATGCTCCAAAAATGCTGTTCCTCTCTCTGTTCTCAATCTGTTCATCTTTCTATCATATAACAATACATATATAGTAAACGACGACAAAATCCTAAGACGGCAACTTTCTGGTTATTCGCTCGAGCCACCTATTGAGTGCACCTTGAGTGAACTCTTTGTCTGAACTTTGCTTTTCACTCAAGTACCATGTCGAGTGAGAGTTGAGCAAACTCTCACCTTGACATCTTCACAGCTCATAACTAGGCTCCACATAACCCACATTTAAGTCATCAAAATTCTCCATCACTGCCAGGAATTTGATTTTTAGGGATGAAATCTTTTATAAACAAATTAAATTTCATCCCTAAAAGTAGTTATTTGAGATGAAAATTAAATTTTGTCCCAAAACATGGAAGCGGTTTTTTATGATTTCGTTCGAACTAGAGTTTCTGGGATGAAATACAGGGTCTAAAAAAAAACCATTTGAACATTCCCAAACTCGTTCAAACAGTATGGTATTTCACATTTGAATGCTGACATAGCTGTTCGTATGATATTCGTGGCAGGAAAATTTTAGACAATTGTGGTGGGGGGAGGCTTAGAAATCGTTCGCACATACAATTTTTGTCCGAACAAAGTTTGAGAATCATTAAACGGTATGGAATTTTCTATTCAAATGTAGAGCTAATCATTTGAACGATTTTTTTGGTAGAAAGTTATAAATAAATCTGGCAAGGAATGCTTCCTATCTCGTTCAAGCAGTAATTTTACATTGAACGCATTTATAAACCGTTCGAATACTCATGAGATTGGTTCAAATTGTGACGTAGACAATTGAAATAAATTTAGTTATAAATATTAATTGAAAGATATTCAAATATTTTTAAAATAAATATTATTTACGTCTATTAATTATCACTTTTAAAAGATGAACAATCTACCTATATGGATTTATTATTTATGGTAAATTAAAATGTATCATATATGCAGTCCTAGAAAATTTATACTATTAATTTAAAAATTAATTAATAGTTCTTTTATGGTAAATAAAAATTTGAAATTAAATAAAATTCTCCTTCAAACGAAAGTCATTTTTTATATTGTCAAATGAGAAGTAAAATAAGAAAACTAATTTTCGATAACAGACAAGCTAGCTATATATAAAAAATAAAAACGATATAGAAATTAAAGTGATAATGTTCGATACAAAACAAAAGATCGATACAAAATAACACTACTGTATAAGAATATTTAGGAGGACCTGCATCACAGTAATGCATCTCTCAATCTCTTGGAGTTGAACCATGATGGGCATAGTGATTCTCTCCACGATCCTCTCCATGTCCTAGATCAAAAGTGCGCAGTGCTCTTTGCACAGGGATCGCATCTGCCTGGTAGTAGTCCTTGCAACCTATGTATCAGGATCGACATCTGTAGATGCGGGATAATACTCTTTGCTAGTACCATGTGCCACTGCAATATTAATGCGATCCTTCTGCAAGTGGCCCTCACTGTTTCTAAAAGTGATCTTGTTAAGGGACCTGATCTGTGGTTGCCTTTGCTCTATCAATAGCACATCAACCCTTGAATTACGTAGGAGGTTGGAGATCATTAATGCATAAGGTAGACTACCCCTAATAAAATATCGTGACTCAAATCGGTTACGGATGAGGAAGTATAGAGGCAAATCAATCGGCTCTCCTCGTGTTATCCATAACAAAAATTGAGCCAATTTGATGCTAAAATCCATCTTGTGTTTCCTAAGATCGATATTATGTGAGACAATCAAATTCAGCATGTGAAAAAAGGCTCAACAATCAATCTATTTGATCACCTTGTTGCCATCAAATGGAGGAGCTAAATCAACATTAATAGATGAATCTCATCATGCATTGAATTGTCATTTCCTGAAGCCTTATACTTGATGGCATCTTCACCGTCTGTCCCTGTAGCCGGTTGTTGTGCAGGGTATGCACCCACCACATGGGGGACCCCTAAAAACTCAACGATATTGTTTGCTGAGATAGTAATACTGACTCCTCGAATAATGAATGTGAAGGAGTCCACATCGGCCCCTATCTCTAATATAGCCCGATAAAATTCACCGACCATATCAGGATAGGTCACCCCTCTCTGCTCACAGATTGGGCCCTATCCTCTATCATTGCTTATGGAAAATAGGCTCCTTTCCTCCCATACAATATCATGAAAGTTTTCTATAATGATCTCCCGCTCAACCAATATCGGCCTCTTCGACTCACTATCTTCACCTCTAGGTTACCCTTCCCTCCCACATTTTCTTCCAATGCATGCCATTAATTCAATACTGTTCATAAAAAAAATAAATAAGGAACATAAATAAAATAGAAAGTTGTAATTATGTTATATTGAGTACTATTCGAATAGAAAATATACAATTCGAACTAACGCATAGCCTATTCGAATGTTAATTAAAATCATTTGAATAACTACGATGCCCTGTTCGAGCAGTTTAAGTTCATTCGAATGAATAAATATAAAGTTTAAATAGCATTATCATATGGCCATGAACCGTGTATGATTAAACAAAGCTATCAAAGTCTCTACAAAGTAAAGACTCTTCCATAATCCAAGTGCAATATTTATTGGTACTCGATTGAAGGATAATGTTTTAAGATTCATTTTATACCCTAAATAATTTGATCTAAGTTATCCTCATCATATATACTCCAGTACTGAAATTTATTAGTCCAGCTAGATTGGTAAAACATCGAAGGATTAAGGTTTTGTTTAGGATATGAGATAAGATGAGAATTATGTTACTAGTAGTGAAATAATTTGTGAGTGGTAGTGAAATAATTTGAATTAAAGATAGTTATTGGGTTTTGGAAAAGGTGAGAGAAAAGTTGAATAAAAATATTATAAAGTTAAAGTATTATTAGAATATAATTTTTTAATTGATATTTAAAAAGGTGGTATTGCTTTTTTTGTTTCGTTTAAAAATTTGGAAAAATTGTAATGTTTAGATAATATTAGATGAAAAAATTGAAAATTTGAAATTAAAAAATGTTTGTACTTAAATGATGTTTGGAAAGTAAATTATGAGAAGTTTTGAAATGAGATGAGATCACTTCCAACACAAGCCCTAAGTGAATATATACTTATTGGGACTTACATCTTATAATTAGGGTTGAACATCCGACCCGACTCGACTCGAAAAACAGAGCTTCCGACCCGACTATACATAATTCCGAAACATAAGCTTCCGAACCGATCCAAATACCCAATTACCCAAACTCGATTTTTCCGGAAATTAACCGATTACCCGATTTTTTTTTTAATTAAAGGATTGCTCACAGGGCCACATGTTGTTCATTGTTAATGCATTAAATCAATGTATTTTTATCATTTTTTGTTGATGTTTGAGACTCTAATATGGTTTATTTTTGTTTTAAACTTGCTCTTTTAAGGCTTTTGTTTTGGCCCTTGGGTTTTAAACTACAAAGGAAAGATGATGTTTTATAGATCTAAACAAGAGAGGTTTCACTCACCTGAATTCTTTATTCTTTTTCTCAGGTCTTGGTCCCTATAGTAGCATCTTTCTAAAGACGCCCTCAACCTTAAAAAAATTCTTCAATATATAATGAAAATTTGAGATAGGGAAAAAGACTCCAGCTCTGGGTCAGTAACGTGTATACACTAGATGGTTTCAATTGGAAAAGTTCAGCTCTTAATCCTCTTAAACTAATCCAACCAGAACGGTAGAACCTTATTACTGATGCTCTTTAATATAGTCAATGGGAATCAGTCACATGATAAGCACCTGATCATTAAATACGTCTAGAAAAGTTGAGCTCTTAATCCTCTTAAACTAATCCAACCAGAACGGTAGAACCTTATTACTGATGCTCTTTAATATAGTCAATGGGAATCAGTCACATGATAAGCACCTGATCATTAAATATGAATTTTTAAATGTCTATCCAACTTGATGTTAGGCTTACATCTAGGAGAGTCAGTCAAGACAGGCAAGAAAAACCTTATTTCCAACCCACCAAACCTCAACTACAAGTACAAATCCCAGTCATAAGACATGCATTAAATATACCTCATGTTATCATTTCATTCATGATTCAATTGCTTACAAAGTTCGTAGTTTATAGACAAAAAAATATAACATGATGCACTACAACTTAATAAACTAAAAAAACTGAAGCACATTGTTCTATTTAACAATTAGTCTTAGAATGCAAGAGAGAACAAAATCTTGCATTATGCCTAATTTCCAAACAAAAATTTCCAATTCTTTCTATTTAACATCATCATATTCCTACTTCTGTTGCAAACTTCCAAGTGTGATGGCCTCATAACACCATCTGGTAAGCTCATCTCATCATAAACCTACATAGGCAATTCAGAATAGCATAAATGAGTCAATGACCATTAGTTGGTTATGAGTTTGAAATGAGGATTCACAATAGCCAGCATATATGGAAAACGATCAAATAAGGATTTCAATAATCACCATGAGTTCAAGTTAGGAAAATTTAAGTAATCTTCAATCGGCTTCATTCAAAATATTCATCAAAGTCATCTCTACATGAAAAAAAAATTACATTAAAAATATAATTAATTGAAATGACTATATGAAAATATTCTTGAAATATGGATCTTACAAGTTTCTAACTTATAGCTTTCTGCATCTTCCATTACATCTTGAGAGTCATAATTAACAGAGGGAGCCATCAACCGATTTTGTGTACAAATAAGAACTTCAACTGTTGCAGGGGCTAATGAGCTACGGAATGAATCTAAAATACGCCCACCAACACTAAATGCCGACTCGGAAGCAACAGTAGTTATGGGAATAGCTAACACATCTCGAGCTATATTGGCAAGGATCGAAAAATTGATTGAATTCATCTTCCACCACATTAAAGTATCAAATTTGGGTGTCAATCCTTCAAGGCTCCCTATAAAATATCGATCCAACTCTAATTTGGACTCTACGACACACTTTGATACTTGATAGTGCCGATACATACTATAAATATCTGCATCATTATAGGACATTGTGTTGCTTTGAGTTTCACCAACACTTGAACTTATATTGGATTTTGAATACTATTTATACATCTGCTCAATCATCCTCCTTAACATTGTAACAAGTTCGAACGCTTGCTCATGGCCAAGAATCCCTCTGAACCAAAACTCCAAAACTTCCAACTTGGAGCACGGATCAAGAATAGCCGCAATAAATAAGATTTTGTTTACTTTCTCAAAATTTTCCCAATACTTGTCATATTTTTTAAGCATCCTCTCCGACATAATTTTCAACATATCATCATCACCCACAGAAAATTTGATCAAATGGTTATAGATTGAAGATATTTCTCTCATAAACAAATGTGAAGTTGCATAAGTTGAGCTTGAAATTTGCAAGGTGACATCATAGAAAATCTTCAAAAATTGTACAAAAACTTTGACTATTTTCCAATCATCTAAAGTTGGTGGTCCTTCTCCAACCTCATCTAAATGCTGACCAAATTGATTGTCTTCATCCTGCATCACCTCAAAAGCCGCATAATATTTGAGAGCCGTACTCAACATAAGATATATTGAGTTCTACCTGGTTGGAACATCAAGAGAAAGAAGTGCACCACCCAAGATATTTTGTCTCTCCGCGCATGACTTGAAATTATCAAGTCTTGCAGAAGAAGATTTCACATATTTCACCGCATTACGAATTTTCACAATTGATCCATCAATTTTTTTCAAGCTATCATGGACAATAAGATTCAAAATATGTGCACAACATCTAACATGCATAATCTTCCTCAAATAATCAATGGTCGTAGTATTAGAAGATGCATTGTCTACTGTGATTGTAAATATCTTCTTTATATCCCATCTAAGTATAGATGACTCGACCTCTCTTCCTATTGTTGTTCCTTTATGATTAGGAACTTTCATAAAACTTATAATTCTTTTATGCAAGACCCAATCATCATCAATAAAATGGGATGTTATGTACATATAGTTAAGATTTTGCACTGATGTCCACATGTCAGTAGTTATGTAAATCTTATAATCAGATGTCATAAATATGTTATTTAACTTGTCTTTTTCTAACAAATACATTTTCATATAATCTTGCATAACAGTAATGCGAGAGGGCATTGGAAATCTAGGCTCAACTGTAGCCATAAAGTCTTCAAATTCTTGTTTTTCTACAAATCTAAATGGTAGCTCATCCACAATTATCATCTTAGCTACCACCAACCTTATTTTCTGTTCATTATACTTGGTAGGTCCAAAACTAGAACTGCTAGTTGTGCCATCCACCCTATCCCTCCTAGGTCTGGTCGTTTTTGATTGGGGGTTAACTTTTCCAATCTCAATAAAGGTCTTACAATTGTCATTGTGGTACCTCAAGGATGAAATACCTTATTTTTTAGAATGACATAATAAAACCTTACCACAGTAATTACATGTAGCTTTGTGAACATCGGTGTCCCCATCCTCAATCCTAGAAAAATGAAGCCATACATCTGATCTACTTGAGATCTTTTGATAGGAGGGCGAACATGAGAATGAGTAGTTGTAGGGAAAGAGCTATCCAAATGGATTACATCAGGGATTGATTCAGACTCTAACGAAGGCATAGCATCACTAGATTCCATAACTGAAATTTGACATAAAGAAAGTATCATTAGAAAATAAAAAATAATGTATGGCTCATGCACGCATTGATCAAAATAGTAGAAGAGTAAGTCATAAATTGAATGAAGAGACATGTTATATATATAACTTGTGCATATTCAAATATATATCAAACAAATGGTTAGAGAAAAGCCCACAAACAAAAATTTTCTTTTTAACATCATTATTCATGTGGGCCATCGATGTAGGACTTAATTAGTACCAACTGCAATCATTAATTGCTTTGATTTGATCACTTACATCACAATATATATGTGGTGGTCAATCTAGTTTTTTATTGGACTTGACTCTTTCTACTGTACAAGACTAAAAGGATAAGAAAATAAAGATGAAGCAGGAGCCATAACGAGAATATGCCCTGAATCTTCTCCTTGAATAAAAATATTACTCTGATAACAGTACCCAAGCATGATTGATAATACGTAAAGATCAAATCCTTATTACCAGGTGTCGGTTTCACATTTGTACAGAAGCTTACTAATCTTACTTAAATAAATGGTAATCTTACTAATCTGAAATTTTTAGCAGCCGAAAGCACACTGAAAGCTCCTCCATCCGTACGAGAGAGAGAGAGAGAGAGAGAGAGAGAGAGAGAGAGAGAGAGAGAGAGAGAGAGAGAGAGAGAGAGAGAGAGAGAGAGAGAGAGAGAGAGGATTTGAAATATTTTTCAGCGTTCGCCCAAACCGAGGACCTGAAAAAAGAATGGCTGGGACTATCTACTTGATCGTCGGAAACTGCGTACGATTTTATTCAGGAACTCAAACCAAATGAAAGGTGTATGAGTCTCAAGGAACACCATTGATGAACCAAAAAACTCAAAATCCCAACATCATAAAGATCCAACATCTAAAGCTTTAGGAATAAACAATCTATTCAGGATTTCACGTTGCCTAACTTTCCTTGTATGATGGCTGAAGAGTGAAGACTGAAATGAAATAAAGGCAGGGGCACTGGGCAGCACTGGAGCTGCAAGTCGACTGAACTGCCGAAGGATGAAGTAGGTTGAAACTTGAAAGTTAAACGGTAAAAGTAAATAAATCGGGTATCGGGTAATAACCAGATCCATTTTATCCGAATAAAACCGGTTCGACATTTCATCCTTCTTACCCGTTTTGGTTTGGGTCGGGTAATTTCGGGTCGAAACATTCGGTTATTTGGGTTAGGTCGACCTTTTCGGATTAAATGTACAGTCCTAATCTAATTATCGAGATTTAGGCTAAAAAAAATTACAAATCTAGTAAGAGATTGAAACGATAAAATTGGGCAATATATCATTGGGAAAAATTCATATTATGTTTGTACTTTAGCCTTTATTTCTAAGGATGGTAATTCATATTCATGGATCAGTTCTTATCATGCCAATTTATAAGCATTAGACTATATGGATCAACCCAAACCTTATCCATTTAACAAAACTAGCTAGATCTTAAAACCTTAACACGATCTATACAAATAACAGGTGACATGACATAACCCACTTAACCTATTTAGTAATTATCTTTTTTTGGGTTAACCTAGACTTGATCCATTTAACCCATTTCAACCTTTTAAATAGTTTTATATAAATGGGTTATAACACGTATATTTATTTGTTAACCCAATTGATACAATTTCATATATAATACAAGGATAACTATATAAAGAAGTCATAATTACAACTTGATTCATGATAAAATTGTTTATTATCAATATCCAAACTAATAATATATAAGAAAATTAATATTTTCTTAAAATAAAAATACATATTAGCAAAAAAAATTAATGGTTTGAGATATTAAGTAGTTAAATATTGAAATTATTTTTACATATTCTGAACAACAAAAAAACACATATAAGACTAAAAATTTATAAAATTTGGAAATAGAATTTATTCGTATTATGTGGGTTGATTTTGGGTTTCGTAGGTTAACTCACAATTGACCCGTTTATTAATCATGTCTTATCGAGTTAACCTATTTTGATCTAGAACCATTTATATCAAACTTAAACCCATTTAATTCGTGTCCTGTTTGTGTCAAGTTTACAACTCTTTCCATATTTTACCACTCCTATTTACTTATGAATGATACATATGAATATTAGGAAAAATCTAAATTTAGGGTGTAGTGTAAAAGGAGCTTTTACAAGCACCCTTCAACCAAAAAACTGATACATCAGAATTTTATCATAACTAAAATATACTCATTCATACATAATATATAAAAAACTATAATAGTTTAAAAAGAAAAAAACTAATGGTGGCTACTAGCCACCAGATTTTGGCAACCGGCCACTAGACTCTAGTAAACTTTCGCTGCAAGAGACTGAATCTAATGATCGACCATTGAATTTTGGCAACTAGGGACTAGATTTAGGCAGTTGGTGACAAGATTCCAATTTACTCCAACGACCTATTGAGGTATGACCTAATTAGTAACTAAAATGCTCTTAGAAATAATTAGCATGCATTAGAGTTCTTAAAAGTTTAAGTTTCATATTTTAGAGTTTTAGGACTTTCTTTCTTAAAATATTAATTTGATGTGGTTTAGTTTATTGTGGGATTGGTAGAATAACATGGTTGTGATTTGTGATTGAAAAGGTGTAAAACTTTTACACCACATGATACTAGCCAAAGATGCACCCATTATAGATAATATATACATTGCCTCATAGAGTGTAATGAAGTAGCAATCTAGCTAGGCTCTAGCATCATGGCTCTCCATAATTTATTTAGCCATCGTTTATTTAATATGATCATTAGGCTATTTTTTAAACATAATTGATAGCGTTGTATTTCCTATGCCCACGACAAGGTCCTTGCAACTCGACTTGGGGCCTTCACTTGTGAACGTAAAGGGAAAGAATATGGGTTTGGGGTGGTCTGGGGAACCTACGATGCCAAAGTTAGTCTCTTTCTCTCTATATTAATGGCTGGAGTATTCAGAGTTCAGAAAGAGCCTTTTGTACACGGGATGTAGTCTTTTATACGAAGTTTAGAGGGGACATTTTGTCCTTAGTGTCAGGGTCAAGCCGTCCCGCTCATATCTACCTTTACCAGGGCATTTAATATGATGTAGTGCTATGAAGCTGTGCATTAATGTGGCGTGGCTCCAAGGGCATGTCCCGACTATGGGTGGATGGCGTGGTCACTTTTGGTCCCCTTCGTCGTTTACTTACTCGATACTTGCTGATGTAAGTACGTAATCACTAGGTGAAACATGGGATGTCAGAGTTGGCTCGTCCCATCTGTCCTCCTCAGCCTGGTTTCTCGTACTGAGCACTCCCTTGATTTGATAGAACTTAAAGGGTTGGACCCTTTAGGCAACTTGGAGGCCGTTGGAGGGGAAGGCTTGGGCCGAGATGGGCCTCACCATCTAGCCCAAGTCAAGCTAACATGGGCCGAGTGGGAAATAGCCATCCTAGTTATCCTACCAATTCTCACTAAACAAGTTAGGTGGGAATTTTCTCGTTTCTCTGGTTGTTTTGGTGATAATCATCTGACAGATTGACGTGCCCTTGAGTGTGTCCATCTGGATTTCCTTGCGAGCATCTCGACCATTATCTGGGTCCACCCCACTGATGCAGCTAGCTATTCAAACTCTCTCCCCTTCCCATTTTTTGGTCTTCTTGCCTTTACTCTCCTACAACGCTTCAAACATGTTCTCTTTCTCCTTCTTTTCTCCATTTCCTTCCTTCTCTCATGACCCTAATAAGTCTTGTTACCTTGCTTTGATGGCTGCAAAGGACTCTTCTCACCCTGTGTTCCGATGCCCTGGTAGCGATGACTCGTCTTTGGCTGAAGAGGCATCTAAGTCTTTTGAGGGTTTCAAATGGAGGTTGGAGGTCACCTCTGCTACATTGCAATCATTGAAGGCCTTTTACGGGTTGTTGGACTCCGTTATCCCAGAGGTTCCTGGGGCCCATGAAGGGACCGTTGACTCAGAGGGCTTCTCCTTGAAGGTGGCCTTGTACCCCTATTAACCAGTGGGTTGCAGCTACCTTTCTATAGGTTAGTTCGTGAGGTTCTTGATTTCCTTTGCTTGGCTCCCACACAGCTTTACCTCAACGTGCAGAGGATGTTGTCATGTTGTTGTATCATCTGGTGTAGGGAGGTGAAGGAGGTCAACTGCTAACATCAAGACCTCACCGCTTGAGAGTTCTTGGACCACAACATTTTGAAACACAAGGGGAATACCAGCAGCTTCTGCTTGCACCCAGGTGGGAATTTCCTACAGGTAATACTGTTCAGAGGGAGTACCCCGTGTGGGCCATATGGGCAGTTGTACCTGCTGATAAAGAATTTAGACCAAATGCGACTCATGTAGAGTTGAAGCGGTTAGAGATCATGTGAGCCTGGGCTAAGGAAAACATGAATGAAGTTTTCTCCAAGCCCTTGTTGACCGAAGCCAACAATAGGCGATACTTGGCCGCCCCACCCCTCATTCCCATGGGTGAACACCCACTATAATGATCGCGCGGTTCCCATGTAAGTCGTTGTGTGTCAAGATAGTAAGCGGCCTTCAAGCCTGCCCTTGAAGGGGAATGGTAAGAAATCTCAAGCTGAGGAGCCTGTAGAAAGTAGTTCCTATTCTGCTTCACCACATCCTCCTAGGTAGCCCTCCATCCCCATTTTAGTCAGTCACTCAAAGCCTTCTATGTTAGTATTAAAGGTTGTTGCTCCCATCCTGCAGCCTCTAGTTTCTGAGACCATGCTGCTTGCCACCCCACCGAGCAAGGTGGGGGTTACCGACACACCTTAGGAAGCCCATAAGGACTCCCTTAGGCTGCGATCCCTTTGGTCATGGTTCCTCCTCAAGCTTCTCCAATTACATCTTCTCCCATCCTACTGAGGGATGTGAAGGTATTCAAGACCCTTACATGGGCCCAGGAGAGGCTTTTGCTGCACTTCTACGAGGCTCTCTTGAAACCCACACCCTAGGAGTCTACAGTTTGCATCTTGCTGCCCAAAGTTAATAATGAGATGGTCTCCTCCCCAGAGGTTGTTGAGGTGGACGACGTGAGGTTCCCAGTTGTTGGGGAACAGGAGGGGGCTGGTGAGGAGGAGGGTGACTATGAACTTGGCAAGGGGAGGGTTTCTACTCCTGGGTCTCCATTCGAATACTCTCTCAAGCACAAGGTTGCCTCGACATAAGCTCCTATAGAATTCAAGTTTGAGGCCGCAATAACTGGGGGGGGGGGGGGGGGGGGCTTAATAGGATTGTAATTAAAATCTGTAGTGTCTTTTACAACCATATACTATTGAGGAAGTCTAACAAGCTTTTGAAATGCAATCCATGAAAGCACCTGGTCTGGATGGGATATCTCTCACTTTTTTCTAAAAGTATTGGCATATTGTCAGGGATTTTGTGGCTAAGATAGTGATGTCCTCTTTAAATAAAAGTACTATCCCCATTGAGTTGAGTGAAACTTTTAATATTCCTATATCAAAGAAGAGTCGGTTGAGAAAATCCAAGAATTTTGGCCTATCTGTTTATGCAATGCTGTATATAAAATAATTGCTAAGATAATTGCAAATAGGCTGATAATTATTTTACAACAAGTTATTTCTTCCAGTCAAAGTGCCATTGTTCCAAGGAGGCTTATCATAAATAGTATTCTTTTCACTTATGAGGTTGTCCATTCTATAAAAAGGAGTAGATGTGGGGTCATATCTATTAAGCTAGATATGAGTAAGGCTTATGATTTGGTGGAGTGAAAGTTTCTTGAAAAAGTGTGCATTAAATTGGGTTTTGATTAAACAAAAAGGGTAGTGCTGATTTTGTTATGTATATCTTCGGTATCCTACAAGATTTTAATTAATAGTATGCCTACATTATCATTTATTCCCTTATGAGAATTGAGATAAGGTGACCCGTTGTCACCTTATTTGTTTGTTATGTGTACTGAAGGTTTATATGCTCTTATTCAAGATGTTGAAAATAGGAGGATAATTAAGGGGGTAAAAGTGTGTAATGGGGCACCAAAAATTAGTCACTGATTGTTTTTTGATGATAGTTTGTTGTTTTGTCAAGCTACTCTTACTAAAAATTCTACTCTCAAGAGTTTGCTACAAATTTATGAAAATGCATTTGGAAAACAACTAAATCTTGGAAAAACAGAGTTAATAAATAGTAGAAATGTTGGTTTAGATGAGTTTTAGGCTATCGAGGATATTTGGAATGTACACTCCATTCAAGCACATGATCGTCATTTGGGCTTGCCATCTTTTGTTAAGCGTTATGAATTTGCAACTTTTCAAGATTTGAAGTCTTGTGTTTGGGATAAATTCCAAGGTTGGAAAGGGAAAACTCTTACCACAAGCTAATGGAGAAATTTTAATTAAAGTTGTGGCCCAAGCTCTTCCTATATGCACTATGAGTTGCTTCCAATTGCCTAAATCTTTTTGTAAGGATTTAGAGAGCATGCTTGCTAGATTTTGATGGGGACAACGTGGATTTGAACACAAAATACATTAGGTTAGTTTGGCTAATATGTGTGCTTCTAAAAGGCATGGAGGGTTGGGGTTCCATAATATGGGAATGTTTGCCTCATTTATTTTCACATGTAAGATAAGATGAATTGAAATAAAAGTTGAAAGTTGAATAAAATATTGTTAGAATATAATTTTTTTAATATTATTATTGTTTTGGGATTTAAAAAAGTTAAATTGTTTATTTTATTTTGTGTGAAAATTTGAGAAAGTTGTAATAATTAGATGAGATGAAAATAGTTGTGAAAACAAACGAGACAGATTTCATTGTTTGCTAAACAAGGGTGGAGATTGTTTATTAATTTTGATTCATTGTTGTATAAGGTTTTTAAAGACAAGTATTTCCCCCCATACTTCTTTTTTACAGTAAACTATTGGGTGTAATCCTTCCTATGTGTGGAGGAGTATATGTGAAGCGAAAGATATTCTTATCAAGGGATGCCTTTGGTGCATTGGGAATGACGATAACATTAATGTTTGGAAAGATTGTTGGGTATCAACAAGGTTAGAATCCTCCCTTACAGGAGGGATAAGTTGGCCTGTGGCTCACCTCATCCTTTGCAGCCCCACGAGGAGGTAAGTACCGGGCAGTTTGAGATTGGACTGGCTCCTGCCAGTTGATGCTCATTAGGAAGGTAAGTTGTCGAGTAGCTGAGGACTAACCATCACTTTTCTACTGGAGGGAACAAGCAGCCTTAGGCATTACACCCATCCCATTGGAATCGCGCAGGAAAGGTAAATGTTGAACAATTGAATAGCTAGTCCACACTTCGTAGTGATAGGGACAGGGAAATTTGTTCTGGCAGCTGAGAGGCTGAACCCACTCTCCTTCGTGGCGGAGGCTAGGTCATTGGGAGGGGGGGGGGCTGGACCCACTTGTTGACTCTCGTGGGGAGGTAGTCTTTGGCAGTTTGTGACTGTACCCACTCCCATCCGTTGACATCATAGGGAAGGTAAGTGAAGGATAAGCTGATGCCGATCCCATTCTTGATCGTGGCGGATGTAGAGGTAAGTCATTGGGTGGTCGAGGAGCCTAACCCGCTCTCCCCTGCGGAAGGGATAAGGTGGCGTTAGGATCACCTCACCCTTTGGTACCTCATGAGGAGGTAAGTATCGAGCAGTTTGAGACTGGACCTGCTCCCTCCTGTTGGTGCTCACAAGGAAGGTAAGTTGTTAAGCTCCTCCGCAGGGAGGATAGAGCAGCACTTAGACGTGATCCACCTCCTTGATGCCCCGTGGGGAGGTAGGTTGTCTTTAGAGATTCCGTCAATGGAGATTTACGTTGGCGAAGGAATTCATTGATGGAGATATGTGTTGATGGAGATGCTAATTTTACACATTCACTTTTTGAAAAATTCATGTTTTTCATTAATAAAGTTTGCACAACAATAAAAAAAGTAAATTATGTATTTACAAGGCTCCTGGAGGAGATCGGCCTACTCCTTGCTTCTCTCACTCCCATCTTTCTTTTATATGCGCCCTCCATTCCTCCTCTAGCCCGGCAGGTTGAGTCATTGACGAAGGCTAGCCGCTGCTTCATGTGAGGTGCATACCTAATGCTCCTCGTTGGTCTCTTCCTCCTCCAAGGCCCGTTCTCCTCTAATTTCTCTTACTCTTTGAGAGGTCGAGAACTTCATTTTCAAATGGTAGCTTGGCCAATTATGGAGTTGTAAGATGAGAGAGCCTTTTACGACTAAGAAGTCAACCATGACAGAGGCTATGTAGGGAGCATTGCCTGCCAAAAAAATAGAGTGATGGTCCCAACTGGCTGAACTGTCTCCCCAAAGAAGCCCTTGAGCTACATTGGAGCTAGTTGGAGTCGAGTAGCATCTGTCCCCATGTAAGTGAATGCTTCCTAGAATACGATGTCCGCTAAGCTGCCATTGTCAATGAGAAGCCTCCTTGTGGTGAAGTTGGCGGCTAGCATGGTCACCACCAAGGCGTCGTCGTGTGAGTAAGGGATCATTTCCTCATTGCCTTACCCGAAGGAGATTATGGAGGCAGATTCGCTCCTTCTGTACTTGACTGGGCAGTACGTGGCCAAGTACACCTCTCGGTATTGGACCTCCTTGGCGTGTGCCTTTCTCTTGGATGAGGTCACTCCTCTGCTGGTGAACCCCTTGCTATGGTTCTAATCCCCCCAGCAGGGTCCTTCTAGGCGCTGTGATTGGTGGAGACCACGCTGAGGCCTTCGCTTAGTCTTCCTTTGCCATGTGCTTTTCGCCCTTCTTGGCCTATCACCCCTATCGGTGCTTCTCTCCCATGACCTCCTCCTCCATACTTGCTCTGGTCGGTGAACGGGGGGATATTTTGGTGCTGGCTGATCTGACTGATTCCTTCCTCCTCTTAAGGAGTGACAGTCTTCAGTGTTCTAGGTGGTGGGCTGGTGGTAGGTGCAGTAACGGCGAGCTGGCTGATCATCTTTTTGGGCAAACTGGCGCTCATCCTTTTGGATGGCAAGTGATTGAGTTGAATTATTGCATTTTTAATGCTTTTGGAACCAATATATATTAATTCTTTCATTACTTTTCATTAGTTTTATATGGAAAAATGAATAAATCAAAGTTGTGATTTTAATTGATTAAAAGCATGAATTTCTGCTCTAATTTTATCAATTGTTGATTAATATGGGTTAAGGTATAATTCACTCGAGCGGCGGCTTTTGGCCGCGGTAGTTGTAGCACAGCTTTGGGGTGTCGATTCCACAGGGAGACAAATTAAAAGAATAGCAAGAGGAACAAAGAAACTAAAGAAAAAATATTAAATAAGTAATAGAGAACAAAGATTAATTTTAAATGTAAATTCAAGTGAAGCAAAATGATTAACAGAAAAAGTACTCAAATTTAACAAACAGTAGAGCGTCGGGAATCCCTTGCACAAATCTGGTATTTTAATTATTCTTAATTCATTGGATAACTCAATTAGGAACTCAATTCCCGCAATTCCCAATCGGAAGGTATAGATTTATAAACCAGACTTAAATCAAATGTAACCCTTTCAAAAAACATTCACCACTTTTAAAAAACGTGAATTACTACCCCTATTGATAAAATCCAATGATGACAATATACTCAGGAAGCGATATTGCAGCAAAAAACTAAATCAATATAGATAAATAATTGATCCAAACATAATCAAAGAACTAATCCATTCAATAGAAAAAGCATGACTGAATCCATAAACACAATAAATTCTATGATTATTCGGAGAAGAAAACATCAACGATGAATTGAGAATGATAAAACAAAAGAGTTTTAGCAATTGAAAATCAAATACATGAATTAAGAATAAATTAGAAATACCATCTAATGTGCAAGTTCATCCCTAACCCTACTTGAGAATTTAGTTACCTATAAATATAATGGACAACAAAAATCTGCAGAGAAAACTGAAGCAAACGGTGGCCATGGAGTGATTTTCTCCTCTCTTCAGATCTGCCTCTTGTGCCTCTTCCTCCCCTCCATTTCTTGCTAATGATATGCTTATATAGGGTAAGAAAGAAACCCTAATGTCCTCTTGATTTCCGCATAAAAAAATCGCCTAAATTTTAGGACTTATCTTGGCAGCCACGTACAGCCTTCAGGAGTTCGAATTTGGAAATCCTTATTAGAGACAAAGTTATATCCCTTTAAGATATCTTTCCAATGCATCAAGAATTGCATCAATCCGGTATATGAGTAAAAAGATACAGTCAAAAGACTAAAGTATGTCCAGACTGTCTCCTAGCGAATTTCGGACTTTGACTTCTTGTGGTTTTATTTTGTGATTTTTTTCTTTTTCTTTTCTTCCAAATTGCTCTCAAACCCCATGAATGTCCTCCTTTGAATTTGGCTGGGCTTGACTTGCTCTTTTATAAACTCTGAAATTAGATATAAAAAAACTGCTTTGGAGTATCCCAACGTAAATAGAAATTCAATTTAAGAATACACATTAATTCCTTTGATTTCTATTCACATTTTAGTATTTTAGTCCAATAATAGGGTATATAGAGTGCAGTTTCGCACACTCATCAATATTCCTGGGGTGTGCTGATACCAGGAATCCTTTGGAACCTTGAGGAGTTTGGTGAAGTGAGGATCCAAAATCTAACATTATTAATAGAAATGAAATTTAATTAACAAGTTTGAGGAAGACAATACCAAGTGATAAAGCCATCATTTTTTATTTCTACTTGCAAGATTTGTCCATTGCCCACTCTTACTAGCGAGGAAAGGTGGTGATCGGGTAGCTCACGATTAAGTAGTAGAGAGTTCGCCACTCATGGCTGAGGGATTATCCATTGGCCAAATTACCTGTAAGACCAATGAAGCCGTGGTTGAGAAGCTCATTGCCGGATAAGCCACATGCTTGGAGCATTGTGGCCTAGAAAAGGGGGTTGAATCGACTGGTTTGAATGATGAGTCTGCCTGTGTACATGGCTGGATATCTGTGGTAAAAAAACTTCGTAATCAGGCCCAAAGAGTGAGTCTAAGAGCGTTAGGCTGCAATGCATGCGTCTGAGCAGGGTGAGGTCATGATGGGTTGGCCAAGTATGGTGTTGGCTACTGGTGCATGGCATTGATTGCCTACTCGCACAAGGTTAAGATGGTGGCTGCCTGCCTGCCCAAGGTTGAGATGGTGGTTGCTTGTTTCGTGCATGCAGCCGAGTAGTTGAGTCCATTTTGGGTTGGCCAAGATGGTGTTACTCGCTGAGTGAGAGGTGCCTGCCATTGAGTGTTTGAGATGCTTGTGCTAAGCGGGATGGATGCCTATTTTCATGGCCACCAGGCCAGTTCGTTGAGGGATTGAGGCCGAGCAGCCGGGGGGGATGGGCGAGAGAGGTGGTGCCAAGCAAGCTTGCCTGCGTGCATGGTACATGTATTGTGGTGCTTGTAGAGGGTGCATAGCAAGAGGGTTGCCAGCTTGCACGATCAAGGGATTGGCCTTGCCGTAAAGCACCCGCTAGTGGTTTTGGTGGTGGCTAATAGGTTGAGGATGACCACGGCCGCCGTAGAAAGTTCCATTGGGTGCCATGGTGGCAGCCTGTGTCCTTCATTAGTACCATGGACACTAGGGAAGGGACAACTTGAGTGCACGTGATGTGCACCCGCTAACTGACTCGTACTTGGCCTTCGTGGACTGATGTCGGTTGGTCGCTGACAGATCCACGTGGTGGCTGATAGCAGTTACACGGGTCATTCTTTACTCTCAATATCATCCTTGGCAAGACTCTTACCCTCTCATTCTTGCTTCCCTGCCAATTTTTCATCAAGCTTTGGTGATCTTGCGGTTGACCATCTCCATCACTGGAAAGAATCCTCATTTCCCTCTCTATTCTCAGTTTCGCACACTCAAATTTTCTCACTCACTAGATTTTTCTTAGTACTTTTTTAAGCAAACCTCTCATCTTAGTTTTCCTCTCCCTCCCTCTCTCTTTGAATTTCGAAATCTATTATTTCTCTTGGTATTCATCTATCCACCAGAAAATTTCAGTATTCAATTTTAAATATATATATATATCTTTTTTTATTTTTTATTTTATTTTTACTTATATTTGTTGATTTCTGCGTAGTCTTGAGATATCATCTTTTCTGCAAATATTCTTGTCACCATCATTTCTCCAGTTTCTCTATGAACTAAGTGCATTATGTAGTGATGCAGTTGAAGTGTTGGGTATTATTGCGCAAATTGTGTCATGGTTGTGTGTTGTGTGAAGTGATAGGGTTGTTGTGTAACCATGTGAGGTAGTTGATGATGTGGCCATATGCTATGAAGTGACGGGATTAGGTGTGGAGTTGTAATGTGATGGTGCTGTGTACAGTGATGTGATGACTATGCAATTTGTATAATGATCGGATGCCATGGGATGCAATGTGATTGGGGCACTGCACAGTTCAGAGTTGTGAATTGTGTAAAATAATTGGATGTGGTGTAGTCATGACGTGGTTGTATGTCATGTGGATAGAGTGAATGTCAGGATAAGTTATGTAGTTGGACATGTTGTGTTAAATGTAATGTCGATTGGATTCGAATTGGGTGTTGATGTTAGTGTATATGAAGCATGTATGCACAAGTGGAGGTTTTAGTGGATTATATGTTAATCTTAGGTGATAAAGGGGTGAGATACATGTGTAAACTGGTTGGACACATGTGCCAGATAGATTTACCATATATAATGATAGTCTGTCTTGAGCATGAGTACACGATTTTTAAGCCTCAAAGTTGGCTTAAAGTAGTATATTATGCATAGTTGAGATTGCAAGGACATGTTGGCTAAGGTTGAGATGTGTAACTTGGTTGGTCCATGTTATGCATCGAAGTGGATGGTTAGGTAGGCAGAGAGTATGATGAAGGTGACTATGTCTTAGCCTTGAAAGTGAATCAAGGAGGTTCAGTTTGAAGGATATGGATGCAAGGTAGGAGGTTAGGTGTTTAAAAGGTGACTTTAAGTGGGTCACAAGTGACAATCGGGAGAATTAGGAAATGTTATAAAGGAAAATATAGAAGATGGACTAGGATGTAAGAGTATGTTTGAATGAAGGGAGTCTAAGTCGGAAGTAGTTTATGTATTTTCTGAGTTTAAGTTACTTATGCACTTGAAGAAAGGAGTAAGATAAGTTATGCATGTATGTAGGTTGCCATCTGACACGCATATGAATGGACTAGATGCAATGGAAATAGCATGAAGTCTATGTAAGTATTATGTTCATACTTTTATAGAGTTTTCTAAATGATATTAAATGAAATTAAATGTTTTCTTTATGATGCCTTATAAAATGAAATGAATGATGTTTTATGAAAGTATGGTATGTATGATGTTTAAAAGGTATAAGTATGTATGGCCTTCCTTGGCAGCCCCTATTTATGCACCCAAAGTAATAAGTTGTATGCATGTTGATGGATGATATACATAGTATCTATTATCTTTATTTTCATGAAAATAAATGCTAATATTTATGCTCAATTCTTGTAAATGACATTTAAAGTGACGCGATGAAAGTGTGTTTTTAAATGACGCTTTGGAAAGGGTTTTAAATGAGACTACGAAATGGATTTTAAATGATGCCATGACCTAAAGATTTAAAGGATGACGTTTAAACATATGCTTTTAAATGACGTTTATGAAATGAATGGACTGAAAAGAATGAATGAAAAGAAAAAGAGTGAAAGGACTGAATGAATGAATGAAAGGATTGAATGTTCTAATATATGGAAATACGTAATGAATATGACTGTATGAATGATGGTACCAAAGGAAAGGGGTAGATTCCAATGCCAAATAAGTAGTACATGTGGTGCACCTAGTACTACCTCCTGACTTAGGGATTCCCAACCTGGGCCACGGGTGAATCGGGTCTAAAAGACCACTAATTCCAACACAAGGGGCATAACAATGTGTATCGATAAAAGGAAAGTGAAAAGAATGAGTGAATGCATGTATGTCCAAAGTGTGAGAATATTTTATGAGAAAGGAAAACCTTTTTAAAAAAAAAAAAAACCCCAGCTTATAATGTTTTCAATGAAATGTATGTTTTATGTAAAATATGGAGATGAATGTGAATGCATGACTGCAAAACTATGTTAGTCTATTTTGACTGTATGAAGTAATGCTTACTGACTATTCGACTCACTTTTGTTTTATATATTTTCCTCCCCCTCTTAGGGACAAAGTGAGGAAGAAGCGTCAGGATAGACATGGTCCCAAGGGAAGAGTGACTGAAGCTTAGGCAGATTTTATATAACATTGGAAAGGGTATTTTTGTAAAAAAATATTTTAAATTAATTTTATAATTTCTGCTGCAACTCTCTTTTAATCCATATAGTAGGTTTTAAACTTTAAATATAGAACCTGTCATACCCTAGGAAGGAAAGAGAAAAGGTTTTAAAAGGATGAGTAATTCTTGTCTGATTTTCTAAATCATTTTTCTAAAAGTCCCACCACAAGGACGGGCATTACCGGTGATATATATTTGGCATCCTGTGGAGCATTATCCATGACAACTCTATCAACTTGATCATAATAACTTACTAGAAATTTTATCAGTTCAATGAAGTTACCTTATTTTTTGAGTTAGAGCTTTCATCATAACCTATAAAGGCACAAGCTTGGAATGTAAGCCATCGAATACTATTTATCAAAGTTTTGAACCACAACCGATTATCTTCCATCTATTGAGATACTTGTTTTTCAACTAACTTTTCAATATGTTTTGACTGATTCATTAGATCGAGTTTGGATCTCTCTTCACATGTGCTATTAAAGTACAATTCATTCTATCATTCACTTTTTTTTCCAATTATCAAAACCTTTATTGGTAAATGTATCTGATCCTAGACGACCCGTTGATTTCTTAGCAAAAAAATAGAGTGGAAGATGAAATATAGCATTCTTCAATGGTGAGTACTCCAATCAATTTGAATATATTTGAAACCAAGAAAATTGAAATTCTAAAAATGGATATTCTGAAAGTTTAGGTTGGTATAGACCAGTTTTAAAATAGGCACATTAGATTTCATCTTTTAGGTTAATAGGCAATTCTTATATTTGTGGACATAATCTTGGATCACGTTCTAAAGAGGTAGCATCCATTCTTCAGGTTCGATTCTTGACGTTTTAGAGGGACATTTGATTACACCCAAAGAATAACGCGGTAGTTGTAGTACAACTTTTGAGTGTCGATTCCACATAGAGACATGTTAAAAGAATAGTAGAAGGAACAAAGAAATTAAAGAAAAATATTAAATAATTAATGGATAACAAAAATTAATTTTAAATATAAATTAAAATTAAGCAAAGTGACTAATGGAAAAAAGTATTCAAATTTGATGAACTATAAAGCGTTGGAAATTCCTTGTACAAATCCAATATTTAATTATTCTTAATTTATTAAATAACTCAATTGAGAACTCAATTTCCAAAATTCTCAATCGGAAGATATAGATTTATAAACCAAAATTAAACCAAATGTAATTATTTGAAAAATTATTCACCACTTTTAAAATATGTAAATTATTATTACTATTAAAAAAATCTAACGACGACAATATAATCAAGAAGCGATATTGTAGCAAAGAATTAAATCAATATAGATAAATAATTGATTCAAACATAATTAAAGAACTAATCTGTTCAATAGAAAAGGTATAAATAAATCCATAAACAGAATAAATTTTATGATTATTTATAGAAGAAAATATCAACAATGAATTGAGAATAATAAAACAAAAGAATTTTAGTAATTTAAAATCATAAACATAAATTAAAAATACCATCTAATGTGTAAGTTTATTTCTAACTCTATTTAAAAATTTAATTATTTATAAATATAATAGATAATAAAAATTTCAAGAAAAAAATAAAACAAATGACAACTATAAAAATTAATTTCATCTCTTCGTCTTTCAGTCCATCCTCTCACAGCCGAGCTCCTGGTTCTTCGCTTCAGAATATATATGAGATGCCGTGTGATGCATGAAGTAACCGAGTGACTTGAATTGTGTGGGGGCCCTCTTCTTGTGTCATGCCCCATTTTCATAAAACCCATGCGTGGCCGTGTCTTATATGAATTGAAGTTGAGCCCAATTGTGGAATGGAGCGTGCGGCTTTTTAAAGTCCATGTGCTTGTCAACCGAATTATATGTGAGCCCATATAAGTGCAACCCAAAGTGATACACGGCTGCTCCAATTCTTTTCACCTATATATATATATATATGTTGCCATGCATTTTACTCCACGTGGCTGCCATCAAAATAAAATCAAATGTAAAAATTGAATAGTAAAATTTCAAAAATATTAAAACCCAATTGTAAATTATCTTTCATCAACCAATAAAGCAATATTTAAGATTTAAAATATTATAAAATTATGCTCGAATATATATTAGTGTGAATAGATATTAAATTTAATAATATAAATTATATCTTATTATTTCTATTTAAATTTTAATATTTTAATTCAATAATAGGATATTAAGAGTGCACCTTTGCACATTCATTAACGCTCATCAATGATAGAAGCATCACGTTCCATTGTTAAATAGCTCTCTAAATATGTTACTCTTCGAATTATCCATATCTTTCTTTTTAAAAAAAGAATCAATTATTCTCGACTTGTTCATATTTTTCTATACTTTAAGAAAAATTTATAGATTAAAAATAAACTTGAAAAGTGCCTAATAAGTAAGATATAAAAGTTGTTAGAATTTTTATTTTTATTTTTATTTTTTTGTGTGTATAGTTTGTATTACTATTAATAAGTGAAAAAAAAACCATGTAAATAACATATAAATTTCACAAAAGTAAGTGAAGAAAAAAAAAAAGAAAAAAAAAGAAAAAACCTTTATGAGTCTTTTACAAATAAAATCACTAGAACACTTAGAAGACGTAAGTGGGCCTAAGTGGCTGGTTTAATGCAAGTAATCCCATTTTTTCAATAAATCTACTATTATGAGATTTTTTTTTTTTTTTTTTGTACAACTTGATCTCGTATATATTAGTTTTATACTCTTAATGTCCAACTAAGATGCTTCATAGCAAATTGTAATCATTTTGGTCCATAAACTTCTAAATCCATAGCAGGGTTCGCTCATTACGTTTTGAGGCGTAAAGCTAAAATTTTGAATGAGTCTTCTTTTGTTTTGTTTTTTTCTTTTAAAAAAAAAAATTAAATAAATTTATTTTTATTTTTATATTACATTTTTATTTAAAAATAATACCTATAGTTTTGTAAAGTAAAATTACCGATTAAGATTTTATGTCACATTTTTAACTGATAACTAACTTTATTAGAAAATTTTTTTATTTAGAGAGGATTTGATCAAATCTAGTTTTACAATATATGCTTTAGACTCTTAGAGCCCGTTAGGGAACACAACTCTTCTTAGGTATTCTCAACTATTTTAAAAGTTAATTTTTTCTCTCATTTCATAAAACTCAATAAAATATCTTAATTCAAACTATTTCATTACTATTCATAAATATTTTGAGATATTTTTAGTATTCAAATAAGCCGTAAAAGTAATTATAATCATTATTATTAATAAAGTTCTATAAACAATCTATACATTTGAGAAAAAGTAGGCTCTTGCCTCTTCAAAGGATTATATATATATTTTTTTATATAGATTTTGTTATTTATAATTTTTACTTTATATATTAAATTACTAATGATAAAAGAGAAGTGTATTCTTAAAATGAGAGTACCTAAAATAATTATTATGTGGGATACTTTTAAAACTAATAATAATACAAGATCTATTTAATATTTTTGATGTTCTCTTATTGAGTTAATTAATTTTTTTAATTAGATATTTTTAAAAAAAAATTATATTTAAATTACTTTTTTGGCCTTTTTCCACTAGGGGTCTTAGGCAATTGCCGAACTTGCCTAATGGAAGAGCCCTGATCCATAGACTTAGAACATTAACAATGAAAATGAAAGAAAATAAACTAGAGTTGTGATTGTAAGTAAATAATAATGATGTACGTCAATACATGTTTATATTAACATACCCGAAACTATAAATCTAGTGTTATTGGTGGGAACTGCTTTCAAAGAAAACTAACCGGAAACATTGCAACTGTGGTCTATGCTATTGTGCTTTGGCTCTAGCGTTAGTGTTGTAGAGAAAGAGAAGAAAGCTTTAAGAGTTGGGTCGTATAGTAGAGAAAGAGAGATACACAGTACTAGATATGTGATGGATTGAGTAATAAAGTAAGTGTGCCGGAATATAAAGTCAAAATATTAGATTAATCCCACATTGAAGGCTGTGTTCAAATAAAAAATTGTGTTTAGTTAGTAACATGTGAAGTCACTAAAGTTAGAGTGAGGGTGTTTGAGTATTGTAGATTGTGTTAAGTGTTATTTAGAGTGTCACCGGTTTTGCAGCAAAATTGATAGAACATGAAGTGAAAGCCATTTATATTATATTAACTTTTAAAAAGATTTTTGGGGGCTACCTGAGTATTAGGAAGGGGGGAGGGTAATTTCAGCTATACAAAAAATAAATTATAATTATTTATTTAATATATTAATTAAAAAAAAGATCTTTGTGGGCAGTAGCCCCCTACCTTCTATATAGTTCCGCCTCTAATGGGCAGCTTTGGTCATGCAGGAGAGCTCGACAACGTTACTAACCATGCATGGGTCTCTCTCCCCATATATAAGAGCGTATTTGTAGTTTGGTTTGGAGTGGAGGGAGTGCGATGTGGGGGAGAATGATGCTACTGGGTGGTGAACGTGGTGAAGGCTAACTAAAAACTAACTATTGAAAACAAATAAGATCCACCACAATGCATGGGATCAGTCGTGGGTTTAAGAATTTTGATGAGAATAGGACTCTA
Source organism: Carya illinoinensis (assembly GCF_018687715.1). Lineage (NCBI taxonomy): Eukaryota > Viridiplantae > Streptophyta > Magnoliopsida > Fagales > Juglandaceae > Carya > Carya illinoinensis. The sequence continues at coordinate 12,898,457 of NC_056765.1, forward strand.
GAGTTGATAACAAACATTTGAAATACAAATTATAGGCTGGATCCTCGTTAACAAACTAGGCCTGGATCCTCCTATCTAAAATAAATCCATCATCCAATAATATATCCAGGCTTGTAGAAGAATTTATTTGGTCAATTATTAATTATTTAGGGCTCATTTAGTCTGTAAATATTAAATCGGTTTTTGTCCAAATATTAAGCCTAATAAAACTCTTGTAATTTATCATAATAATTTATGAGTCTACGATTTTTTCAAAAATTACCCAATTAATCTAATTTGGGCTTTATAATATATATATATATATATATATTTATATATATTTATAAATATGTAATACGTGGGCTTGGCATGAGCTTGGTGTTAGCCTTGGGTGTTACATCCCCTCCCCTTAAAAATAAACTTCGTCATGAAATTTGCTAGTACCACAACAAAGCCTAAACACTTACCTATCACAACCATCCCTTGCCTATCATAAACTTCGATCATATTGTTGAATTTAAAATTTCAAAATTTTTTACCCTCCAATATCATAGCTTAGTGCCTCATATGTTTCCCCCAAACATACATGTTCACGCACATTGTATTGCTTGTCATACACCTAAGAGTCCCATCCAATTCAAAGTGTAAACTTACACAACGGCTTGATTAAAAGCATAATAATAATTTCACCCAAACTTTTAGCTTAACCCCATATAAAATAGTAAATAGAACTCTCAACATAAATATTGACCTTATATGAATAGTAAAAATAAAACTGTCCAAAGTTAAATCCTAAGGGGTCTCAAGTCACTAATTTTTGAACCATTGCTAAGTTTAGTTTCATACCATCATACTGTCAAAACCACGCTTCCGCTGCGCAATTTGACAACTTTGCCAAATTGTCTAAAACTAGAAGTCTAATATATTTCAGAACTTATCAAGATGGCTCTTATCACACCTTGATAGCAACCCGACTTCCTGTCTCCCAAATCCATGCACATTCTCTTATATCCTTAAATACTCTCTTCATTCGCAGCTGCAACCAATAACTTTAAATCTATAAAGAATTATTTTTTAAAATTTGTTAAACCTATAACCTCAAATTCCAATAATAATAAATTTCCCACACATTTGAAAAGCCTATAACGTTAAATTTGAAATTAAATATATCTTAAATTTCACCCAACTCATTATTAAGGTTTGGAAAAATCTAAAATCTCAAATCCTATAAAAAACAAAATTAAAAAAAAAAAAATTCTCCTAAAATCCCCAAAATGTAAAACTTAAATCTAAAAAGAATTATTTCTTACAATCTACCTAATCCAAATCTTAAATCTTATCGAGATCACTTCTTAAAGTCTACCGAATCTAAAACCATAAATCCCATAAAAATCATTTATTAAAATCTGCAGAGTATAGACCTTTAGATTAGACAACTCATATAGTTTACAAAATTTAAAACCTAGGCTTTCTATCGAACTTATGTACATTTCCCAAAATCTAAATATAACATGCAGATCTTTAAATTAGGAGATAAAATAAATTTAGTCTATTTATTTAATTTTAATCAATTATCATTCATTATTAAACATTTATTTTTTTTATGTTTTGAATAGTATTAGTATTATTTAAGAGATAAATTAGTTAAATTATCAATTTAGATTTTTATTCTAAGGGATTTGAATCCATTAATCGAGTCCCATTAAAATTTTATACCTAACTTTTATCATACTCTCAAACTCCCCTTCCTCGTACAGGCTAAACATCAAACTCCCACACGAGATCAAACTCTTCCATTTTTCCTCTTTTATCGGTGATAATGGCCAATCTTTACCCTATGGCAATCACAAATACAATTCCAACCAAACACGTCGAAGATTCAATCCTGTTTATATATATACACCTTCCTCCTCTGCAAAATTCACAACAATTATATTCTCGCAACACCATGCGCTTCCTTCTTCAAACTGATACTCACAAAATCTCAACCAACCCACTATAAACCATACAACAACTCCACTGTCGACCACCACAGGGAATGTTGGATCACCTCTTGGCAGCCATAGAAACTGCCGACAAGGCACCACCTAGTAGCTTGTTCTTCCGATCACTTTGTACCACTAGATCCATGGCTACGAGATCAATCTCCTCTCTCGGCAAGCCTCTCATCTTTCCTACCATTCTTTTATTCTGCAGCCGCTAGATATGAGACTTTTCGCTCTCTCTATGTTTTCTCTCACAGCTTTATATTTTCTCTTAGTTTAGCTTTCTCGGTCATTCTCTAAATAGCTTTCATCTCTAATTTAACATCATATAGCCTACACACTAGAAGGAAAGTAGCCTTCCACTTCACGATGAAAGAATCTTTGAGTAGCCTTCCATTAGAGCATTGGCTAGCCATTGCCAAGTCTAAAATTTAGCTAGAATGTTGTGTTTTGGCCATAATATGGACTTCTACCTAGATTAGTGCAGAAAGGACTAATTATCTCCAAGTCCAAATAATAATATAATATTAGTTATTTTAATAATATTTGATAATTGTTTTTAATATTTTACAAATACATTACATGTAAGAAGTTGGTATTCATTTGAAACTTCCTTTAAACTCTTTGGAGGGTCAATTTCACTAGCATACAAGCTATAGAAAATTCTTAAACCTCACCCTCTAGCGTGGTACTGATACTGAAAAATATTGAATTCTACTAAATTGAACATATTGCAGCTATATAGCATGGTTTGATGGTTTTCTCTACACTTTGAGACCAAAGAAGATAAAGCAGTAGACCTTTATATTTATCTATATTAGAAATGTAACCATGGAATTGTTGCTTAGAACATTAATCTTTTGAATTTGATTTTCCTGATAAATGAGTATATGCTTTGTCTTTACGGAAAAAGAAATCTCTAGTCTCTGAAAAGGTATCCAGAAAGAAAAAACAAAATACATTGAATTTTATATATTCCATCTTTTCACTTGTGGAAACATATAACTTTGGAGAATGAACCCTAAACAGTCTAGTAATTATCAAAACAATCAACAAATTATCAATACAGTCCACTAATGTACCCCAAAATAGTCTACAAATTATCAAAACAGTCCACTATTATCAAAACAGTCAACAAATTAGAAATACAGTCCACTAATGTACCCCAAAAATTTCAGAAATTACCAAAATAGTCCACTATTACCAAAACAATCTAGAAATTATCAAAACAATTCATTAATCATTCCATTAATTTAGTTTCTACCGAGCCACTTATTTATCCAACCAACATGTGGCTTGGCAGCCACTAAAATTTCAAAAAAATTATTCTTTACTAATAACATTAGACGTTAGACATCTCCATAAGGTGTTGAAGGACATATGGATGTACCTCCAGAATGGGACCTACATTCCTAAAAAATATTGAGTTGAATATAGCTGAAATATTCTTGCTGCATGGCATTTATACCACTTAGATCTAGCAACACTTTGTCTCAAACTTTTTCTTCTTTAGTTCAAATGCTGTTGATCTTTTTAGGTCTTCCTTCAACACAACATTTCTACGCTCTTCCATGGTCGTGGCTCTATCCTCGGTCATTTTAGCTAAGGCAATCTTGATCTTACCATCGTTGCTTTCGATTGACTTCCGCTTCCTCTCATTTTTTTTTTCAGCTTTTTTGTCTGGAGGTCTCTCAGCAAGAACCTCTACCTCCTCCTCAGCTATGTCAACATTAACAACACTAAACACTTTTTCTTGTGGCCTTCTTTTCTTACCAAGGGTAGAGATGTGTTGCTATCATTTTGGTTGGTGTCTCAAAAGACACTAATAGTGCTCCATTGTGAAATTACAATCTAGCATCTCTTTGTACAACACCTTGGCCTTCTCAATCTATAAAGGTGAAGAAATATTTGTTAGTTCATAAGTAAGTCCATCACAAATTGCAGCACTCGGGTGCAATGACTCTACTTGTGCTACATATGCACAAAATTTATTTGCCCATATTTGAATCGTGGATCATCGATTCATCAAAGAGCCCTCAGAACGGTTGGCAATATTCAGTTTTTTTATATTCATGATAAAATATGATAATTCTTTCCTACATTTGAGTGAACTTTTGATCTGTACTCCTTATCGCATTGATGCTAATGTTAAGCCAAACTGAAACGAGAAGGTTATCCTCTTCAATAGTGAAAGATGCACCCTGCTGACCTTTTTTTGAAGGATGCCTCTTTTCACTGTCATTATGGGTCGCTTAGACAACAACATTAGAATTTTGTGTTGGGGTGCTAGAATAACCTCCTCCTCTACTTTGCAATAGAGTGGTGAAGAATGGGTCATTATCATATATGTCCATCATTGAAAAATATTAAATTTTCAAGGAAAAGTTGCCCAACATTCAACTCCAATATTAAGTTTTCAACATCATACCCATGAGAATTATATAGTATCTCATGGGCATATTGCAGTATCTCAGTCCATATTGCATTATCTCAACATCATATTGTAGAAACAAAGGAAAATTGAATAATAAAAACCAAAGGAATAAGAAGTACAAGGGGTTATTTTGTAATTTGAAAGTTCAAAAAAAGCAAACATCCATTCGAAATTGATAGCAAAGTGGGTAAGCAAAACAATCCCCTTTAAGGTCACCCAAAGAGAGAAATGGTGTCAAGCAAAATTAAGATATTAGCCAAAGAGTGGAGCTTTTTAAACAATAATGGAAGTATGGTGTGGTGGCGGCTATATTGTGTTGCTACTACGGGCATATTTAAGTGTTCTCTTATGTTATATCATAGTAAGACCGATGTCAGCCAAGTAATGCAATAATGAAACTTTTATAAAAAAATAATTGCAAAAAAAATACAAATGATATCATCAATATGGTGCAGAACCAAAATCCAAATGCCCTTTGATTGACATTGTTGCTTTAAATGAATCAAATATCTTCTTTTACAATGGGACAGTGGGCAGGTAAAATCATTTGTCAACGGCATTGAAGGACATGCAGACATAAATATCGATAGAGACAAACAAATTTGTCTCTTTTGTCACTTCCTTTTTCTTTCTATGAAATTCCCAGGTATGTCAACAAATAGTAAGTTATTTTAAGCTTACTTTATTGAATCAACCAAACAATAAGATATTTCACAATCTTTACATGCTAACAATAAATAAAAACAAGGATGGGGCTAGAAACAGAAAAAGAAAGAAAAAGATGTGAATATTAAAGCTTGCTTCATTGAATCAGCCAAACAGTCAACAAATGTCTTGCAATTCTCTAATTCTAGTGACAAGAAACTAAACTCATCAATTTTATGAAATTTGCAAGACAGTAATGTAATAATACTCTAAAGCCTAAACCATTACAATTTATATTGCTGGATATGTAAATGAGCATCATTCCAGACCATTATCCTAAAATGCAAGCAAAACATGACTGGCCCAACCACCCTCTTCATCAACAACAACAAACTAACAAACAACAAGAAAAACATCCAAAAAAAATTGCTATGATGCCTAATAATTCCAAGCTCACCAAGTAAGCCCCTATTGCCTTTAAAAGTGGTACCTTTTGCCTTTAAGCACTTATTGATTGGTATCTACCATTTTTTATATAATAATAAAAAAGCACTAGAAGACAGAGAAAATAGACCAAAAAAATTTTGTTTTCTCCATAAAGTTCAGTCCCTAAAACTCATTTCAAAACAAGAAAATAGAAAAAAAAGTCAACTTTGTTCAACTAAAGTTTGTTCAACTCATCCATGGAAAACCCTCAATGATTTACCTAAAAAGCAACTGCAAGCAATTGAAAAGCAAACATGTTCCAAGTGTTTAAGGTCTAGTTTTCTTTTGCTAAAGTTTTTTTCCTAGTTGGTACTTTTACCATACAGTTCATTTTTTTTTTTTGGGTGTATTTTTCATGTTGCATGCAAGTTACAACCCAACATGACACAACACAAGTCCATTAATGTACCATAATGTCTGGATAAGTACAATATGGCTTGTGAAATGTATAGAGACAGCTTAGAAAAAACTTGTGTGACAAGTACAATATGAAGAATATTACAAATACCAAGCAAAAACCAATGAACTCAAGCTTGTGAATCTTAGATGCATTTGATAAAAACAAAACAACCAAGGAAATGACAGTATATGTCCCACAAGCCAGTCTCAATACACATAAGCATGACAGTATTATATATACATGTAATATCAGATTCTAAGCACTAACTTCAAATTATTAAATCATGATGGATTGGATAAAATTGTCAATATAAAACATTTAGTTTGTTAAAAATAGAGGGATTTTTTTTTTTTTTTAAATAAAATGATCGAACAAATGGGAGAAAACTAGAATTCTTGCTATTCCTCAACAAAAATGCATGGCTATTCTTAAAAGGTTCTTTTCCTTGTATTTCTTAAACCAGAAAATTGGAAAATCTTAGAACAAGAAGGGAACCACAATCCTACCAATTTATAAACAACAAATACCAAATCATTTACCCGAATCGCGATTTCTTATGGTGAATTCTTGGAGGAAATCCTTCAACCTTTTGGAAGACAATTCACCTGCAAGGAAAAGGGTTCAATACATCAATGGTCATTTGAAACAAAATACACGGTGATTCATACACTCGATGAAGAGAAAATGGTAGAAAATCAAAAGAGAAGAGGGAGAGGAAAGCCTTGCACACACAAATAGAGAAGAGGGAGAAAGGAGTGAGGAAGAGAAATTACCATGCTAGAAGACGTACAAGAACGTGGATGATAGAGAGAAGGAGGCGAGGGGGGTTGAAGAAGAGAAATGAACATGGGGTGATTTCAGGAGAAGAAGGAAACAAAGAGGAAATGGGGGTGAATCAGTGATTACGGGACGAAGGAAGAGAAAAAAACGAGGGAAGCAGAATGCTGGACTTAGATAAAATAATAAAATAAAAATTTGGTCTGTATATAGTAGCTCTACAGAGATGGTGAGAGGTTAAGAATTATTGTAGTTGAAGTCTCAAACTTTTCATCTATAGCTAGTCCAATGTTGAGGAAAATAACCAACAATGTCTAAATTTTGGACTTGCATTAGGCAATGGCGAGGCCATTGCCAATGCTCTTATGGACTTGGATGGGATCTTGATCTTACCTTTAAAGCCTAGTTCATTTTTATAAAATTTTTCATCTTATTCTATTTTATCTAATTATTATATATGTTTTTTTAAATTTTTATATAAAATAAAATAAAAAAATTTAATTTTTTCAAATCTTAATACAAAAATAAAATTAAAATAATATTTTATTCAATTTTCAACTTTAATTTTAACTCATATTATCTCATCTCTAAAAACAAACAAGGCTTAAAGTTGGATTGAATCCACTGTGGGCCTTATTATGTCTATTCGTTAATAAATAATAATAAGAGTTAAAAAATTAGTTGGCAAACTTTAGATTTTATAAAGTCTATCTACTAAACGAAATTTCACTTGTTGCTTTAATAGATTTCAGAAAAATCATCTACTAAATTATAATTAGAAAATAAATATAGATCGAGGACAATCATGCGACACTAGCATTTATTAATAAAACAGAATTGCTATTAAATTATTTCCAATATTATACATTTAACTATTAAATAGACGGCATTCTAGAAAATTAGTAATGTTCAGTATTTCATGTAGGTGACAAATTATGAGGTGAGATTTTGAAAATTAATATTGCGAGATAAGTAATTTGATTATAAAATTAGGATTAACACATGTTAGTTAGTTATAAACTTATATACATTATTATTAAAGCAAGTTCTTTCAAAGCCAATGTTTACGTACCCTACATGTTATGATATTTGCAAACATGTCATTTATTATGTTTTATTCCGTATATTATTGTTATATATCTATTATGCATATCATGTCTATCATATTATATACGACACGTAAACTTTCATAAGATTAATTGTAAGACAAGCTTAGATAAGTTAATAAGATGGCTATTCCAAGAGAGTTAGTTAGGCCCTGTGAGATGAGGTGTGACCATCACAATGTTGGCATTATCACTGTGGTGCAAGAAGAAGGGGCTGTTGGGGTCCTCAGATGGGGAAGGTTCATGTTGTGTTTTGGCCTCAGCCATGAGAGCAGTAAGCCACAAATAAGATGATGAAGAGAAGTGTTAAGATGATGTTTGATGATGGGACTGAAAGAAGCAGGTCAGAGCCGCTCTGATACCATGTTAGAATTGCACTTAGAGAGAAGAGAAAATGAGAAAGGGAACGAGAGAGCAACTGAGGCCAAAATGTTTGACATTTTTCATTGATTGATTTTTGCATTACACATTGTCCCTTTATATATTATACAAACCATATGGACACAAAGATTAAAGAAAGAGGGAAAAAGAAAACTAAGTTTCTATTTCTAGTATATAGTCAGAATTGCAAAATGTACATAAATGGCAGAGCAGCAACATGATCATCTTGGCAACAAAGACAAGCTGCAGGTCCCTTATGCTTTATCATGGTGCTTACTGCATGGTCTAGCTTTTGTAATGTAGTGGCTGCACATCCCTATGTTATAGTGTTGACAGAGTAGCCTTTTGTAGTAACAACAGGGTTGCATTCCTTCTTTATGGACCTTAGGACATTCGAGCTTTGTGTCTATGCCAATCATAAGCCGTGGCAATCCCCTATTTTATGAAATTGAAATAGCACAACTCCACTGTCATGTTAGCCAAGCTAACCACCACGTACACCACACCATGAGCCCTAGAAGGTCCACCCGACGATCCACCGTGAAGAGATTTTCACGCACCTGTTGTTGCCTTCCAGTGGAGCACCCTCATAAATTGCACCATTGTATCGTAGCTGCTCCACCGTGTTGCCCAGAACAATAAGTTGTTGCTAAACTCTGCCTTTCGGGTTGGGTTTGCCACACAAACTCGAGAGTAACTTGCTACCATTGCAGTATGTCACCCTACTTTTGGCCCCCTAGGTTTGCTTGCCACATTTAAGCTTCGCTAGATTTGCTTGCCACATAAACTTTTCCCACCATCACTTTTCTCCATTTTGTTGTATGTTGGACCACTGCCATCTCGACAAGCCGCATGCACTATCGACTCTTGCTCGGACTAACCCACTTTTGGTAGTGCAATGTGCTCTGAGCATCTCCCCCTTTCTTTGGAACAATGAAGGGCAAGCTAGAAAGCATTAACTACCACTTGATGCCCAGCAAGCCTGAACGAGCATACTCTGAATCCATTGAGAATCCACAAAATGAAGAAGAGTTGGCTACGAGGGAGTAAGCCCCATTCAATTAGTCCAAAGGGCCATGTGAATAACTGTGATATTGGCCAATCTTTGTCAGCGAGAAAAATCTAGAAGCCTCTACACGTGTCTTAGCCCATTGCACTTATGCGACTGAATTTCCCTTGACTCGATAATTTTCTCACTTCCGAGATTGCATTTCTACAGGAGATGGCCTAAGGACTTTCCTGGCTACTTCATAAAGATGGGATGCCCAATTAAACTCATTATCTTGGCTCAGCTTAGATGAGTTCTATGAGCCTCTAAGAGAGTGAACAATTGAAAACCACTCAATGATGAACAACTTCCACCATGCAAAAAATACTCCTCAATGAACAATCTCAGTCAAGGAAAAATTGGGAGTAGTGAAAAGACCTTGGTTTGCTTTTTCTTGAACTCGCTATTTGAATTTCACTTTTATTAGCAAATTTGGTTTTGGAGATTTTATCCACAAAACTCATCAAGATTCTACAAGAATCCCATAAGATGAAAACAAGATTCTACAAGAATCCCATAGGATGAATAAGAAGGAATGTACTTTGCTTGCTGGTCGTAACCTTAACCTTAACCAAGTACAGACAATCCACATCCCAAACAAGAGTCCAAGGGCAAATAGACGAAACAAGGATGTTGCACAATGGCCATCAACCCCCATCAGACAAAAAGATTGGAAACAATCCACCTAACCTGGAGCATTAGCTATGGGGTCACCCTCAAACACCACTCAGGTGCCTTAGCTCCTTACTTTCACCTCAACAGAGGCACACACTGAGCAAAAATGCTCACTTGAATCACCAATGCTCCTCCCGAGCAACTAAATCACCCCAAACAACAAGACTCCTCGAACATTAACACTCGCCCTAACCTACAACACTCTTCTTGAGCAACAAATTTACCTGAAAAACAACACTCTTCTAAGCAATAGCAATGGTCGCTCTAAGCAACAAAAGGATCATTTAAGTCCTCAAGCCTCACTTGGGCTCCTTGGGCCTCACTTGAGCACTATAGGAATAGAATGCTCACCAGTTCATGCCACTTGGCTCAAGTTTGCAAGTCTTAAACTTGGATTTGGAATACACTAACTAGTTTGGTTTTTGGAAAATTTCTTAGAATAGCCAAGTGGTCGAGCAAACGTCCCACACGATATAGTGGTCAAGTATCTCGCACCTTAGCAATGCAATCGAGCATGCCTCTCACTCACAAAGACGAGTGTTAGCAACGTGTACACGATTAGGACAAACCAACATGGTCGAGCATGCCTCCAGCTAAAGCAGCTCCATGGTTGACCAAGCCTCCTGCCCACTTACGAACCTGATTGTTAGCAAAGCGCATGCAATCGGGGCTAAAACTAGCACCTCAGCAACATGGTGGGGCACGCCTCCCACCATAATAGAACGGTCAAGCAAGCCTCCCATCTCTTTACAAAGTCAAGTGTTAGCAACACCCTTGGGATCGAGGCTAACACTCGTACTAGGCGATCAATAGCTAACGACACTCGAATATGTGTGATACTCACCCAAATTGCTGTTAGGCAAGCATTCCACCAACTTACATAGCTAAGATTTACAATGTGGATATGATCAGGACTAACACTCGCATCTCAGCAAAGTGGTCGAGCAATCTTCTCATTGCCTTAACCAGAAATGTTAGCAATGCACATGCGATCGAGGCTAACTCTCTCACTATAGCTGCTGCCATGGTGGGTTACCTCCAAGAACGTGCCTCCAAGCTCTATAATTGCTTCACATGGGTTGCCTTTGAGAATGAGTCCACGGACTCGTCAACTGCCTGTGATAGATACAAGGGGTCGATAGGCTCCCTAAACATGTAGTGCAAGTTACAATAAATAAACTCTAACCTCAACACCAAAATGAAAACATCAATAGGGACTTGCCTCAAGGGGGCAAGAAAATCCACTAGCACTAACAAAAACAAAAACAATTGCTAAAAAATATGTGCTATTTCCTAATAATAAACAGTTAAATGCGACCATCAATACGCTCGACTATCAGGCAAATTTTCACACAAACAAACTTCCCAAGGGCCCATCCTTGAACACCCTTTCATGAATGTCACAGCTTATCCTTAAGGATCGCTATTGCAGATCTTCAGTGCATCACATAATAATGGAAAATTGAGAGCAATTTTCTATAATTTATTTTTCTACATTTTTTATGGATTGTCTTTGTCATGGTTAACTTGAAGATTCTCAAAAATTTTTTGTTGAACAAGTCAACCTTAAGAATCACGAGCATCTATTGGACATAAAACAAACTGGGTCTAGCCCATTGAGAAACTAATAACAAGAAGAGATAAGGTAAGTTGACTCAAACATGTAAAAAGGCAAAAGCAACGTAAGGCAAGTCAACTACTACAAAGAAGGAAAGAGACTCCTATAAAGGGAGGGAATCTCCTCAGAATATTCAAGCATACTTCACTATGCACAAAGACCTCTTATATCTTCTCTCTTTATGAGCAAGGCATTTTCTTCAACTTTCCAAAAACCCTAGTTTCCTCCATTGTATTGAGAGATATGTGAAACCATCAGAGACTATACAATGATCAAAGATAGTGGATTTCACTCTAAATGACCTGTAGACGTAGACTTTTACACTGAACCACATAAATATCTATGTCTTTCCCCTTAATTACATTATATATGATTGAACTAATGAAATAAAAAAAGGAAGGGTACAGTACAATTTAACCAAAAAAGAATGAAAGAGTTTGTCACTATTGTTGTAGTTGTTTATATATTTATTTATTTTTGTCGTGCAAAGGAGGAATCTCCTTAGTAAGGGCCTTTGCTTCTTGGTCATGGCCGCGAGATAGTGGGTTCTCTCTTTGAGAGCCAAGAAATTAGATTGCAACTAAGGTGCCTCTAGTAGGTCTTCTACAAGAAAACAAAGCTTAATTTATTTATTATTTATTTCATCTATGAGCATCTGAACACTATATCTATACCCAAGTCACCATTGTGAGATTTTCGACTATATTGTTGGACTCCGACCAAACCAAAAAAATACATCAACACCAAACACGATGCCCTTGAGTCTTAGTTGAACCTTGGGAAGGAAGGAATTTTTATTAAACTGTAGGCATATAGTGCTTTAGGAACATGAAGATAAAGGCATGAAAGGGGATCGAACTTGATACAAGAATCTAGAGATGCATGCCTACTATCACTGTGTGCCCTGCTTGATATTAACTTAAAGAAAAATTCTTTTATGAAGCCAGAGTATAGAGCACATGAGTTCAAGTGATAACCGATGTAACTGAAGTAGCTGTACTCAAATTGCCTTAGGTGGTGGCAACTTGGTATGCGGAAGAATCATTACATCTAGTTGTTAGCTCTCAATCAGGTAGGATATATGACTTCGTTAGAGACTATTTTACAATGGTTCTAGGATTCCATGCATTGGCATCCGAATCAAGTAGCTTCTACATATCCATTACTCCTAAATAGTTTTTGGCTTGAAATAAAGGTAGGCGATTCTGTTTCACTAAACTTGTCTCCATAAAGAATGAAGAGGAAGGTAGGGTTAGGAAATGAGCGCTATGCCCAAGCGAAGACACACGGGACAATTCCAAACCACAATTCCATAAATCAAATGTTACCATTATTTAAGTGATGCGAATGGTTATGTGTTTTATATACTGACTTGAAAATAGAATAACACTTAACTTAAATTTTGTAAGACAATTGCATTTTACAGCCCTTAACAACATTAATTTCAGAGCTATATCAGACGTGACAATTCCTACTAAGCATTAATCCATACTCCGATGACAATTCTTTTTGTGAAAATAAAGAAAATATTATACTTTCCTATCCTTTTTATTCGAAAAAAGAGAGTCAAAATGACGGAGAAGAAGTATATATGAACAAATCATATTCATGCTCCAAAATACTAATTATATATATATATATATATATATATATATTTATACACACACCAAGCTAAACAAACATGAAAACATTCTTCATTTTCAATATCTAAATAAAATATTATACAAAAAAAAGAATTATACTAATTAGTGTGGGTCGGCCAAAGATATAATAAATTAAACATATAGTAAGAAAATATCAGACTGCGAAGGTGATGTTTCCTTCCCGAGCTAATTAAGCAATCATATAAGTTGCAACCTAAAATGGGAAATTTTATTTTCCTAACATATGGATCAAGTCGACAGTGACATGTAACCTTCGAATATGATGTCTTACCTTTATACTAAATTAATCATTCATGTCTTGTCTTTAAGCTAATAAAAATCATCTTGGGAGCATAGTTCAAATCTAATATTTAATTTCTTGTGCCTTCCAAAGGGGAAAAAAAATAAATAGAAAGCGCTAACCACCTATCTATATATCAATAGATTTATTAAAGTTATAAGTTCGTGTTTGTATATTAAAAAAATTATTAGATCTACACATAAATTTTGGAGGGAATATTCTCATCTCCTCCTCAGGGTAGGGCCAGACCTTGAGTGTAATACCCTGTATTTATGTATATTTTAATTAAATAATTATTTAATTAATTATGATTATGAGCTTTTTCTTTTAAATTTTAGATGATTTACGTGGTATTATTTTACAATTTCTAATTGTGAAATTTAATTTTATGTGTTTTCTTGTTATTAAATTTTGTTCATTATTTAAATTACTATTTATTCTAAGTTATTTTATTGTTTTATTATTGGATTTTATTATTTTATTTTATTTAGTCACTGCGTTTAAATTACTTTATTTAACTTGTCATTTTGAAAATTTTATCGTTAGATCAGTTTTGAGACTCAAGTTGAAAAGACTAGACCTCATTTCTTTCCCTTCCTTTTTCTTTTTCCCTTTTCTCTTTTTCTTCTCCCATGCTTTCTCTCCTGTGTGCAATGTCCCTTCTTTCTCTTCTTTCGTTTTTCTTTCTCTCCACCAGCGCGCCACCATTTGCCACCATTCTTCATCATTGCCCCCTTCCCATTCTCTTCTCCACCAGCAAGCGACCAGTTTTCTCCATTTTCAGCCCCAATCGAGCTGCCATTCTCTACAGCTTCAAGCAGCGGCCTCATTTTGCTCCCGTGCCACCAAGCCTCAACCAGCTCTTCACCACATCACCGGTGACCCTCCAGCTACCTAACCCACTCATCATCAGTCCCAATCTGTCCCATTTGAAGCTTCTACATCTCCATTTTCAATTTGATGATTTTGACCTCCAACCACTGCGCCCACGCAGCTACTCATGGCTAACAATCACCACCATTTGCTTTACCAACATCCCTAAACTCTTCCGTAGCCACCCCAAGTCTTCGTTTGATCCCATTCAAAATTTAGCATTTTTTGACTCGCGGCTTGTTTAAAAAACATATTGTTCAGTCATTGTGCCGCCACCTTTAGCACCACCATGATCCTTTGAAAATTATATTTTATCACAATAACTAATTTTTCAAAGAATTTTATGAGATTTAAATATATTTTTCGCTAACATATTTGCTATAGTCTGATTGCTTGTGCCGGGCCTTGGGTTCAAGGAGTTTGGATTTTTGGATCAAATTGGAGGATGGATATATTTGTGTAGTTGAGTGGCGATTGGGTATTTTTTTTTATCTATTGTGCATTGTGCTATGACATTCATTACACCGTTATATGCATTTTCATGTATTATGAATGAAAACTGGGTTTTTGTGTTAAGAAATGATTTGGGGTACATGTGTGTTGAATTGATTGAAAGGGATGAAAGAGGAAAAAAGAAACTGTAGGGATGGTGGTAAGCTGGGACGTGATAGAGTCACATTTATAATTCCCGCCTACGGTGCAAGCGGTAGGGATGGTGGTAAACAAGGATGATGGTAATCCTACCTACAATTCCCACCTACAACGCGAGCTGTAGGGATGGTAGTAAGCAGGAATGTTGGTAGTCGTGTCTGTGATTTCCACTTACGATGCATTCGGTAAGGATGGTGGTAATCCCGCCTGGGATTTCCGCCTATAGTGATTGATAAATGGATACATTGGGCTATTTCCGGGGAAAAATGGAAGTTTTTGATTTAATGGATACGAGCACAATTTTCTAGAAAAATGGTGGGTTTATGTTTGGGTCATTTTTTGGGAAAATGGCAGATGGTATTTAATGACGTATTTTGGGCCAAATGAGATTTTGGCGTGCATTAGAAAGATGTTCATTTTCGGGAAAAAAGATGGGTTTTGGTCTCATGCATGTTCATCATGCGCACGCATACTCATTGATTGTTTAAATGTATTTTTATCTCGTGGGTTGTTTGGCTGGTTACTTACTGAGATTCACAATCTCTCATGCTATTCGCACCCTACAATTCTGTTTTATGGAATCATAGAATTTGATGTAGATGTGGATGTTGAGCCTGAAGGATTGACTCCGCCAGATGAGTGACTTGGGATCGCTTTTCATGTTTTGGGAGTTGTTTCCCACTTTTGTTATGTATTTTAGTTTGTATTATATTTTTACCCGATTACTCTATAACTTTTGAAGACATTTTTATTTTGAAAAATATGTATTTAAAATTCTAGTACTTAATTAATTAACCTTTAATTATCTGCTGCGACTTTTGTTGTACACGTTTTACATGTTGAACACACTTTGAGCACTTATTGTTGGGGTGTGTGACCTATGTTGTCAGCATCCTGATATCATGATTCCCGCATTTCAATATGTTAGAGTCGGGGCGTCACATTGAGATTAAAGCCCATCTTGGCCCAAGTTACGTCTCTCTATTGTGCCCAGGAACCATCAATTCAATCAGCCCAATAATTGCACAAGACCTGCCAACCCATAAGCCCCTAACCCAGCATGCCCGTGTCGACGTGGGCAAACAAGAGCCACCAAATAGACGGGGAATGTGGACAACATCCTTGCCTAGATCTGAAGTAATGTGCGGGAAGTGACTATTCTGCCACTCTCCATCAAATTAGGTCTTAGGATGCCACGCCACATTAAAGACTATGATCTGGCACCAATGCACGAGATGTTGACTTCTAGAGGGTCCAACAGCCCCCCTGGCCCGATTTACGTCCCTCTATTGTGCCCAAGAACCATCAATACAATCAGCCCAAGAACTCTACAGGACCTGCCAACCCATGAGCCCCTAACCTAACATGCTCGTGTCGACGTGGGCAAACAGGAGCCACCAAAACGAACAGGGAATGTGGACAACATCCTTGCCTAGATCTGAAGTAATGTGTGGGAAGTGACTATTCTGCAACCCTCCATCAAAGAAGGCCTTAGGATGCCACGCTGCATTAAAGACTACAATCTGGCACCAATGCACGAGATGTTGACTCCTAGAGGGTCCAACAACACCCCCCCTGCCCCAACAACACACACAAAAACAAACGGGGTCTTGGTAGTGTCCGTTAGAGGGGAAGAGCATGCACCAGGAGAAGCATTCTTGGTAGGAAGTAGATGAGGCAGAGAGAACGAGAAGGCAAGAAAGCAAGTAGCATGCAGAGAAGTCAAAAATTTGAGAGGGAATGAAAACTAACGAACCTAGAGCGGAAGGTGTCTAGGTATAAATAGGCATCTGTGTCATATGAACGGCTAGTTGAACTAACATATGTTGTTGGAGGATAGGTGACAGGGTGCAAAAACGATGTGGGAGAGAGACTGCACGTGCAACCAAGGCGTGGGAAGACTGACCAGCGCACTCAAGTGCACGTCAGTCAGACGGTTACGTACTGCCAAAACGTCCTAAAAAATAGATGAATTCCTACCGTACAACCCCGAGCCCACCATTTCCTCTGTATCGCAGATGATTGAACCTAGTATTTGGTGTGCAAAACATGTCATCAAGAAATTTTATGCATAGAAGATTGCACATTGTTGTTGCTTAATTTATTAGGCCAAATCTACTTTAAAACAAAAAGAGTAATGCTAGATATAATTATACATTATTCATGCATCGCAGATTTTTTTTGAAAAAAAGTGAGGTCTACTATTAAAAAATTAATTTTTTCATATAGGTATCATATTTACTTACTACTTTTGAAAAGAGTGAGCTGTATTTGTGACTAAAATTTTATATTTCTATATTGGGTAGTACTCAAGAGTCAAAATATAACGCTAGAATGCCGGGGTAAGGTGCATGTCTGCATTTAGACTAAAAATAATAATTTTTATTGCTTTTATATTTTTGTAATTTTTATTGGTTTTTTTCAGTTCTTAATTCTTCATTAAGTGTGTTTTATGTCAAATGTTTAATGGAGAGGGCACATATTTTAATGGAGAGGGTATATTAATTGCATTTGTTTGTCGATCGGTCTGGGGAGTGATTGTCAAAATTGATAGTTTTAAGTGCTGACTGAAAAGTGATTGTCAAAATTGCAATTGTAACTGGATGCTAGTTTGAGGGGATTAATTTGCGTGGTTCTCCATTTTTTTCTCATTTGTTCGGTCTAGTGGGGAAGTCGGATTTAATTTTAATGTTTTATAGAACTTGAGAGTTTCAAGTGAAGAGAAATAGATACATTATTTATTATTATTCGTTTATATATTTTGGACATAATTAAATTGTTAATAAATATTGCAGAATAATGTAATTTACATGCATGTATAAATATATATATATATACTAGTAGTTGGACAATGTCCAATGAACGTTCACCCAGTATATAGAAATATTATTTTTAAGAACTAATATTATTTTTATTAAGAATTTTTTTTTAATTCATAATATAATGCTTTTAAAAAAAAATATATAATTTCTAACATCAAATAGTAAGATTGACTTAAATCGGTATTAAAGTATTTAAAATTAAAATCTTATTATTTACTACTACTTGTACTCTTGGGTACGGCTAGAAACAACAAATAAATGAAACAAAAAGAAAAAAAGAAGAAAAGAAGAAAAAAAAGAACCTTCAATTAAAACTGTTCAGTGCATGAGACAAACTGTTAACAGTAAAGTAACGTGCATAGCACGTTTTCTTAGTTTAATAAAGTGATTATTTTTAAAAAGTGATATAATTTTTATAAATAAATAAAATACTAAGGTTTTTATACGATATTATTATTTGATTTTAATATTTCATAATGAATTTAACTTGATAAATAAATAATATTTTATTAGAATAATTATTAGAAATTTTAAATCACATATAAATATAGAATTTGTATAGAATATATATTTATATAGATATATATAATATATTATATCTAATATACCTCATAATAAATGATCATCAATGCATGGGTTCTAGGATCGATGCATACTACATGAACTTTGATAACTATGAATTTATTCATAATTGATTGGGAAGAGAAATTAAAAAAATAAGAACTTTTAAGAAAAGAGAGAGAGCCACTTTAATTTATTCATGCAACTAACGGCGTTAATTTTAATATTAAAATAACAAAAATCATTAAACCGATAAAATTCCATTAGATAGCCACTTTATAAAATACTAGGTGAAAGCTACGTGCAATGCACGTTTGCTTAGTTTATGTATTTTTTTTTGTTAAGAACTAATTTTTTATTAATAAAAACGTAATGTTTTTGGTTAATTAAATAATTAACGATGTAATGTTTATATAATTAATAAATAATTACACGTTGTGATATATTATAAAATAATAGTATTAATAGAATCTATACTATTAGCACTCGAAATTTTAATGTAGTTGGGAAAAAATTGAAAACAAACCTACCCACAACAACGTGCAAAGTACATTTTTTTAATTTAATAAAGCGATTATTTTTAAAAAATGATGTAACTTTTATAAAGAAATAAAACACTAAAGTTTTTATAAGATATTATTATTTGATTTTAATGTTTCATAATGAATTTAAATTGATAAAGAAATAATATTTTATTTGAATAATTGTATTCGTAAATGTAGTTGGTAAATATGTTTAAACTTAATTATTTTACATTTCTCTTTTTGTATATAAAGAATGAATAGAAATTTTAAATCACATATATAAATTTATATGTAAATTATAATTTATATAAAATAATGTATATTATAATTTGCATGTTATAGAATTTATTACAAATCTACTTCTCCTGTTGATAAAGTAGGTTCTTAGCATTGACAGCTTTCTTATATGACCTACTGTTTATGTTCATAAGTAATATTTATTTAAGTGATTAGCACCTATACTAATTTAAAAAAATAATATTAGATACAATATTAAAGTGTGCAAGTCTTATATATATATTTTTTTAAAATAATAGAGTTTACTATTAAATAAAATTTTTTAATGTAAACTTTGTATTTATTCATTTTTTTTAAAAAACATATGAGAATGATAAAAAATAGAATTGAGATTTAAATTAGCATGACAAACAAAATGCCAATATAAAAAATTAATGACATAATATTTTACTATAAGATTAAATTACCGTGTCATATATATATTCGTATCATGAAATTTAAACATATTAACAAATGAGATAATCCAAAATAATCCAAAATAAGAATTAAGAAAATTAATTAGAATCCTTGATCAGTTGAGATAATTTCCCTTACATATTAACAAATGAAACCTTTCCTTCGTTGGAATCTCTTATTTTATATATTATATTATATATATGACTGCTAAATACATTATTTATATATAGTGCATAAAAAACAAAAACTAATTTTACCCTACTAATACCTCCCCTTATCGATCAAAGCCACAGCAAGTTTTCTCCCATAGCCGAGGTGATGGAGGTCCAAAACACCCCCCCCCCCCCCCACACCAAAGCGCAAGCCACTGACCCGAATGAATACGTATGTGGCCAATAGCTGGGTGGGCAAGCAGTTCAAGCTGGCCGAGTGCAACTCCACCTTCACCATTTGTCAGCAATTGCTCCAGAGAAAAAAAAAAAAAAAAAACAGAGCATGGTCATCTTGCATTACTTTGTTTTTATACAATAAATAGAGCATGTTCTTGGCTTTTATCGGGTTACAAAACAACCGAAGGAATCGGGTTGATAGGGTACAACTCGTCAACCCTGGTGACATATTCTTCCAACCCACATGGCAAGCTCTGTTTCTATACAACAAAAACAGAGCACAGTAAGCCTCTCTCTTCCACTCTCGTTCTCACACTCTCTCCCTCTCATCATTTCTCTCTCTTTCTCTCTCTCAGTATCGTGCATCATTAATCGACAGCTTCTTCCTTCACAGAATACGGATGGACGTCCATAACTGAATGAAAATTTCAATGTGAATTAAATTTAACTGTGTTAACAATTCTCGTTAAAAACCATCACTTCCGTTTGAGAACTTCTGTTAAAACAACAAATACCGTTTCATAGGCACTTTTTATATATAGAAGATATATATATATCTCATTTTAATCTTAGTTTGGACCCTCAAATTCATGGAAGTTTTTTCATTTTCTATATAGCCAAGCACTGACTGATTAATGTGAGAAATCCTTGGTCTCACCGTCGACGATTTTTTCATTGTCATTTTTATATGAAGAAAGCATGCGGCATTCAAGTTAAGTTTTTAAAATATTTATATAGAACTTCACAAAACAAATATATAGAAGCTGGAAATGTAAAATAAGTCATCTAAGTACTCAAAGGTGATGTATTAATTAGCAAAAGATTTCTGTGCTCAATTTTGAGAGCCTGAAACAACTACGGAAAAATAGAGACAAACCGGACCTGGAAGCGAGAAACGACGGGAAAACAGATTGGAGAAGAACTTGATAAT
Organism: Carya illinoinensis; assembly: GCF_018687715.1. NCBI lineage: Eukaryota > Viridiplantae > Streptophyta > Magnoliopsida > Fagales > Juglandaceae > Carya > Carya illinoinensis. Next base: position 12,919,379 of record NC_056765.1, read on the forward strand.
GAATTTCAAGATTAACAGCATTGGTTCTGACCTTTAGAAATGGGCATGATACAGGATGGAACAGAGAAAGATGGCAATTATAAAAAGAAGCACTCAAGAGTCGATGATCACGACTGTTCAACCCAAACAACAAAAAACATACAAAAGTACAAGACAATTGAAGTACCCCCAGAAAGAATCCCATTCGGGAAACTGGAGCACATATCTTCTAGTTTCTCTGGGTCACAAACCCAGTACTGCTCCAACATTCACGGCAATTCCAAGGAGGACAAACATTGCATGCATGGCAAGAGTCACCGCACCGGACTTATCTACTGTAGCAGCAAGAGGAGGAGTACTCTCCTCAACGGCTTCCGGAGGTTTATAATCACTGAAAATATCCAGAGGAAGAAGCACTTTGTCCACTTGATAAACAGCCAAATTATTATCAGAATACAACGTTGTCCCCAATGTGGCATTGACAACACCGGTGGAGAGATGCACTTCCCTATCCGAGGAGGTAACGTTTAGTGGGAACTGTCCGGCGGTTGTGTCTCCGGCCTGGGTCGGCACGGGGTTGCTCAGAGTTTGGAAGTTTGTCAGAGTAACATAGGTGGCTAAGATATGGAACTGCAAAAATTGGACCTTTTGTAGGTCACTAAGTTTATTTATCGTGCCGGTTCTGAGCTCCGAGAATGCTTTGTCGGGTGCAGCAAAAAAGGTATAGCCAGTGTTTGATTTCGCGAGCTCTCCATTGAGTTGGTCGGCTACTCCGGTGTTCTTTAAGAGGCGGATTAGGACCTTGAAGTCGCCGTACTTATCCAGAATTTGAGTGATGTCAGGAGCCTGGGCACAGGTAATGGTGCAGTGGAAGAGAAAAACATGTAGAAGTGAGAGGAAGAAGATGGCCTGTTTGGTCATCTTTGTAGATTTGTTTTGTGTGGAGGGTTATGTTTTTCTTGGGAAAATTGGGGAATGCAGGAGTAGTCTTGGATTGCAGCCAGGAGTGTTTGACATGTTTGAGAGGGAGGAGAAGAGGGATTAAATGGAGGCTGGGAGAGAGTGAAGTTAGTTGAAATGGCTCAATAATTCTAGTTACAAATCCTTTTTAACAGCTGATAATTATCTGTCGTGGAGAGGTGGGGAGATTATTGGATGGAAAGGGATTTTGCCGTTTGAGCAACTAGTTTGCTTCGCAAGGCAGGAAAAAAAGAGGGGAGATCTCGATTTGATGTGCCAGGGCAAATAACGATCAGTATCATTGCTTCCCTTTCATATATCAATACGATTATGTAACCTTTTTATTAGGATTTGAATCATCTGGAGGTTTACATGAAGTGAATCTCACAATATTTATAACTACCCAAGTGAATATCTGAGGCAACATTAAAAAATGAGTAAATGCATTAAAACCCATTTTATTTAAGGACAATGCTACAATGCCTCCCAAATATGCCCCCAAATGTGCCCCTAATGCAATTGCGCTCTTTCTCTTTCTTTTATTTTTTAAACATTTTTAAATAGTTTAAAACAAATCAATTCACTAATAGTCACTTCTTTAATTATTAAAAAATAAATAAAAAAATAAATAAAATACAAGAGATGGCACATTTTTTTGTTTTGTTTGGTGTTTGTTGGGGGGTGTGGGCGGGCGGGGGCAAATATAAATGGGAGGTATACAAGCATTTTTCTTTATTTGTCTATCTCTTTCTCATTCTAAGACCTAGAGTTCGAGGATCTCCATCCCTTGTATCACCCCTTGAATTGGTATTAAATAATTGAAAGTTTATAACTTCTTAGCTTAATATGAAAATAGTTTAATATCATATAAGAGAATAATACAAAAGAGAGAATTACTAAATACATGCATAAAAAGATTTTATAAAAATAAATTTATAAATGAACGTAATTTTATATGATATATTAAATATATTTTACCGTATAAATAATTTTAAAACTAGTTAAGTTAATTTATAAATATATTTTTGTAAAATATTTTTATTGTTAAAGGATTTCTCGACGATAAAAATGATAAAAATTAGCATTTTCTAGAAAATGAATTTGAACAGAATGATAGGCTTATTGGCAATCACAGATTGCGGGCACGGCCCTCTCTAAAGAGTAAAGCCCATGGACGGAGGACTAGCTCTTTTTAGTTTTTTGCCCTATTGTTCTCTTTTCACCGACATTAACTTAAACCTTGGTTACAACTTCTGATCTATATCGATCGCTGATATTTCTAACCTCCAAGCATGGTTGGCATGCGACTAGATACTATCTCTGAATTAGTCACCTTTGATAGTAAGGTTTATAAGATGAGAAATTATTTAGTTCACAAAGAAATCTCACAAAAGTACAATTTATAAACTAATGTAATTTTTTGTGAAGTATCGATTAGATTGTAAAATATTTTTTACATTAAAGTATATCTGAAGTATTTATCCATATGAGTTTGTGAGTTTTGCAAAAAAATTTTAATTCACAAAAAAAAAAAAAAAAAAAAAAAATCTTACAAAAGTTATAACGTTTACAAACTGATGGAATTTAATGTAGCACATTAGTTTGTAAAACACTTTTTACCAATTAAGTACATATAGTTGTGAGGTTTACTTTTATAAAATTTCTTTGTAAACCTAACACTTCTCTTTCATCAAACATTCGTAGATGCGAACGGAGAGTTGAAATAGTAATGTTTTTGGATATTTGGGGTTTATTTATTTATATAGTTTTGAGCAAGAAAAGTTATACTAATCATCTTTATACCACATACCATATATGATTTTTATTTTTTTCTCCCTTAACAAGTATGTGATTTATGGATGATCATGAGTAGAAGAACACAACTAATTTAGCTGAAATAAAACTAAAAAACTAAAAATAAACTAAAAATAAATATAATATGTAGTGTATAGGAATCAAGGATGATGAGTTGCAAACGGCCTCTTTGAGCAAACCGCCGACTATATTGAAGAAATGAAAGAGAGTTCCGTTAATGATCACAAAGGACTTATGAATTGCGGGATTTTGATCTTTGAGGAAGCTCATGCGACACCATTAATTACAATTATTCTGCTCATGAGAAACTAAAAATTAAAAATAAAAATAAAAACTAACAAGTTACAAGATTTACAAAAAGAGATTGAAATTTAATTAAAAATTAAACTAAATCTAATTTAGAAAAATAAATTTGTTCAATAGAAAGTCTATTAATCCAGTCAGCATTAGTTGAAGGATGTGGAAGTCCTTTCCCCCTTCGAGTGGCTATCATACAAGGGGTTGGGGATTTTGCTCGTCGACCCTCAAGGCCACTGGGTGGATTTTGACATTATTTTGGTGGTAGTTGTGTCGAACTAAGGCCGTGTTGTACCATTGAGCTTTGCCATTTTCTTTTTGACCCTCCTATTGATCAGTCGTCCTGAGCCTCTCGCAGCACTTGTGCTTGCCTAAGCTTTTTCGTCTTTTAATTTCTTGTCTGTTTCAAGCTGCATTAATGGAGTTCATTTTATTTTATTTTTAAATTTTCTTTCTCGCCAATTCACATAACTTTTCTCGTCTTTTAATAACTTTTCTGGAATTGATACACAAAATTCACATGAAGAATATATAGAGGCTGGAAAGGGAACATGGCACGAAAGCAGTTAGAATTAAAAAATATATTAAGTAAAAAAAAAAAAAACACAAAATTAGATCTTAACATGGACAATTTTAACAAGGAAAATAAAAGAAAAAGGTACACATGGGACAGCGAAAGAAGGCAATTATTTAGAGAACACACAGTACGAATCACCATCTTTCGACCCAACTACTCATCGAAACCATGCAGAAATATTAAAGAATTGGACTCCACCAAAGCAAAATCCAGATGAGACGTATCCACTAATATCAAGTTGCTTTCGTCACAATGAATGCGACCAGGGAAATTCCAATGGACAACAATGTTTCGCGCCAGCTGAGGCTCACAGCACCAGAGTGGTCCACTTTAGCAGCACCGTCATCAGTACCAACGCCAGCAGCATCAGCACCAGATGGACTGTCTGCAGCATCAGCAGTTCCATTTGGCTTTGCAAGTGTTGCTGCGGGAGCTGCTGCTTTTTTAGTCTTGGGCACGAATATATCGAGTGGAAGAAGCACACTGTCCACTCGATACATGACAAGCTGGTTATCTGAGTATATTGTACCTCCCAATGTTGCATTCACGAGGCCAGTTGATATGTTCACTTGATTGCCGGCAGTTGTCACGTTTAGTGGGAATGCTCCCTCGCTGGTATCACCAGCTTCTGTTGGCACTGGATTGCTGAGGGTCTGGAAGTTTGATAGAGTAACCACAGTGTTCAAGATGTGGTATTGTATGAGTTGGGTCTTTTGAAGATCAGACAGAGAGTTTATAGTGCCTGCTTTGAGGCTTGAAAATGCACCATCTGTAGGAGCAAAGATTGTAAAGCCAACATTTGAATTATTTAGCTGACCATGTAGTTGTCCAGCCAATCCAGTGCTCTTTAAGAGGCGGATAAATACTGAGTAGCCCTTAGCCTTTTCCAAGATTTTGACAACATCAGTAGGGCCCTTTTGTACAGGGACTTGGACAGGCTGAGCTGGGGCCTTTGCGGGTAGGCCGGACGGGGACTTGGCAGATGGGGTTGGAGGAGTAGCAACTGGGGTTGGAGGAGTGGCAACCGGGGTTGGGGGCTTGGCAACTGGGATTGGGGGCTTGGCAACTGGGATTGGGGGCGTGGCGGGCAATGCTGGAGCAGCGGCTGGCTGAGCTAAAGTTGTGATGCTATCAAAGAGAAAAACAAGTAGAATTGAGAGGGCAAAGAGAACCTGTTTGGCCATTTTTGTGGTTTCTTGTTCTATTGACGGCTGTGTTTAGCTTTGGAGATATTCAAATGCAAGAGAGGTGCTTGCTGAAGCGCTTGATATGTGTGGGAGAGAGAATATGGCTTTTATTAAGGCCCGGAGAGAGTGAAGTTAGGTGGAAAGGCACATCTCTAGCTAGTTGCAAATCCATAGTTCTGTGCAGCTTATCTGTCTTGGAAAGGTGGGGGAATGCATGTATGGATAAGTGAAAGATTTTGTTGTTTTAGCAACTACTTTGCTTGTAAAGGCAGTAAAAAGAGAGGGGATCTCAAATGTGTTAGGGGGAAATAGAAGATGCAAATCATTGCAGCTTTCATTTAGAATTGTTCCTAGATAGAAATACTGTTTGCCATAAAAAAAGCTCGAGGAAAGAGCAGGAAAGAAAATAAATAAACCTTTGAATATAATTTCTTATTCTAGTTTTGTACCTCAAATTAGGGGTGTTCATATGGGCTGAGTTTTACCCGGCCTAGCCCGGAATCCGGATAACCGGATTTCTGGTTACGGGTTCCAGCCCGGATTAAATCTGGACTGAAATCCGTATTCTGAAAATCGGGTATATGCGGTCCAGATCCGGTATGAAATACGGGTTTCGTTTTAGACACCGGATACTGGGTTTGTTTAAAACAGAAAAGGAAAACCCTACCCATTTGTCCGTCTCCCATCCCTCTACTAAAGTTAGCAACCCATTCCGCGTACGCCCCTCTCTCTCTCTCTCTCTCTCTCTCTCTCTCTCTCTCTCAATCCGAAGAAACCCTAGCCTCCCTCCCTCACTACCGATCAATCGAAGAAAATATAGCCTCCTTTTCCTCCCTCAGTGCCGATCGAAGAAACCTTGTGATCCTGTGACCCATCATCATCGTCACCGACTCGCTGTCATCCTCATGACCTCAAGGTTTGTTCTCTGTGATTTGGGTATATTTTAGATTTGGGTCTGTTTTGTTACAATAAGAAAAAGGTAAGAATTGAAGACTCTTTGAACCAAAAAAAAAAAAGAAAAAGAAAAGGCAAACCCAAATAGAAATAGGTAGCTAGGAAATATTTCTTTGTAATATTTGTGTAGAAAATGAAAAGGGGAAGATTCTTTGGTAGATCTGGGTTTCTTTTGTTATTTTGTTAAACATGTATAAAGTATATGTTGTTATTTTGATTGATCTATATTTTTTTTTTTTTGGTTAAATATGGTTATAAAATATATAATCTTTAGAGATCTGTGATGCTTTTGTAATAGAGGGGCCGAATGTTGTGTTTTTGTATATGATTTAAATCCTCCTTTGTCAAATGCATTTAGGAATGCTACTTGCTTTGTGAAATCTCAGAGGGTGTAGGATATGGAATCCCTCGAGCCAAAGACTGAAATTTGCCGGTTTAATAGTGATTTTTGAGACACTTGAGAGTTATAATTTTATCAGCTCATTGTTTGTACTTATAACCCTTGCATTTTGCTAGTGATTTCTTTTTTCCTTTTCTTTTTTAATATTATTATATGCTATATATATAGAAGTTGACAGTCCTTTCAGATAAATTTTTTGGGTTTTTTTTCTATTCTTTTTTTGGTCATGCATGTTGTTAACTCGATCGAATAAATATTGTGTAAGATGCATGCTTAATTAAGAAGTAGAAGTAGTTATGTATACTAGAGAAAACATATGTCAAATTATAACTCTATTTTATTGGGTTGGGTTTTGGACCAGACTTTTTAGATGCTTCTCCACTGTATTTTATCACAGACTCTATAATGATTCCTGAGTAGATCTATGACCTCCTCAGCGGAGTTGCAGGTAGCTGTAGCACCAAAACCATGTATTAGGTATCCAAGATAACTCCTAGTGCACCAAAACCATGTTTACATTATGTGGTTATGACTTTTTAAACCTTTATGCTAATCATATCAAAAGTGGTGGCTTGTTTCTGTTTTTCTTTTGATGAACTGCAGGTGGATAGCAAATCAAAATGGGATTATTTTCCCAATGATAGCAAATCAAAGTCCGTCCTTGATGATGTAGTAAATTAGTTCATGTTTGTTGTTGTGTATTGGACTTTAATTAAAACAATATATGCGTTTTGTATTGTTCTAAGCAAATTAGTTCAGACAATGTAATATGTAGTGGTGTTTTTTTTTTTACTTGCATTTATTTATAAATTTCATTAGTTGTTTATAGCCTTAGCTATTCTTAACATAAATCTAGTTTTTCATTTTGATATTTTTTTATCATTATGGACAATGATAAATATATAGAGTTTTATATAATAAATGTTTTTGCTTTTCAACATTATTTCTTGAAAGGGTTCCAATAAAATATAGGATTTTTTATAAACATATTTTCCTGAAAAATAAATAATAACATACAGACTTATAATAATAATAATAATAACAACCGGGTTCAGACCTCGAACCCGGAATCCAGAAACTCGGATTAATCTGGTTTTCGGCCCAAATCTGACTCGGATTAATCCGGTCAGGGTTTCGGTCCGAATATACCAGAGTTCCCGGGTCGAAACCAGGATGAACAGTCCTACGTCAAATGAGAATATTATAATTTAACATGTCTCAGCTTTTTGCAATTTAATTAATTGTGAGGGGTTCCTTCGAGTGAATGTTTTATATGTATGGATTTCAAAATAAAAATCGATATTCTAGTGATTCACTTCATATTTAGCTACACACGATTTTCAAACTTGAATTTATTATTAATTTGACACTACCTATTCCCCTACGCTAGAAAGCTATAGAATGATACCTAGATTTTGATCAGTCGGGAAAATAGACTCATTTTGATGAAAGAAAAATTGGCACTTATGTCACAAATAACTGACCACATATAAGCGTTTTTCTTGTAGTAATCATATCAAGCTTCCATTTTGTAGTTATTGCCAAAGGATTAAACATACAAATGCTAATCAGTTATCTAAAGGAGGGCCAAGAATCGCATGCCGGACTAATAAGGAGCTCATTAATCTCGATTGAGCATTTTGATCGATCAGGGCAAGTACTATTGCATCTAGCTCATCGAGAAAATACAAGAAGTACTAAAGTTCCATCCGATAGAGTGAGATCAAGCTAGCCAATTAAATATGATCATTTTGATTGAGGACTTAAGATCTTTTCAAATGGGACATGCAAGTTGTCCTCTTGATTGAGTGGAAAGAATTGTTGATAAATGAAAAAATGCACAATAGGCTGGAAGGGGAGAAATAGTCATTCTCGGCTTGTTATGATGATTTGGACTTCGATCAGCATGGTCTGGTGCCCCTGGTAGTAGTCCGGTGCAACTGTATGATGTCGGTCTGTACATCCATGGCAGTAAAAGGAAAATAAGGGCAGAGAAAGTAAAGCCAGAAAAATAAACAGATTTACGTGGTTTAGCATAACGTCTACATCCACGTGTTTGATGAAGAGAAAACTACCATAATATTCTTGTTTATAGTCTCTTATAGTCTGTTATTTCTCGTTGTACAATAGTGATCTCAATTATATTTGTTGGAGAAAATACATTCACTGAAGTTTCCTTTCTAGACGTTGAAGGAGAAGTTGAAGAAGAAGTCCCCCTGCCAGTTATCTAGACATTCCCTTTTAAGTTGATTCCTCTTTCCGGATGCCCCTTGTAGTGGTGATATTGCAAGGTTTGCTTTGCATGTCTGACTATCTCTCCCTTTCCCAGTTTCTCTTAACAACCGCCTTACTTTTTGACACCGTCTTCCTGACTTCTGACCCCGTCTTCTTGCCACCTCCTGACACACTCTCCTTGCCTTACCTCCCTTTTTGCCATCCTATCCCCGAGTGGTGGCCTGGTGGGTAAGGTTGGTCTTAGGCTTGGGCATTTTATCCCTTCACAATTGCCCACGATTCTTAGGGGCAATTTTTTCCAAAAAGAAGATCTAGAGAATCTTTAAAGGTAAACTATGCAATTGAACTTATCTGCCCGAGTTTGTAGAGAAATAAATTCTAGAAGTTGGTCCTTGTTCGTTTGTTCCCCTCGCATTAGCAGTAAAGATTTCCGAATGCCGGATTACGTAGGATTAGGTAGGAGATTGGCTTGATCACGTAGAGTGCAAGTGCGTACCTCGTCTTGGCAAGGTGAGCAGGAGATCGGCTTGACCACATAAGTTGCAAGCACACAGGTTGGCTATGGCGGGAGATGGGCTCAGCCCCGTAAGATACAAGCGCAGAGCTCGGATGTGGTGGGAGGTGTACTCGACCGAGTAAGATGCTAGCGCGCAGATCAAACGTGGCGGGAGGTGTACTCGACTGCACAAGATGGGAGTGTAGAGCTCGAATATGGCAAGAGATGTGCTTGACCAAGTAATGCACGTAATTTGGTGATGTGTCCATATGTATGCCTGTCCCTATTGAAAAGTGTATGTTTGCCTGATGTTCCTATTTTAAATTTTGTTGGTGTTAGAGTTTGTATGAAGTAATCCACGCATAGGGTCAGTTCTTCCCTAAGGCGAATCAGGCAATTGCCTAAAGTTCTAGTGGAAGAAGAGGCCCCATTTCAAAAAGCTCTAAAGTAAATTTTTTTTTAAAAGAAAAAATATTTAATTAAAAAATTAATTAATCTAATAAGATAATATCAAAAGTATTAAATAGATGTTATGTCATTATTAGCTTTAAAATTATCCCACATAATAATTATTTCAAGTATTATTTTTCTAAGAATACACTTTTCTTTTGTCCTTATTAGTTTAATATATAATGTAAAAATTATAAATAGCAAAATCTAATTTTTGAGTGTTGATAAAAAATTTAGTATGATCTTTGAAAAGGCAAGGCCTACTTTTTTCCAAATGTGTAGGTTATTTATAGACCTTTATTGACAATTATAATTACAATTACTTTTAGGGCTTGTTTATATACTAAGAATATATGTGAATAATAGTAAAATAGTTTGAGTTAAGATATTTTATTTGGTTTTGATAAATGAGAGAGAAAAATTTGAATTTGAGAATATCTGATAATACCTAAGAGTAGTTGTGTTCCCAAACAGCTCCTAAGAGTCTAAAGCACGTCCTGTTAAACTAGATTTGATAAAATCATCTCTAAATCTGAAATTTTCTAATAAAAATTAAGTTGGTTATAAGTTGAAAATGTAGTATAAAATCTTAAACAATAATTTTACTTGACAAAAGATTGGAATTATTTGTAAATAAAAATATAATGTAAAAATTAAAATAATTTTACTTTTTAAAATAAAAACGCCCCAATAAAAATTTTGGCATTAGACTCCATTCCTATTGAGCCGGCCCTGCCCACGCAAAGCAATTAGAAAGCCCATCCACCCCCTGGGTCCACCTTAGGCGGTCATCGAACTGGTTGGCTCGTTCCTAGAGGTAACCCACTGATGACAGTTATGGCTCATGTGTGACACTCAACGTGAGTCTGACTTATATCAGCGTGAAGGTCAGCAGCCTTGGGACTTGTAATGGCCTTTTAGGAAAGTCTGGGACTAGTGTTGAGACTAAACTTCATGGTGATTCTATAGACTCGGCTTGATGGCATGAAGGTCAGCAAGTCTAAGGACTCTTGTCCAACTAGTCGTGTGGGTGAGCCTTGGGCCTCTAGCCTAACCAATGCATTGTGGCTAGTCTAAGGACCCGACTTGGTTGGCCCGAGGGTCGACAAGTCTAGGGACTCGTATATGACCATTGTATTGAGACGAGTCTAGGGACTCGACTTGGTGGCACTAATGTTGGCAAGTCTAGGGACTTATGTTATACTGGTCATGTGGGTGAGAGCTCTAGCCCGACCAATGCATCGGTGCGAGTCTAGAGATTCGACTTTATTGGTGCAAGGGTCGACAAGTCTACGGACTCATGTTCGACCGTTGGATAACAGCGAGTATAAGGACTTGACTTTGTTGGCACGAAGGTCGACAAGTCTAGGGACACAAGTCCAACTGGTCATGTGGGCGAGCCCTAGGGTTTTAGCCCAAGCAATACATCATGGCGAGTTTAGGGAATCGACTTTACTAGCGTGAGGGTCAACTTTGCTATGAGTCTAGGGTCAACAAGTCTAGGGTCTAGTGTTCAACCGTAGTATCATGACGAGTCTAAGGACATGACTTTGCTGGTGTAATGCCCACAACTCTCACATATGGAAGCGTGAAAATTGTGACAACAGGATGATGACAACATGGGTCACACACCCCAAACAATAAGTGCTAAGTGTGTGTACATGCAAAAAGTACTGTACAACAAAAGTTGTAGTGGATAATAAACGAAGTCAACTAAGTACCAGAATTTTAAATACATGACTATCAAAATAAAAGTATAGAAAATTATACAATTATCCATCGAAAATAAAGTAAAATCCGACATTACATAGCAAAGAGAAGGAAACAAATCCCATGACCCAAAGTGACCACATGTCACTCCTCCGGTGGAGCCGATCCCTCAGACTCAACATCTTCCTCTATATCAAAATCCACGATTCCATAAAATAGAATTGTAGGGAATAATACCACGTGAGATTGTGAATCTCATAAAGTAACCAACTAAATAATCCACGAGATAAAAACATATTAATACAACCAACATATATGCTTGTACATGTTGAAACATGCATGAGACCAAAAACTATCATTTCCCCGAAAATGACCATTATTCCAACACACACCAAAAGTCCAATTTGACTCCAAAACAAGTCAATAAATACCATCTGCCCTTTTTTCAGAAAATGACCCAAACATAAACTCACATTTTTTTTTCAGAAAATGGCCCAACATATTAATCACTACAGGTGAGAATCACAGGCGGGACTACCACTATTCCTGCTTACCATCATTCCTACCGCATGCACAATAGGTAGGAATCACAAGCGAGATTACTGCTGTCACTGCTTATCACTATCCCTACAGCTTGCATATAGGAGTGAATCGCAGGTAAGACTACCACCATCCCTACTTACCACCATCTCTACCACATGTACTATAGTCGGGAATTACAAGCGAGACTCTACCACTATCCCTGCTTACCACAATTCGTACAGTTCTTTCTCCTCTTTTTCATTCATTTCAATCCATTCATTACAATATACCCAACATCATTAAAAACATGAAAATCTAGTTTTCAAACACAACACATGAAAATACATGCAAACAATATGTTTGATGCCATGACACAATGAATGATAGATAAAAATACCCAATCACTACACCACTCTGCAAATATTCCCATCCTCCAATCCGATAAAAAAATATAAACTCCTTGGACCTAAGGCTCGGCACAACCAAACGGACTGTAGCAAATATGTTAGTGTAAAAATATATTTAAATCTCAAGAAAATCTTTGAAAATTTACTTACAATGATGAAAAGGAAAACTCTAAAAGATCAAGGGTGCGTAAGATCATGGGTGATGTGGTTCATGGTGGGACTCAGGGAGGCTAGGGGAAGTTGATGATGGTCAGGAGAAGCAATGGTGGCCATAGGTGGTGGCGCTAAGGCTATGCATTGGAGGAAATGAATGGGAGAAAACCATTCGGGTTGGCCATGTGTGAGGGAGGTAGAGGATGTGTGAGGGCTGAGATTGGTGGGGGTGGGTTGTCAGCGTGAAGGGAGGCTGGGCTGGAGGTCGGTGACACCACAAGGTGGTGTACGGTTGGGCTGTGGTGAACAAACTACTAGTGAATGGGTGCTGCAAAGAGAGAGAGAGTGGCTGAGAGATGGGGATTGGTTCAGGTGGGGTGGTGGTCATCGGAATGAGGTAAGGATAGTGAGGTGGGTGTCAACTGGCGATGCATGGTAGCTAGGCTGGTGGAGAGAGATGCACAGAGAGAAAATGAAAATGAGAGAGGGGGTTGCACGCAGGAAATCAGGGGAGGAAAAGAGAGGAAGGGAAAAGAAAAAGAAGAAAAAGAAGAAAAAGAGAAAAGGAAAAAAGGAAATGAAAAAATAAAATCCAGTCTTTTCAACTCAGGGTCTTAAAACTGATCTAGCAAAAAGAATTTCAAAACGACAAGTTAAATAAAATAATTTAAACGTAGTGACTAAATAAAATAAAATAATAAAATCCAACAATAACACAATAAAATAATTTAAAATAACAAATAATAATTAATATCAATAAAACACATTGAGTTAAATTTCACAGTTAGAAATAAAAAAATAATACCACAAAAATCATATAAAATTTAAATAAGAAAGCAAATAATCTCAATAAATGAAATAATTATTCAATTAAAATATGCGTAAATACGGGGTATTACAGCTAGCACAAGGGTCGAGGGACTCGTGTTTGACTGTTGTATTGTTGCGAGTATAGGAACTCAGCTTTGCTGAAGCGATGGTCAACAAGTCTAGGAACTCGTGTTCGACCGTTGTATCAAGGTGAGTCTAGAGACTCGACTTTGCTAAGTGAGCCATGGAGGCACTTGTCCGTGCTAATAAAAGTCAACTTGGACAGCATAAATGTCCCAAATCACAAAGTGAGGTCGCAAACCTGAATTGCTCTATCGGAGCGTGGCTTGGGTTGGAGATATGCTGATAAGGCCTAGGGGTTATCAGCATATTAACATTGACGGAGGTTCGATGTGCCACACGACCGATGTTCCGTACATCAGGTAGTTTTGGTAGTAGAAATAAATTCACACAAATTTTGAGAGAGACAAACCGGAGAGTTTTAGCTATTGTAGTCGATTTTTGCTTGATTGAGAATTGTCCGCAGCCAGTTACAATTTCTTTGCATTCTCGCTTTTCTTCTTTCCTCTTTCTTCTCTCTTTTTCCTTATATTTGGAACCCTTTGTTTCACCTTACAACTTTCTCGCACTATAAGCCTTGGCCACGTGAGTGACTGTGCAATATATGGCTCGATGAGTCCTGTTCTGTCGAGTTAATGCACCTGATCAAATGGGCTCCACGCATATGAAGAATTACCCCAAGCAAGTGAGTCTCGTGCATCCCAGGTACTGTTTCGAGTAGTTGAGAACCCGTGCAACATCATATCTTGTACCAAGTAGGTGATAACCCATGCAACCTTGTGACTTTCTTGAGCAAATAAGAACCTGTGCAACTCAAAGAACTTTCCTGAGTGGATGAGTCCCATGTAGCCCAGGGACTTTTTCGAGTGAGTCCCACGCATCTGAGGAGCTATCTCGAGCAGGTGGGGTGCATTTGTCCGAGGGGGTGTGCCCTATGCAAGTGAGGGATTGTCCGAGCTGGTGGGTCCCAAGCAACTAATGCAAGTTTGAGCTGAGGTCGAGCATAGGGATACGTGAGGCTGAGACGCGGGGTTGCTTGCATGCGTGGCTGAGCAACTCCCAACTCTTGCCAAGCAAATGGACGTTGGGGAAGGCAATAGCTAGTAAGTCTGATTGAGCAACTTCCTCTAGCTAGGCAGCTGGCCTGAGGTGGGGCTCACACGTAGTAGTAGCTCTGGTTGAGGGGTGAGTAGGTGAGGGATTGTTTGAGTGGGTGGGTCATGAGAAACTAATGTGGCTCCAAGTTGAGGTGCCGTGATGTGTGAGGCTAAGCAGATGAGTCCTAAATAGAAGAGGTGAGTCTGAGCATATGAGTCCTGAGTAGAGGAGATGACGTTGGGAAAGGCACTGGCCGAGCTGTTGGTTTACTTGCACATGCATTGCCAAGGAATGGGGGTGCCTGCCATTGGGTGGCAAGGACTCCCACTCTATGGTTGAGACCTACCCCGCAGGTGACAAAGATCACCGGTGATCTTGGTAGTGGGTGGCCAGGTGGTCGACAGCTTGTGAGAGCTGTTAGATTTGGACTCCCTTCATGGTGCATAGTGCAACGTTCACCGTTGCCCACCATGCATGGTACTCATGCCCTTCATTGCCACGGACAACCGTGGCCTTGGTAGGGAATGCCAGTGACCCTCGTGGTGGTCTATCGTTTCTTGGGCCTGAGAGCATCTCAGGTGCACTGGGACACTTGCACATGGCCATCCCTGGAGGTGGCCACTCAGGAGGAAACACAGGACATCAACAAACCACCTGGTGGTTGCCATAGTATCTGCCGTGCCACGGTGGTTTAGGGCTAAGTTGTTTTCACCACATGCAAGGCAGGGCACCTGTTGCCTTATGGAGCCACCTTTCCCCTAGGGAGAAGGGTGGTTGATGACCACCCCAAATGAGGAAGATGGGGCCAACGATCCATTTTTTTTATTTTTGGTGCAACCCCTGGGTTGTGCCACTGTGAGGGCCATGCACCATTGGGTGCACGACAACATAGGTTGGCCTGTAGAACCATTCCATGGGGAAGGGTGGTCGGTGACCACCCCAAAGGACTCAAACGGCTATGGTAGTCCGCATGGTGGCCGTTGGAGCCACACCTAAATCGTGCCATAGTGAGGGCATGGGCACCACTGGGTGCACAATATGCACCCATTGTAATCCCATGCATGGCACTGTCTGTGCCATGCATGGCCAAGACATGTATGGTACTGCTATGCCTAACACGTGTAGTGTATGAGCACTGTGCATAGTATTTGACTTCTTATTTTTGCCCGTGCATGGTGTATTTTATTGTGCATGGGTACCGTGCACTTAAGTAGTGCACAATGCTAGTTCTCTTATTTGTGCTCTCATACTTGAAGCGCACCAACTAGTGTGCACGTACAGCTCAAGTGTCCCAGGAGATTGGATTCCTAGACCAACACACTGATGATGATATTTTTCTTTTATAAAAGTAAAATTTGAAAGTTCAAGAACACTTATTTGGGAAAATTCCCTTTGTCCGCTTAGTAATTATTTAGCGCACCAGAAAGTCATCCTTTTCCCACATCTGGTTTAGTAAGTAAAATGAAATCCCTGGACGACACTAATTGTTAATGTATGAAAAATCACACAATAGGCTAGAAGGGGAGAAATAATCATTCTCAGCCCACTGTAATCTGGTCTGGTGCCCCCAAAAAATGGTCCAGTGTAGCTATACGGTATCAGTACGTACATCCATGAAAATGAAAGGAAAATAAGAGCAGAAAAAGTAAAGTGGGAAGAACATATATTTACGTGGTTAGGTGTAACGCCTATGTCTACAAACTTTTGAGGTGGAGAAATTCACTATAATATTCTTGTTTACAGTCTCTCATTTCTTATTGCACAATGGTGATCTCGGTTATATTTGTTAGAGAAGACTTATTTGCTAGAGCTCCCTTTCCAGAGGTTAAAGGAGAAGTTGAAGAAGAAGCCCCCTGCCAGTCATGTGGAGATTCCCTTTTAAGTTGATTCATCTTTCCATGTGCCCTTTGTAGGGCTGATGTAGGATCTGCTTTGCATGTCTCACCATCTCTTCCATTCCCACTTTCTCCTAACACCCCCTTACTTCCTAATACCCTATTCCTTGCTTCTGACCCATTTTCCTGCCTTCTGAAATTCTTTCCTTGCCCTACCTCCCTTTTCCCTTCTTGTCTCCTAGTGATGGCCTGATGGGCTGGGTTGCTCTTAACCCTGGATATTTTACCCTCTCACAAGAAAAGTATATATCCACGTGCATATTGTGCTTAATAGATCATAATTGTAGGTACGGGTATAATAAAATATCGTTATTTTTTAAATTCAAACCTATCAAGATTAAACAAAATCAAATAAGTTTAAAACAATAATCGTTTATGAGAAACATTGCAAATACAAGGATTAAATAAAAGTAAACTCACAAACTGATACAGTTTCATGTGATCTGTTATATTTATTTTATCACAAAAGCAATTTTATAATATGACGTATCACATCAAACAGTATCACTTTATGATTTTATATTTGTGTAATATTTTTGTGACTTAAATATTTCTTATAGTTTATTGTAGAAGAGAGGCATAAAAGTTCTAAAATAGTTGTGCATATTTCATTTTTGTATTGGAAAATGAGAGTTGTGATTAGAACTCCTCTCAATGTTAATCACATTATTTTGGAAGGTGATTTTTTATTTTTTATTTTTAAATTCCAATAGGAGATGTAACACTAAAACAAAAGTCCTCGTTTGGGACAAAAAATTCATCCCAAAAGAGTGGGATTTAAGATAAATAGGGATGAAAAAAATTTAGTCCCTAATTTGTACCAAAAAGTCTGTCGCAAAAGATATTATGGGATGAGAAAAAAAAATTTACCTTAGAAAATATCTTTTGGGACGAAATTTCTAGGACTCATTCAAATTTCATTCGAACGGATTTAGGACAAAGGCATTTCATCCCTAAAATCAATCGAATGCCAACTTTCATTCATGCATAGAATATTGTTCGAATTGTTACGATATGAGCCTAATATTCAAACACTTTATTCACGTTAGAATGGGTTGAGAAAGATTTGAAGTGGATGCGAGGTCATAATTCGAATATTGAAGACATGCTTGTTTGAATAAGATTGACTTCCTTTCAAATGTCAAGGCTGTATATGGTTCAAACGTGTGTAGATACAATTTGAATAATAACTCAAATTGATCAAAAGAGAAAGTTCCTAATTTGAACGACGTTCGAATTAGGGTTATAATCGTTCGAACGATGTGAGTGTAAATGGTTTGGATGTATTGCCTTTTCATTCGAACATAAATGGACATCGCTATTGCTATTTGAATAGGAGTGATTAGCATTCAAATGCTTTGTTATATCCATTCGAAAGAGCTTTTGAGTGGATGTTTCTCTTAACCAAATTAGATTACCAAAATATATCACAACACAATCTACTACGACTTCTAGTCATATTAGTGTCGTAGTCCGTTAGTCGGACTACAAAAAAATCACTTTAAGTGGCTTCCCTTTATGGAAAATGGGTAGGATCCATTGGCTTCAAATCCCACCTTTTCTTTTCTTTTCCTGTGTTGTATTAGCTAGTTTGGAAATAATTGTTGGGGGCGTTCCACCCTTTCTATTTATAATATATATATATATATATATGTATTTATATGAAGCTTGATTAAAAAAAAAAAAAACTATTCAATTAGTTGGATCAGACGACCCATCAATCCTAACAGTAAATTAATGTCGTGTGAAGATCATATGTTACAGATTGACTCATACACAATTTTA
The DNA here is from genome assembly GCF_018687715.1 of Carya illinoinensis. NCBI lineage: Eukaryota > Viridiplantae > Streptophyta > Magnoliopsida > Fagales > Juglandaceae > Carya > Carya illinoinensis. The sequence continues at coordinate 12,937,190 of NC_056765.1, forward strand.
AACTTGAGTACTTAGCACCATCCAAATCTAATACGTGTATTAATTTAGAGCTGCCAATTTTTGCAAAAACTGATAAACCGGACACAAACCCAACATGCCAATCTTGGGATCAATATAATCATGCAAATAACTACTTTTATATTTTGCAAAATTTGACAAATATGAAAACTTTAAACCACCAATACTGATCTGGTCGTTTGATTTGTCAAAAGCGTCTTACTAATATTAGTGGTCATTTTTTTTATGTTCGCGTGGTACGCGCGTACTCATGTGCCGGACTCATCAATCTTAAAGGGCATGCTCTTTTTTTTTTGTTTTTTTTCTTCCCTGCAGGCAGCATTAAATTAAAGAACCATATTGTAAAATAAGTTCTTCTGCTTAAAAATCCATTTTATTGACATGATGCAGATTGAAATTTGAATACATATGGTGTTCGAAAGAAAAAATAAATAATATTAATGCTCAAGCCAATGGATATAGATATATAATTTTTCTTGGAAATTGATACAAGATAATTACTCAAATTTACAAAAAGAAGCTCGAAAATGAAAAGGACACAACATGTACATATCAAGGAAAACACAACTATTAAGTACAACATGAATATGACAATTATTTGATTATTTGCAAGCACTAGGTGATTGCGACGACTCTTCAAACCAAAGCAGCAAAATCATACCGTAATAGACAACTAGACCCCACAAAAATAGATCCTGCTGGTGCTTATGATCATGAAGTTTTCATCTGTTTTGTCACATAGAAAATGCAGCAATCAAAACAGTAACTCCAACGGACAGTACCATTATTCCATGCTTTTTCGGACTTACTGCACCAGAATCAACCACTGTAGGATTACTATTACTGGTACTAGTTGCTGTGCCTGTGCTTGTGCTTGCGGCCTTTGGACTCTCTGCTGCCTTCGGAGTGTCGTCTGCTGCTACAGCCTCTGGACTGGCTGCTGCTTTCTTCTTCTTAGCCTTAGGCTTGGTTGGGGCTGGCGCTGGGGCTGCTATGGGAGTCTTCGCAACGAAAAGATCCATGGGAAGAAGCACTTTGTCCACTCGATAAACAGCAAGACGATTATCAGAATATACAGTTCCGCTCACTGAGGCATTGACTACACCGGTCGAAATATTTACTTGGTTTCCCATAGAGGTCACATTTAGTGGGTATTCCCCTGGGGTGCTGTCTCCTGCTTGTGTTCGCACTGGGTTGCTCACGGTGTCGAAGTTTGATAGAGAATAAAAACTGGGTAAGGTATGAAACTGAATAAGTCGGATCTTTTCTTCGTCACCGAGAGAATTTAGAGTGCCAGATTTGAGGTTGGAAAATGCAGTATCGGTTGGAGCAAAAAGGGTAAAGCCATTGTTTGATTTTTTGAGTTGTCCTTTGATTTGATCAGCCACTGCAGTCCGCTTTAGGAGGCGGATTAGGATGGAGAATTCTCCCGCCCCTTGGAGGATTTTGGTGATGTCGACGGTGCTTGGTGACGAGGTAGTAGGAGGGTGAGTTAATGGGGCAGAGGCAGGCAGGGCCGGGGCCTGAGCTGGCTGTGCTAAAGTTGTGGTGCCAAGGCAAAGAAAAAAGAGTAGAAGTGAGAAGCAGAAGAAAGCCAATTTGGTCATCTTTGTAAGCACGATTGTCTTTCTTTTGCTTGGGAAATTTGGGAGTGAAATGCAGGAGTGGTAATTAGTAGTTGCAAGAGTGTTTGATGTGTAGAAGCTGGGAAGAGAGGGCTTTTTATTGTGGCAGGATTTTAGGTGAAAGGGTGAAATCTTAGTTGCAAAACATTGAGTACTAAATGCAATTAGGTGCTCATCTGTATGGATGTTGTATGTGGAGGGATGAATGGATTATATTGGATCAGAGATTTAGGCATTTCAGCAACTAGTTTGCTTGGGATCGAAGGCAGGAAAGCATACAAAGGGGAATCTAAAAACTCATTGCATGATTAATATAATTACGACTTTAAGGATGTCCCATCGCTCATCTTGGTACGTCGGCTTTCTTATCATTTTTATGATCTCATTATCCGAGGGCACATCCAGATGTTTTGATAGGAAAGGACATCACACAGATCATATTTCGAATCTCTCCCTTTCGGACAAGGGATAGATGGAGTGCATGTTTCTGGGTCATTGTCTCAAATATGTACGTGCAATGCATGTCTTAAAATGGCGATACACAAATACGTACGTGCATGCAAATGGATTAAAATACAACAATTATAATGTTGATCCGATATTTCGGTCAATTATGCTTGGATAATGCTTATCCCACATAGAAAAGCCACCGATGGTCGATGTGGCCACCGATTCCTTTTTATTTTTATTTTTTTATTTAGTAATTAAGGAAGTGTTTTTAAATGATATTGTGATTTAAAAAAAAATTAATGATATAAAAAAATGCATGAAAATAAATAAATAAAAAAATTTGCCTATTCGGTGGCCTTTACCTGTGGATGTAGGAGGGTCCAACATGCTTATATACACCAGGTGATCTTGATGCAGGTTATTTGTAAAAAACGAAATCATTGATCCAAATATTTTAAGACTATTGAGTACTAATTTGGTTAAAACTTTAACCTTTCTGATCATCATAATATTATTCTTCCAAAAAAATAAGAGAACAATGCTAGGCCGGGATGCTTTGACTTAGAAATTAATTTGATGCTTAACTTAGCTTTTCAAATGAGAGAAAGGCATGTTTAATCATAATAATATTTCTCATCACTCATTGTAATATGCTGCCTATTATTTCTATGTATACCACGTTTCTCCTCCTTTTTGTATTGTTCATTAATGGCCCATACCCCTCTTTTTTTCTTTTTTTCTTTTTATACATTGTACGTATCTAAGGTCTCAAGTCCCGAGCTCAAAATTAACATCAAGGTCAAAATTAGGATCCTAAATCAAGATTCTAGAAACACCACCAACAAAGCATTTGAACATATTGTAACTTCAAGCTCAAAATTAACCAAAATCATATTAAATAAAGAAGGGAAAAACAGCTGAAATTTGACGACATGCATGGACCGCGGGAGAGGCACAGAGAAATCAAAGGAGAAGATGATGTCTTCACCATCACCGCGGCCGGGCAGACAAGTTGAAATAGCAAAATTGACCTGATGAAGTGTTGAAAAGTCAGCTTTCCAACGAAGATGAACACAAATATACCAACTTTTGTTTAATCATGAAAAGAAAAAGGGTTAAGATTAATTAAGCGTGATTGAGAATCTGCACTTTTAATGCATGTATCCTGTCAACAAGCACGTCAACGCAAATAATTAGTCATTAGGTCGAGAATCACTTCCTGCCAGTGGGTCTTGATCTCTGGCCTTCGAGAATAACTACGTGGATCTCCTTATTAATTCCATGGAGACCAACATCCTTTAGCATTAGAGATCTCCTTCCTTCAAACGTAATAACAAGTTGCCATCAAATTGCGTGCCCAGAACATAAGGTGAATATTTTTAGAACAAAATAAATTTTAAGGTGACGCAAGAAATTGCGCTAGTACTTTTTGTAGGTACTGGAGAGTTTAACTCGTATTTGGGGAAGGAACAGAATGGTTTCCTCTTCTGTGACTACTCAATATGGTTGCAGTCGGTGCTTTGACAAATGAAACTGTCATTGCCATTGATGTTCATACCACCCGGCCCGATGGTATTATATGCCATTAGGGCTGTAAATAAACAAGACTGCTCGATCGACAAGCTGTTCGCGATCAGTAATTTGATTAATAAGACTCAGTTTTTTCTATTAAATGAGCTGTTCATGAACATAAAATTATGATCGACTAATTTCTATTCAGAAAAAAATATCATTTAGCAATAACTCTAAAATAACATATATATATTATGTATGTAATGCGTGTATGTCTATATATATATATATGTGTCACAAATCTATACACGTACATGACATTGTGGTGACATAATGATGCAAAGGGATTTATGTCAGATGATGCTGAGCTGTGCTTGCACATTGATTGCATATCAGTGATCATGAGATAGAAGATCATGATTTTGATTCTAGTTTCGACTTGTATCACAATCATGCTTTATTTCGGGAGCACTATGGTAGGGAGAAGCATCTTGGGGACTAGTGGATTTGCCTAAGTTTTTGGGACTTTACAAGCTGAAGGTTTCATTGATTAGTTATATGAAGTTGAGTAAACTTTTTATTATAAGGAAGTCCCAGATCGTATGAAAGTGAAAGTAGTCACCATAAAACTAAAGGGTAGAGCACTGCTTGGTGAAGCAATTGAAGCAATCACAAGACAAGTAGGGCAAGACCAAGATTATTGATTGAGAGAAGATGAAGAAAAAGATGAAGGGTCACTTCCTTCCTTCCTTTCAGCTACACTCAAACCTTGTTTTAGTGAGTTCACACGTTGAGGCAAGGCATGAGATCAGTTGATGATTACACACAAGATTTCTATCAATTGATAGCCTAGGAATGGTTTATCCAAAATGAAAAGCAGATGGTGGCATGTTATTTCGGTGCTTGCGGTAGCCCCAGCAAGATGTCCTCGGTCTTTTCTCTCTCTGAACAATTTCTGAAGCATACATGCATGCACTTGTCGTGTAGAAACAACAGAGTTAGAGACCAATAATCAGAAGCAATTAAAACAGTCAAGTAGTTCATCCTCAAGAATCTCATCCTACCCCTCAGCCACAACAAGTTCAAAGTTCTAATTGCAATATCAAATGTTTTAGATCTGGCGAACCAAGACATAAAGCAATTGATTGTAGAAAACCCATTAATCATAAAGCCAAAAATCTCCTGATTGAATAAGAAGTGGTAGAAGAAGCTGAAGAAATTGTAGAACCAGTGTATGATGACAAAGAGGATGGGGACGTGTTGTATGGTGATGGCCATGAGTCTAGTAGCTCCTAAGGGCAATTTAGAAGACGATTGGTTGAACAGATATTTTCACACTACCTATATAGTTGTTGATAAACTTTGCAAGATAATCATCGATGGTGACAGTTGTGAGAACGTGGTGTTTGAATAGGCTATTCAGAAGTTACAATTGAAGATAGACTGTCATCCAAAGCCAAATAAATTGTCATGTCTAAATAAGGGCAGCGAGGTAACAGTAGATAGACAATGCCTAGTATTCATTTTAATTGGCAGAAAATATTTTCATAATGCTTGGTGTGATGTCATCTCTATGAGTGCTTGTCATGTGTTAATAGATAGGCCTTGGTAATATGACCGCAACATAATTCACGATGGGTAGAAGAATACGTCTTGCCTTGTTGGAATATACAGTAGACAAAGACCCATATTTGCCACTAAAGGTGCAGAAGCTGTTAGTAGAGTTTTCTGATCTGATGCAAGAAGATCTTGCTCCTAGACTGCCACCTGTGAGGAATATTCAACACTAGATTGACATTGTTCTAGGATCTACCTTCCCAGATGGACCTGTGTATCACCTCAATTTCAAGGAATCTAAAGAGTTGCATCGTCAGGTTGTGGAGTTATTGGAGAGAGGCTCCATTCATGAGAGCATGAGCCCATGTGAAATTCCTACCCTACTAGTACCGAAGAATAATGGTTTTTGTCATACGTGCATTGATAGCAAAGTGATCATCTTGATCATAGTGAAGTATAGATTTTCGATTTCTGCCTTCATGGCAAGTTGGATCAACTGCCTGGTTCTAAGGTCTTCTAAAAAATTAACCTTAAAAGTGAATACTACAGGATCAGAATAAGGCCTAAAGATGAGTGGTAAAAAAACATTCGGGACATAAAATGGTTTGTATGAGTGGATGCTCGTGCCTTATGGACTAACCAATGCACCCAGCACATTCATGAGATCCATGCATTAGGTTTTACAACCATTTATAGGAAAATCTATTATTGTTTACTTTGACGATATCCTCATTCATAGTCTAACGTGGGCATCACACTTAGATCACCTCCAAATTGTTTTTGAGATACTGAGGAATGAGTGTTTGTTTTTCAATCAGAAGATGTGTTCATTCTTTACTACTTCTGTCACTTTACTTGTTTTGTTATGTCTACTAATAGTGTTCATGTAGATCAGTCATAGGTAGAAGAAATTTTAGATTGGCCCATGATGTTACGAGTTTCCATGGATTGGCATCTTTTTACCGCCGGCTGATCAGAAATTTCAGCATTTTGATTACTCCTATTATAGAGTACCTCAAGGGATGTGCATTCCAGTGGTCTGAGGAGGTAGAGACCAGTTTTTAACTGATGAAGTAGATGATGACAGAAGCACAAATCTTGGCTCTTCTAGAGTTCAAGAAGGTGCTTGAGGTTAATTGTGATGCTTCTGGGGTTGTCATTGTTAGTGTTTTGAGCCAAACGGGTGTCCAAACGCCTTTTTCATTGGAAAGCTATTTGGGTGCCAAAAAATTATTCCACTTATGATCTGGAGTTCTATGTAGTCATTCAGTCCTTGAAGCATTGGCGGCACTACCTAGTACAAAAGGAGTACATCCTCATCACTGACCACGAGGCTTTGAAGTACATCAATGGTCAGCATAAGTTGAGTACATTGCATGCTAATTGGACAACGTACTTACAGGAGTTCACATTTTCTTTGAAGCACCAATCACGAAACCTGAACCACATTGCAAATTTTCTTGAGCCATTGTATGTTACTTCTCCTCATCATGAACACCAAGGTTGTAGGATTTGACACTTTCAGCGATTTATATGCAACAAACCCTTCATTCGGAAAGATATTTCAGGAGGTAACTAATGGCCAATGAATTGATTTTGTTTTACTTAATGGCTATTTATTTTGTGAACTATAGTTGTGCATCCTAGATTGTTCACTGAGGCAACAAATTATTAGAAATTCATAGAGAGGGCCACTTTGGGCTAGACCAGACTTTGGCCTTAAGCTCATTTGATTACTATTGGCCCAAGTTGATGAGTGATGTGGCTCCTTAAGTGGAGTGATGCTTTGTGTGCTAGCAGTCCAAGGGTTTCTCTTTAATGCAAGCCTATACACTCCCTTGCCTGTTCCTGAAGCTCCTTAGTATAATGTCAGTATAGTATGGATTTTACATTGGGCTTACCTTGAACCCAACGAGCTGTGGATTCTATCTTGGTGGTGGTTGATATGTTCTCCAAGATGGCTCATTTTGTCGCTTGCATGAAAATAATGGATGCTACATGGATTGCTCATCTGTATTTCAAAGATATTGTTCATTTACATGGCATTCCATGATCTATCACTTCATACCTTGACACCAAGTTCATAAGCCATTTCTAGAGGAGTTTATAAAAGAAATTGGGGAAAAAGTTGAATTTTAGTAGCACCTACCACCCCTAGATAGGTGGTTAGACCAATGTAGTGAATTGGAGTTTGGGTAATCTTTTGATAAGTTTGACAAAGGATATGCAAAAGCAATGGAATCTGGCTCTATCACAAGCATAATTCACCTATAATAGGTCCAAGAACAAAACCACATGACTGAGCCTATTTGAGATTGTCTACAATCCGTTGGGTGTGCTTGACTTCGCTCCTATTCCATGTATTGGTCGTTTGAATCACAAAACGGATGAGATGGTAGAGCATCTTCCGGGCATCCATGAGCAAGTGAAGCTAACCATCCATAAGAGCAATGCCAAGTACAAGGCTCATGCCAATAGTTGCATCATTGTCAGGTACTTTTTGATGATTGTGATTTTGTTTGGGCAATATTAACTCATGATTGTTTTCTTGTTGGAGAGTATAATAAGCCTAAGGAGAGGAAGAATGGATCTTCTAAGGTTCTTCAGAAGATGAATGATAATGCATACAGGTTGCACCTCCCCAACCATTTGAAGACCTCTAATATATTCAATGTGAAACAGTTTAGTCCATTTTTTTGTGGATCCCGAAGATGCTACTGTGAACTAGAGGGTGAGTTCTTTCCAACTTGGGGTGATTGATGCAAGAAAATTTGAGTAAGATGATACTGAATTGTCAAATTATATATTAATGGCACCTCAAGATGGCAATTTAGCGCAAGTACAGTAGGAAACAATGACTTTTCCTTGATTTGGGGTAGTTTGAGCACAAATCGGTATCTTGGCCATAACTTTCTCTACGGGTATTGGATTCCCTATTTCCCCGATTTGAAACGCACTTTTTAGTGTGCACGCCGTGGTCATCGTGCTATGCTTAGTGGTCATATTTCGAGCCCAAACTCAACGTACTGTTTTTCCCTTCAAATCTCTAATTTTAGATTTTATTTTTCTTTTTATGGCAATATTTTGTTTCTTCATTAGCAAGTGATTTTTATCCCAATTTTGGCTATATGTTTTGGCAGATTGGTTGTTTATTTACGTATTTGTCTTTGGTGTGTTTATTAGGATTTTGCTATTTTTTATAAAATCTTGATATTGTCAAATTTACAACTATTTGAGCCCAGCTTGTGGAAATAGAGTTGCTTTCTTTGTATTTTGGGCGAATATTTGATCTTCTTTGTTTCAATTATCTATTCAAATTAACTAGCCTCCAAAATCTAAATTATGTCTCATATCGCATAATATTCCTAGATGCCATTCTTCTTCTGCATGCATGAGCATATATATTAATTACAGTTATAGTCAATGTGAAGTACATGAACTCCAAAAAAGAAATGAATATTATTGCAAAAGCCATATATATATATATATAATTAATTCTCAGGAAAATGATACAAAATAATGCCTTGAACATGCGAAGAGGTTAGAAAAATAAAAAGGATAGAGCAAGATCGGCACGTGAACGTGGGAAAAACATTAATATTTAGTTCAATGGGATAAGGATGCAATTTATTATTTAAAAGCACTCGAAAATAGTGACGACCCATCAATCCAACTCAGCAGAATCAAATACCGAAGTAGAAAACCGTTTCACCCACCAAATATATCCATCTGGTGCTATCAGGAATATTTCTTCATTATTATAACATAGAAAATGCAGCAATCAAAGCTGTAACTCCAACGGACACCATTATTCCATTCTTTGTCAGACTCCCTGCACCAGAATCGACCACTGCAGGCAGACTATTACTGCTACTACTGCTGGTGGTGCTTGTGCTTGTGTTTGCTGCCTTCGGACTCTCTGCTACCTTTGGAGTGTCGTCTGCTTCAGCCTTTGGACTGGCTGCTGCTTTCTTCTTCTTAGCCTTAGGCTTGGTTGGGGCTGGTGCGGGGGCTGCAATGGGAGTCTTTGCGACGAAAAGGTCCATAGGAAGAAGCACTTTGTCCACTCGATAAACAGCAAGTTGATTATCAGAATATACTGTTCCGCTCACTGAGGCATTGACAACGCCAGTTGAAATATTTACCTGGTTTCCCATAGAGGTCACATTTAGAGGGTATTCACCTGGAGTGCTGTCTCCTGCTTGTGTTCGGACTGGGTTGCTCACAGTGTCGAAGTTTGATAGAGAATAAAAATTGGGTAGGGTATGAAACTGAATAAGTCTGATCTTTTCTTCGTCACCGAGAGAATTTAGCGTGCCAGATTTGAGGTTGGAAAATGCAGTATCGGTTGGAGCAAAAAGGGTAAAGCCATTGTTTGATTTTTTGAGTTGTCCTTTTATTTGATCAGCTACTGCGGTCCTCTTTAGGAGGCGGATTAGGATCGAGAACTCTCCAGCCCCTTGGAGGATTTTGGTGACGTCAACGGTGCCCGGTTTTGAAGGGGCAGTAGGTGGCTTTTTCGGGGCTGAGGCGGGTAGGGATGGAGCCTGAGCTGGCTGCGCTGAAGTTGTGGTGCCATGACAAAGAAAAACAAGTAGAAGTGAGAGGGAGAAGAAAGCTGCCTGTGTGGTCATCTTTGGGTTTGTGTTTTGCTTGGGAAATTTGCGAGTGAAAAGCTAGACTGGTAAGCAGTTGCAGACTTGCAGAAGTGTTTGATATGTGTAGAAGGGGAGAAGAGGGCATTTATTGTGGCTGGATTTTAGGTGAAAGGGAAAAATCTTAGTTACAAAACCTTGATTAGACGTTGGCAGCTCATCTTTATGTGAATATTGAGCAATGATTAATGGATACAATCAGAGATTTTGCCATTTCAGCAACTAGTTTGCTTGGAAAGAAATAAAAATATATAACGTGGGGGCCGGATATCTAATCTAAATTAATGTGTCCAGGTTCCTTATTGGGTATATGATTCCTTAGCTCTGGGTTAGTATATGTACCTCAGCTGTAAAAGTTCAAGCTTTGCATGCTGATCGTGACCTTTAGGATATCCTATCTATCGCTCACCATGGTAAGTGGGCTTTCTTTTCGACGTTTATGATCTCGATATCATGATGGGAAGGCACGTCCAGAATCGATCTTCAGATGTTTTGATGGGAAAGGAGATGGGGCAGCGCAACATTCTAATCAGTTCGATCCTATCGGATAAGCGACAGATGAAATTAAGTATATGCAAGCTCGCAAGAGCCACTTTTCAGTTTTTGTTTTCTATTATATGCTGCTGAGTCATCGTCCCATATGTTTAAGAATCTTAAGACCCAAATATATTCGTGCATGAAACGGGAAAAATATAACAAATATAATGTTTTTATACATTTCCCAGTCGTTAGACAAGATGATCATCTATCTTAATGGTTTCTCCCATTCCTAAAAGCAAGAATACAATGCCAGGCCGGGATGCTTTGGCTTAGAAAGCTCCTACACTTAAGTTAGCCATTCAAATTACACTTTAAGAAAAGTGGGCAGTAATTACCACTTATTTATTACGAAAATGATTATTTTCTATCAAAATTTCTGGTAAAATGAGTCTGTTTTAATAGAAAATAGTAATTTTTACAGAAAATAAGCGGCAATAACTATCTAATTTTCTTGTGGTGTTTATGGAATAAAGGCAAGAAGAAGGAGCTAGAAAATAAGAAGTAGAAATTAAGTAGCAACAGCTAGTGGAACCCCTTTTTATCTCATACATTAGCCTATGATCTATAATGAATAATTATATTTGAAGGTATTTACACCACATGACACCATCCATGTGCATATTTTGATTTGGCATATATCATTGTTCCTTCTCGAAAAATATTCTTAATAGCGACTATAACATAAGGATTCTATTCGATATTGCTTCTCACTCATCATGATACGCCACCGTCAATATCTATTATGACAGGCCGGCCCAGCTCCATGTCAACTTTTTTTATTTATCAAATTAATTATATATATATATATATATATATTCTAACTAAGAGTACTAATTCATCTTTATTTTGTTTAATTCGGATCCTAACTATCAGAAAATTCTGAATGTTTTTATCCTAAGTTCTTCAATCACTTTTCTTAATACGATTTTCGTTGTGATCTCCGATCTGTTGCACTCTCTTAATTTATATAGGAAAAGAATTTCGTACATGAAATTCAGATTATGCCAATCTAATATATATATTAGGTTTTAAATTTTATTTAGTCTAATTATTAATTAGGTAGAGAATTTTTATAACGGAAGGAAATCCTTTCCAAGTTTTTGCATAATGATCGACCTTTGTAAAGGGTGCACGTACCTAATATTCATATTAAGGCATGAACTCGCTGTGACCCATACACTATCGTTTTGTGATTTTTTTTTTTTTTAATTGATGTGATGTTCTAATCTCTTTGTCTATATTGTCCAGCAATTCATCATGTCATCATACATATATAATATATATATATATATATATATATATATATGTACTTCACGCTCTTTTAATTTATATATATCCTAACATTTAGACCATGGAGATTTGTTGAGGGCAGTTTTACTTCAACCTTTAATTACCTGTTGCCGGCCTTCGTTATATACTCAGTTATTCTTGTTTTCTATCTATGTCGTTCTACTCATCGTTTTTAATAGCTCTAAAATCCTTAATTATTGTCATATATATTCTCAACATCATACATGCACATATATACCTCAAATGCGCGCTATTAATTATTTTCATTAGCCAGAATGTGATGGGATCTACCAATAATACAGCCGTCTTTCCATTTTCCACTGATCGAGCGTCCGTTTATCTCTATGATATACTTGACTATCCTTCTAACAAGTACGAACATCTTAATTAGTTGTTGTATCAGCTCAGTTTAAGCATACGAGTATTCAAATGCAAATGTCTATACTCAGAATAATTGGGTGCACTTGCTATATATGGTCTCATCTCCTTCCAATTTTTTTTTTTTTTATTGCTTGCACTGCTAGGTACTGTTAGATCATGAGTTTCAGTCTAAACTAGGACTGCTAATTCTCTTGATCAGAGTCCTCACACCTAGGTAATCTTGCGACAATTCGTGGCAATATGGCCCTGTTGGCTTAGTATAAAACATGTTGTACTTGTCATACAGCATTTTCCATAATGGGTTTCTCTCACGTGGACTGCATACAGGAGGGCCATTATTCCTCTTTGTCATCTGGTGGTTACTCTTTCTGAAGTTTCCCCCATCTGAGAGAATTCGGACAGCTCTTTAGTACCTCGATCATGGCCAAGCTGACAACATCTATATCAAGCTTGAATATATTTGCGACATATTATGAAATGTCTTTTCTCACCATACGCACAACTACTTAAGATATCACCATATATGAGAGGTTGCAATGTAATTTGTTCTCATATATCGCTTGCCAGATCTTGGACTCGGCATTATGATCAAATTCTCTTGGAAGGGACTCGAAAGAGTCCGTTTCTGTTTGTTGGAAATATGAGTGGTAAGGTTTTCTAGTTCCTATATATTCTGCGTACGATTATCAATATAGCTGTTGGGGTTGATTGATCTATGTGCCGCAGTGACTGACTTAACTTTTAACGACCGATCTGTTGCTCCATAAATTGACTTTGTAATCAGAAATGTTGTTGCATTAGTTCTTACTATTGTACTAGAGTGTCCGTCATACGTGTAATGGCTTGAGTACTTTGGTTGTGGAACTCATTTCGACGGGAGTCACTCTTTAGAACTATTGTCTCTCAGTGTCTGATATTTTTACTATTGTGGTTTTAGTGTCGCATGATGTCCTCTCCCGCCATAGTTTTAAGTACTTGGTGTTATGCTTTAACGATCGAGTCTACTTTTTTCTTTTTCCAGCTTGATCTATCAAATTTATAGAATTCAAACCTATTCTTTTAAGATTAAAACCTAGTACATCTGTTCATAGGTATTGTGGATTGAGTCAGAGCCATAATTGCTGATCTAATACCACTAGTGATGCCTCCGGCCTTCACTATAAGATCACCGGGTCATCAAGACATATATCGGAACTACAACCCATAGCTTCCGTTCTATCATTTTACCAAACATGCATGTTTCTAGATTTGTTTGTTGTTTAAACGCACTGGGATATTCATGACAACTATAGCGGTACCGGATGTTAAATTATAGAGAAATGTTTTAATCACAAAAAATTATAAACCATAAAGTAGCATTGTTAGGGACAAAAATTGCCCAACAGGTAAGAACGGGAGAAATAATCATCCCTAGCCCACGATAGTGATTCGGCCTCAAGGATACGGTCTAGAGCCCACGATGGCGGTTTAAGGGTGTTGGTACGATGCCCGTACGTACACATCTTGAAGACTTTTTGTTGTGTTTTAAACCAAGTATACAATAATATCCTAAAGATCCCAAATACAGAAATCTGAATACATAATAACATTCAAGAATTCCAAAATGCAGAGATCCTCCAACAGTATGACAAAAATATATATATATGTGTGTATACACAGATTCAAAACAGAACTGGAATCAGAAATCTCCAAATGATAAGATACTGATCAACACCGAAACTTAGTTGAGATATACACAGGATATGATAATGATAACAGGATAACAAGAATAACGAGACAAGCTAATAAATCGATAAAGGAAACAAGAAATATGCACAGAAACATAAAGAAGAGGAAAGAAGAAGATACAAACAGAGATTACGTGGTTCGGCCCTAATGGCCTACATCCACGGTAGGAACAGCCTCAGAGATCATTCTTTATTGATGAATCGGTGAAGCCAAAGTATCAGAGTACAAGATAAACCAATGTCAAGCCAAGAAAAGCCACAAGATTGGCTTTTCTTCTTCCTCGACAAAACCCTAACTCTCCCTTTCAGATTCACTCCAAAAACACCCTGACGGCCACAATACACAAAGACTCTCTCACTCGCTATTAACCCTAACACATAAAGCAGGTATTTATATGAAGCATAGGCTCAATCGGACGGCTCTTCTTCCCTTCCTCATTAACTTGATACGGCACCGTATAGAAGCATGTGCTCTGCACGTGTCTGCATTACTTCATTTAAATATAAATGTTGCTGCTTCATAAGCCCTCGAAATCATTTAATTTCTGCATAGATCAGTTAGCAACAGAGTGAAATATAAAAGATTGGCACAAATATCACACTTTTGCTAAACTTTTCTAACCTATTTGAGATGCAGATTGTATTGAGAATATATAGCAACAAATATTACAAGGAAGGAATTGTAAAATGAATGATCCAGAGGATTTACAGGAGGATTGTATAGACAGACTCCTAGAGTTACAGTGTGTGAGCTATGGGGCTATCTTCTCAAACAAGGCCGGGGCTATAGGCCAAGTTTGTTGCGTAGATGATGGAATGGCAGCTTTGCAAGAGGCTTTGTGAATATGCTTGTGAGTTGGTGCTGAGAAGGAACAAATTTTCCAGCTCTATATGCTTGGTGTGGCCATGAAATACTGGGTTTATAGTCATGTGCATGCGCTAATATTATCACAACGCAAAATAGTGGGGTGAGGTAGGTGAATGCCGAGGTCATGAAGCAAGAAGGAGAGCCAAGTAAGCTCTACTGCAGTGGGGGCCATAGATCGATATTCGGCCTCAACACTTGAGTGAGCTACATTTGGCTACTTTTTGGCACTCCAAGATACGCAGTTGCTACCAAGAAATGTGCAGAAGCAGGTGGTGGAGTGAAGAGTGGGCATCGAAGAAGGCGTATAGGTCCAAAGTGCTGGAGGAGAGAATGCGAAGACCATACTCAGCAGTATCATGTACGTATGTAGCGTAAGATACACTTAACAAGCTTGAAATTTTCAGGTATTGGTGCATGCATGAATTGACATAAATAATTGACACAATATGAAAGATCTAGATGTGTGAATGTTAGGTGTTGAAACCATCAACCAAGCTGCGATAGTGAGTGGGATCACTGTATGGTTCATTTGAGGATGGTTTAGTGCGTCCTTTGGAAGGCATTGGTGTGGAGAAGGGTTTGCATGAACCCATGGAGGCACACTTAAGAAGGTCTGAGGCATAATGAGTTTGGGAGAGCACCATGCCAGTGGCAGAACGCTAAACCTCAATGCCAAGAAAATGAATGATCGAAGCCCTAGGTCTTTAATGGAAAATTCTGTGCTAAGTTGAGAGATAAGCCAATCAAGCTTGGCTGGATTTTCACTGGTGAGGATCATGTCATCAGCATACAAGAGCAAGACCAAGAGACATCAGGTGAGTTGTACATGAACATACTAGGACTAGTGACATTGCAATAGAAGCCAAGTTGAAGGAGAAATTGATTGAGATGATCAAACAAAGCTCGAGGAGTCTGTTTGAGGTCATATAATGCCCGAGAGAGTTTGCAAACATGGTTCAAATGATTTAGGTCAATGTATCTCGGAGGCTGTTGCATATATAATGGGGTAGAGAGGTAGCCATGGAGGAGTGCATTTTTTACATCAAGTTGCTGAATCTCCTAGCCTTTAACAACATCCATAGCGAGCACAAGTCAAGTACTTGCCGGTTTTATGACCGGAGAGAATGTGTCTGAGAAGTTAAGACCATATACTTGATTGAATCCTTTTATGACTAACTATGCTTTCATGCTATCCAAAGATCCATCTAGCTTGAGGTTTGCTCGATAAACCCATTTGCAGCCAACTATGTTCATAGAGGGTTGTGGAGGTACAAGCTGCCAGGTGGAGTTGGCAGCAAGGGCTGCAATTTCTTCTTTCATGATGGCTGCCCAGCCAAGATGGCGTTTGGCCATAAGTACTGAGCAAGGAAGAGAGGGTATGTCTGAAGAGAATAAAGCCACATGCAATGAATGGTATTTTGGGTTTGGTTTACGGATTCTAGCTTTGGAACGTGTGACTATTTTATGTTTTTCCATGGTTGAAGCCTTTGAGATATTTTAGAGGAGAGTGGGCCAGTTGTAGGGATTGTAGACTTCTGAGCAGCAGTGACTGAATTGGTTGACTAGATCAAAGAAGGCATCAGTTCATGTGTAGAGGATGGCATTGCAGCTATAGATGGCTAATGAAGTATCCGTGGTGCATAAGCTAATGCACATGCAGTGTGGCACATTGTTTGTGAAGAGCCCTGTTCCCAATTAGAGAAGGTACTGGGCTCATCTTTAGTTGTGTCACCGCCACAAAGTTTAGAAGGAATGGTAAGACAGATTTGTCGAAAATGACGTGGCGAGAAAAATACATTCGCCTAGTGGGGGATAAAAGCATTTGTAGCCCTTGTGCTTGATGCTATACCCCAAAAATATACAAGGTAAAGATTTTGGACTTAGCTTATTGTTCCTGTAATCACCAAGAAAAGGAATACAACCTGAACCCAAAACTCTTAAACAAGAATAGACTGGGTGATTCCCAAACAATTTGGAGTATGGGGAATCCATCTGAAGTGTTCTGGTGGGAAGACAATTTATCAAAAATATTGCATTGGAGAAGCACTTAACCCAGAATCGACGAGGAAGACGAGCATGAAACATCATGGTGGGACCTAGCTCGGTAATGTTTATGTGCGTTCTTTTGGCTTTTCCGTTTTGTTTAGGCATCTTTGGGCATTTAGATTGGTGACAAATACATTTGGCTGCGAGATATGTGAGAAAGTTTTGATCTTTGAACTCACCACCCTCATCGGTTTGAAGTACATGAATTTTGGAGTTAAATTGGCACTCAACATAATTGTAGAATACAATGAAGCTAGCAAATAAGTATGACTTGATGTGCATGGGGAAAAACCAAGTGAAGCATGTGTAGTCATCACCAAATATAGCATAGAAGCAAAGTTTTTCATGAGAAAGAACAGGGGCTGGACCCCATAAATCGCAGTGAATATTTTGCAAAGGTAAGGTCACTTTATTTTCACTACTGAGAAAGCGAAGTTTACAAGATTTTCCCATTTGACAGCTTGTACAAATGGGGCTGCTGTCATTATTTTTGTGACTCAACATAGAGATAAGTTTACAAGAATGTAAATTATTTAGGACTTGAGGGTGGGGATATGATGAGTGCACGAAAGTATACTCTGAACATTACTTTTACGAGTTTAATTGCTAGATTATATGTGTTATTTAGGCATTTTGATTATATTTTTCCAATTTAAACTTTAATTTCATAATATCCAAGTTTTGCTTCAGTGTCTAATGATTTTATTGCATGAATAAATTTAAAAATAATTAAGCTAAAGTCTAGCTAATAAGAAAGAAGAGAACAATCAATGAAGAATTTCATACATCCAAAGTTAAAGAAATTTGGAATCCATAGCCTCTCTAAGTATCTATTAGTATTATGGTCATATATTCCTCTATGGATATCCGATGGAGGCAATTCAAGATTCTTTAGAAATCTAACACAATTTGCCACATTTGTTTCAGAAATAGCCATTTTCTAATTTGGCCATTTACTAAGCAAAAGAGTACCCGCAATTGGCACGTGAAAATTTAAGTATTACCTACCCGTGAAAAAGGAGGAAAATATAGAGCCAAGGGGCAGAAAAGAAAGATCCCTTCTTGTTTTGGTAGAGAGGATGCTAGGTTTCAGAGAAACACATGAAACACATCTTCTAGAAAAAGAATTCTTCTTCTTTCGAATGGGGAGCTAATTCTAGATGAACTTGCTTGAATGATAATTATTTCAATTCTATCAGATTCATGTAATAAAATTTCTTGTTGATACAATTTTGTTTATCATCTCTTATTAGTCTTCCTTATATTTGGATAATTTTACAATCAATACTTTTCATAGATTCAGTCATGCTTTCTCAATGGGATTGTTAAGGTGGTTATGATCTAGTTGTTGATCTTATTGGTGTGATTCTCTGGTGCAATATTGATATTAAGTATATTGTCATCTTTGAATCTAAGTCTAATAGGATAGCAATCCGTGCTTTCAAAAGAAGAGTGGTTTTCAAAAATTATATTTAAACAAATTGGTTATAAAGATATATTTTTCGATTAGAGAGTCTGATGCTATGATCTCCAATTCAGTATCCAATGAATCTGATATGGATAGAATTTTTAAGTTCAAGTAAGGGATTCTCAATGCTTCACTGCTATTAGTTCTGGTCAAACCTTTTCATTATTACATTTTGACTCTTTAGTTTATTTCTTTTCAGAAATGATTTGTCTTACATTGCTATTTTGATTTTTGTTTTCTTAAATTTTTTATTTCTTTTAGTGTTTCTACCATCTCCCTATGGAATTGACACCCTAATCTATATTACAACTACCGCGTTATTCTTTAGACATAATCAAGAGGTCAAGTCGGAGATGCTAACGATCAGAGGTCGCATGTCTAAACCTGTTTGAGAAACAAGCACTAGGTGGATGATCAAGCACTTAAAGGTGGCAACTCCTATGCCCCGTCACCATTACCCATTGTGTTGCCCTGTCCTTTATCACAAAACCATCACCATTAAATTCCACAACAAGTGGGTAATCAGTTGTAAGCTTGCTAATGGATAGTTGGTCCTTCTTAATTTTAGGAACAAGTAAGACATCATTCAATGAAATTGAACAGGAACCAGTACCAACTTGTGCTTGACCAATGTGAGTAATAGGGAGAAATTCACCATTGCCCACCATGAGACCCTGGAACCCAGTATAAGGCTGAAGAGAATGTAGTATACTTGGGTTGTTGGTGACATGATCCATAGTTGCTGCGTCAGGGAACCAATTGGTGTCTTGTGTATCAGCAATCATAATAGCAGCTTGATGAATGATGTCTTCCATGAAAGAGTGATTAAATTGGTTAAAGCAACAAAGGGTGGTGTGATTCCTTTTGTTGCAGATTTGGCGAACTAAGGCATCATCATTTTCAGTTTTATGAGAGATAGAGTTGGCTAAAGATCCAGATTGGCCATTTGATGAGCTGTAGAATTTGTTTGTCGAGTTTGAAGAGCCTTGATTGAAACCACAACCCTTAGAGTTGAATGAAGTGTTACCTTGACTATCATTGTGCCTTTTATTTTTATTGTTGTTACATTGGCCATAGAAAGCCATCTGAGGTGTTGCTTTAGCATCTAAGCTGTGCCTTTTAGAATAACTTTCAAGCAGGGTGACTATTTCTGAGTATGCAAGAATAGGGGGTCGAAGCATGGTAATGATGAACATTTCATAGTCTTTCCCAAGGCTGCGAAGTAATCACCATGATTTTTTGTTGTAAGAATGGGTTTTCCATTCGCACCAAGATCATCGCAAATTGTTTTGAATTTGTGAAGATATACATACAACGTATTTGTGCAGTGAGCAATTGACGTAAGCCATTGCTTTAATGCAAGGCTCCGATCAGAGGAGCTATGGGCAATGGCATGAACTAGAGCATTCCAGACTCCAACAGTAGTGTTAAGGTTGACTACTATGCCGAGAACCTCTTCGGATAGAGTGGCAATAAGCCAACCTTTGACCAAATGGTTGGATTTGCACCATTTTACAAAGGCAGGATTGAGTTAGGACCAACATCATCTTTGTCAACATATTGAGGAGGGGGCTTTGTTTCACCAAAGATAAATATTTGGAGATCATAACTCTCAAGAATATTCAGCATTTAGGTTTTCCAAAAAAGAAAGTTTGTTGTGGTGATGTGAAGAGAGACAAAATTGGCGACGTTTTGGGAGATGGGATATGGGCAGTCCTCCTGTGGAGTGAAAGCAGGAAGAGTGGAGGTAGGGGACATATTTGAGGTATTGTGTAGAGAATTCTTGCAACTTACTATTCCCTCTCTGATACCATGAAGACTTTTCCTAAACTTTTCTCACCTACGTGAGATGCTAACGGTATTGAGAATATATAGCAACAAATATGACAAGGAATGAACAATAAAATGAATGTTACATAGGATTTTAGGAGGATTTGTGGGGATTACAAATATTCAAAAAACAAGTTTCTATTCATAGTGTACAGACAGACTCCTAGAGTTATAGTGTGTGAGCTGTAGAGCTATCACATCCGTAGTAGTAAAGAATAGATAAGTACAGAAAATATAAAGAGAGAATGAGACACATGGATTTAGTTGGTTCGGCATAGAGCCTATATCCACAGGTCATTTGGAAGACAAATCCACTATAATTCAAGTATTTTTACAGTCTCTTGCATATCACTGTACAATGGGGGTCAGTGATCCTTCTATATCTCTAGAGTCTCTCGTGGTCAGGTTGGAGAAGGCCTCTTAGTGATCCAACTAGAGTCACCTAGAAGCCTCTCTCTCTCTCTCTCTCTCTCTCTCTCTCTCTCTCTCTCTCTCTCTCTCTCTCTCACGCATGCATCAGATCCTAGATCGTCCCCTTCCCCTTCTTTTGAGTAGGAAAGCCCCATTTATTGAGGCCTTGGTTGGTGAGGTATATCATCTTTATGTCGCATCACCATCTCTCTTTATGAGTGCAACTTCAATTCATGAACCCTAACATTTTTCCTTATCTTGTCCTCTTTTCCTTTCTTTTCCCTCCTACTTTTGATGAGAGCCACCCAATGCACTAAGCCTAGAATATTATTTTGGACATGGTATTTTTACCCCCAATAGATGCCACGGATTCTTAATTTTGGCTTGTCTAACAAGAAAGACTTAGGGATCTCTTAATTAACCAGAATATAGACAACTCGTGGAAATCGTCGGAATACTAGAAACTCGTCTCTAGTTCTTCCTTGTTGTGTGATGGCCAACTGATTTTTCTATTGAACGATGCAGGCATGATGCAATTTCTTCTATTTTTGTTGCCACCGGTGCTAGTAGGGTCTTTGCCCTTGGGTGAATTGTTGGTATTGATGTTAGAGTTTGTTCCTTGTAGCCTGCGTTGATTGGCTTGGAAGCCTACCAACCTCTTTGTTCTATCTTAGGCAGTTTGTCGAGCCCATCGGCTTATTCCCAAAGGTAACCTGCCTGAGGTGGTTGTGGGGAGTAGGGGCTCATTTTCTAGGGTAATCTGCTTAGAGGTGGTTGTGGCATGGGTGCAAGGGCGTGCACGTGCAATGGCGACTTTGGCAAGGATCGAAGTAATCAATGGACTGTCATCATTGTTCCCCATGTGAGTCTTGGGACTCAGTTTTGGGGTCAAGGGTTGAAGAATCCAAGGGGCCATCATTGTCCTCAAACCTCTAATGACTCTAGCCATGCAAGTCTAGGGACTCGGCTTGGTAGGCATGGGCTATAGCAATCAAGGTATTGTCATTGCCGGTTAAACGTCACATAGGCAGTCAAGGGACTATCTTCAATCTAGGGACTCAATTTTGTGCGATTGATGGTTGAAGCAGCTAAGAGACTGTCTTCCCCCTTCATCTTCATGGCGAGATTCGTGCAAGTCTAGAGACTCCACTTTGTGGCGAGAGTCGAAATAGCTAAGAGACCATTATTTCCCTCATTGCCGAGTGAGTCTAGAGACTCGACTTTATGGGTAAGGGTCGACAACTAAGAGATTGTCATTGGCCTTTAATTGCTACGTGTGTCTAGAGACTCGACTTTATGAATGGAGGAGTTGGACCGCATTGCCATGTTGGGAGGTAGGGCTCTTCTTACGTTGCTTTGCTGGGAGGCAGGGCTAGCCCGTGCTATTATGCCAAGACACAAGACTCGACCATGTTGTTGTGCCGGGAGGCAAGACTCAACTGTGCTGATATGTCTTCACCACAAGCCAAACAAGTTAGAGTAAATAATCCAAACTACATGTGGAATACTTGTTGTGATAACCCGCTCCTTTCTTCTTAAATTATGAGCTTCGATCTACGTGTCGAGCCTCGATGGCGTGTTTTAGAAGAAATCCAGTAGATTTTGAATCAAGCTTGATATTTTAAAGCTTACAGATATTTTAAATATTCTGAAAATATTTATATGTGATATTTCCAGTGTTATTAGACTAAACTTGTTTTTCAATAACAAAATTATAATATTTTGATGAGCTCTAAAAATATTATAATTGTGGAACATTATTTAAATTAAAATATTTTAGTCATTTGAAAATATTACGAGATTTAAATTTTATATTGAAAACTTTAAATTAATTTAAATATTTTTATCCTCTTCGAGTAATTAACGAGACTTCATCATTTTAATTAATGATGAAGGAATATTATTTTATAAATTTTAGTTTATAAAATAATATTCTATCTTAATTCCTCTCAGTGTTTTATTTTATTTTAAATAAAACACTTATACATTTGCAAATCAGTATTTAAACTCATCGTTATATCGTTTTGAGGATTTCGAAACGAAGGACATGGATTAAATACCCAAGCCCTTCTCTTTTTTTCCTCATTTTTCTCTTTTCTCTCTCTCCTCTCCCTCCCCTTGAACCCGATGTGCCCAGCCTCCTCTCTCACCGTGCAGCTCATTCCTCCCAACCGGTGCCACCACCAGCCGCCCAGCTCCACCTCCACCACCAACAGCCTTCTTCCCCGCCAGCAAGCCTCTCCTCCCATCAGTGCACACCACGCACCCTCCTCCTCCCTCCATGACATCACCTCTAAAGTGGGTTTCACATCCATTTCTCCATTGTAGCACCATCATACATGGCCAGCTTGGCCTTCGACCACCACCAACGGAATCCTCACTCCATGGGCTTCATTTCCATGGTCTCCTTTCCCCTTACCTCTCTCTCTCTCTCTCTCTCTCTCTCTCTCTCTCTCTCTCTCTCTCTCTCTCTCTCTCTCTCTCTCTCTCCATTGGGTCACGCACCCACACATACAATTTCACCACCATGCACAGCCGTGCACGGCTACCCACGCCACCTTACCACCACCACCATGTTCCTCTCACCACCACAACCATCCCTAACCATTTTCATGTCCAACCGAGTTAACCACAGCCCTTACTCTCCCCCACTCTCTCATGCTCGGTTTACACCACTAATGGCCGATTCGTCCCGTGAGCCACCGTCTAGCCACCACAGCTCCACCACACCTCCCTCAAGCTTTTTCATGCCTAGCCATGATGTCCAGCCCATCTCCACCTCTCTCATGCACTCTCATACCCTCGAATGCACTGTTCACGACATGATGCCACCGTGCTTCGCCACCTCAAATCACCACGAGGCCACCTTGAGCTTTTCCAAGACCACGCCTAGCTATTCTCAAGCTCAAACTGCCACTTTACGTGGTGGACAACTACTTCACGTGGCTAACTGACGCCGGACAGAATAACGATTATCCTGCAGGCTAGTTCTAACAGATGATTCATAGGAGAAAAATCGCCCAAAACCAGAGAGAAAAGTCTCTAGGATTTAACTGAATATTATCAAATCAATCAATAATGAAATCAGTCCACAAGCCGAATTGTTATAGCCAAAAATCGTATTTATCCGAATTTTGCCAAAAATAGAAAAATCTCAAAAATACTCCAAATTAAAATTCGAAATAAAATAAACAATCTGCAAAAAATCGGGCCCAAATCGGCTTTAAAATGACTTTCTAACTGACAAGCGAAATATTACCATAAATAGTAAAAAATAACTAAAACTAGTGATTCAGAGGGAAAAACAGCAGAATTTGAGGTCGAAGAAAAGGCACATGGAGCCATGCTTATGTGTGATTCCGACACTCGTAGTCAAAGTTATGGCCAAAAGATTGAAACGCACTCAAAACGGCCCCAATAAGGAACATATCACAATCAATTCCCACATTTGCGCTGATATGCCAACTCATGGTATCTCAGCGCCATCAAGGTGCAATCTAATAGCTCATCATCATCTGTCTCGAATCCCCCTGCATCACTAACCGCCACCATACGCGGTGTACGACTCTTTCGATGCCTTGATCGTGACGGAAAACGAGTGACACATGGGTGATCTCGTCGATGGTATAACCCTCCATCTCTCATTATTTATGATATATGTTAGTTAATAGGTTGTGGACTGTGTTATTAGTATTTTGGAGTTCGCGGTGTAGTTATGAAGTGAGGTGTGGCTGTGTAGTGAACTGTTGGGCATAACTGTGTAGTGTTGTGGACTGTGCTGTGAAGTATGGGCATGAGGTGTATGCCATAGTTGTGATGCGGTGTGGTGTGTGAAGGGAGTACACATGGAGTGTACTCCATGTAGTGCAGCGACGTACCGTGTGACGTGCGCCGTAGTGATGTGTGGCGTACAGTGAAGAAAGTACACATGGCATGTGCTCTATGTAGTGTAGGGATGCACCATATGGCGTGTCGCTAATAAATGGGTGGTTGCGTGGTTGAGCGTAAAGTGTATTGTGTAGCGTCGGGAACTGTGTAACAGTGTCTCGAAGTAGCTGTGATATGGCCTGTAATCCGAGGTGACAGGTGTCACCACTTGGTTGACTTATGGCTGAGAGTATGTGTGAAATGGTGGAAAAGTATCAGAGTAGTGCAGCGGAAGCATAACAGGCGTCGTGACGTGACTTGAGATTTGTCTCGAGCTACATGAAGCGACAGAGCTGCATTTGTGGATGCAGTCCTCTTATTAAGTGTCGTAACGAACTTGTACAAGGCCGGGAAGTAAGAAGAGTCCTATCGACCAGGTCTGAGCAAGTTGTTATCGGAGTATGAAGCTTGTTTACACAAGCGGGCGTTCATTGGACTATAAGTTGGTCTTAGGTGATAAAAGGGATAAGGTACCTATGCCTCTGGCAAGACATGTGTGCCAGACAGGTTTACCATATGTAATGGGTATTCTGTCCTTAGCATGGTTGCATAATGTTTAAGCCTCAAAGTTGGCTTAAAGTCATGTGGCATGCATGGAAAGGAATAAGGATTGTGTATGGGCTAGGATGCATGAAGGTAGTGACGAGTATATCGTCTAAGGTTGGAACGCATGACTCTGTCAGTTGGAATCATGCATCGGAATATTGAAATAGAAGAATAAGACGGAGGTCTTAATGTCTTAACCCTAAGGTGAATTACGGAGATTCACTTTAAGAAATAAGACTTCGAAGGTTTTAGCATAGTAAATGGCACGTAAGAGCCCAGAGATAGATGGAGAGTATTCCAAGTGAAACATAGTTCTATTTTTAAAATAGTTATTTATGCATTAGATAGAGAATGACGTAAAGTTATGTGTATGCATGTAGGTTACCATTTACACGCACACGAATGGACTCATGGAATGAGTATGGCATAAAGTCCAAGTAAGTATTGCGTTCATACTCTTTCTAGAGTTTTCTTAAATAAATGAAGACGAAAATGAAACGCTTTTCTTTAAATTGCATTATGAACTGACGCGAAAGACTTTTTAAGAAATAAAGCTAAGCATAAGTTTTCAAGTATAAGTATGTAACGGCCCTCGATCCTTGGCAGCCACTTTTCACGCACCCAATGTATGTAAGTGTATGCATGTGGATGGATGCTATACGTAATACATATTGTATGTATGTTTGTTGAACTCAAGGTTTCAAGTTTCCTGTAATTATATATCTACACATGGGTTTTGATGATAAAAAATGAATTCAAAGAATAAAAGAGTCTCAAGTTTAAGTTGTCTATACAATGGACTCAAGCACATCAAAGAACTAAGCATGAGCAGGAAGGGAACAAGTTCACATTAAAACTCATAGAGTGATTTTGTACATCTCTTGAAAAATTCAAAATTAGAATTAATGCTCAAAATTAATATTTTATCATAAGCATTAAAATACATTTTCCACATGTGCATGAATATTTTGAAAATTAAATTTGAAAATTTTGGAAGATGATTGATTGTTATTTTTTACATGTGCATGTTTTATTTGAATATTTTAAAAAATGATTAATGTTCTTTTTGACATATGCAAAAGGTAGATAATTTTGTTTGAAAATTTTGAAAAGTAAATAGTACTCCTTTTGTCATATGCGAAAAGTAAATATATTAGGCTTGAAATTTTTGAAAAGTGAATGATGTTGTCTTTGATAAATGAAAAAGTATAAACTTTTATTTGAATTTTTTTGAAAAGTGAATGATGTTGTCTTTGACAATTGAAAAAGATGAAACTTTTATTTGAATTTTTTGAAAAGTAAATGATATTGTCTTTGACATGTGAATCATTTTAAATTTGAATATAAAGTCTCATCTGCCTATAAATAGATTATTTGAGAGTTTCAAATTCATAACACCAAGAGCATACAACATTCATTCAAAGTTTTCATTCTCTTTTCTCTAAACATTGAGTCTTAATCCTTGTTCATTTTGAGATAGATATAATTTGCATTATATTGTTCTTATTTCACTCATTGAGGAGTGTTCTCTGATAATCTATCTACTATCAGCTTTTGCATCAGTAAAAGAGTGTGTATAACCCTTGTGCGTGTAAAAAGTGTTCTACACAGGGAATAGTTGAATCACCATGTATAAGGTGATTGCAAGTGTAGGGGTGTTCTACATTGATCCTTTGTAGTGGTGTTGTTCAAAAGTGTAATATGTTTCTATCTCCACCTAAAGGAGGTTGAATAGTAAATTTGAGGATCCTCAAGGGCTAGCTTGAGATGAGGACATAGGCAGTGGGGCCGAACCTCGTTAACATACTGAGTTTCCTTCTCTCTTACCCTTACTCTCTATATTTATTGCTGCTTCGTATTCTGTTTATATTTTATATTATATATTTGATTTATAATTGTTAATTTTTAAATACAACCAAATTCACCCATCTTCTTGTGTGAGTCATCTAGGCAACAATGTTTACGAAAAGAAACAAACCGAAGTTTAAAATGATGCCATGAAAGAAAAGAAAGAAAACTTTTTTTTAAAATGACTTTATGAATGAAATGAACTGAAGAACTGTAAGAACTGTAAGGACTGAAAGAACTCTAAAGGATTGAATGGACTAAAAAGGAATGAAATGATTGTAAATAAATATATGGACTGAATGCATGATGTATGAAGATACGTAACAACCATATGAATGGAATGGAAAAGGTACCTAAGGACTAGACTGGGCAGATTGCAATGCCGAGTAAGTAGTACTGGTAGTGCACCCAGTGTTACATCCTGATAGAATGGATTTCCAACTAGTGGTCACTAGTGAAATCAGGTCCAAAAAACCGCTAACCCCAGCACACAGGGTGCAACAGTGTGCAATGGCCAATAAAAGTGATAAAAAAGAATGCATGTATGTATGGAAAGACGTATGCATGAATGTATGTAAGAAAAGATATATGCATGAACAAACTCTTTAAAAAATAAAGGCAGCGAGGCGTGGGGAACTGTTTTATGAACAAAAGCATTGTTTAAAGAGAACCCCACCTCACCACATTTTAAAATGAACTGGATGTGTATGCATGATAAGTATATGATATGTATGGAGTGATGAATGCATGACTGAAAACTTGTGTTATTATATTTTGACTATATGAGGTAATGCTTACAAGTCATCAACTCATTTTAGTTTTTATGTGTGCCCTCCCAAGGACAAGATGAGCATGACAAGTCAGAACGGACACAGCTTAAGGGGAAGAGCACGAAAGCCTAAGCATGTTATTTGTATGAGAGACTAAAATTATGAAATTTAATATTTTCCATTGTAACGTTCTTAATTAAGAAAATAAGTTTTATTTATAAACATAGAGTCTTTTATATCCTGGCATGAAAAGACAAGAAATTTCAAAAGGAATCGTAATTTCCGTCTATTTTTATTAAAATTATTTTCTAAAAGACCCACCACAATGGCATGCATTACACTTGCAAACCTGAATCATTTAGCCAGAGTATGGCAAATGCCTGAGGCATTTAGGTGGGGCTCATGCCCTAGACCAGTTAGTTTCTATCATCCACTAGTGTGAACCTGACACATGGCTGAAGCATGTCATGTGGTGCTCAAGAGATAGAACTGTGGGAACTGAGTGCTTCATGCTCATAGGTCGTCGTGGTTGCTCTAAGCTCCTTTCTTTTTCCAAGGTGGCGGTGAAGCACGTTACACGAGATTGATGCTCCTTAGGTTTGCAGCGGGCTTCCATGGCATGCCAAGCTATAGTGAGCAAGTTAAGGGCTTGCCTTCTGTTATACTTTGGCAACGGATTCCGTGGCCAAACTTACCACAGCAAGCAAAGGCGGCAAGCTCTTCTAATAATGAATGACTATGCTTAGCACCATGCACAAGCGGGCCACTCTAAGGTTTCCAACTTTTCACTATCTGCACTTTGGTCTTGGCTAGTAACAAGTCCTTTTTTGACAAAGGCAACAACGCTTTAGTGCTTGAACCATCTTTCTTCAATTGTAGCGCTTGACGACTAGTTCTATTCCATGCATCTCGTCAGGCATAATCTCAACATCTCCATATGATTGAAACTCTTTATTGCTTTTTCTGCATGACCCTGCATTGCAAGTCCTACCATTATTGTTCTCCTAGACGCAACACCTCTATTTGTCAACGCTCTCTAAAATATTGATTAGGCCATGCCTATGCTACCAACTTATTTTTGTTGCCTGCAATATTCTACTTTTTTTTATACATTGCACCCATCATGACTCTAGTTGGCTTTATGCCATCGGCATGCAATGATTGTAAATTATGGTGTTGCCCATGGTGCCCTATACATTGCCCACGATATCTATGTACCATAATGTCTTACTTTGATTGTGATAGGAACCACCACTCGATTGCAGAGGATGCTGGCAAGCCAAGTGGTGGTCGTTGGTAGACCCACTCCATTCATGTTTTGCTGGCGACCACTTCCCGTTGGCCTCAGGACATTGCACGACGAGAACTAGCGAAAATAGCCTCTACAGGTTCTGTCCAGCCATCCATTAGAGGTACCGGAGGCAGATAGCTCCATTCATTAAGGGCAGCTGGTAGCTAGATTACTGTCATGATCCTCTTATGTGCACCCATCATGCCACTATGCATGGCATGCACAGTGCACTCAGGCGCACAATGTATTTGCACAAGGGGTACGTGAACTAGGTGTTCACAGCCATGCACTTGCTTCTCGCCTCATGTAGCATGGGTGCATGTCTTAAGCGCACAGTGCACGCCTACGTGCACAATGTCGTGCATGAAATAGGTTCTCATCACAGTGGGCACGTGTCTTACATGCATAGTGCATGATGAGAACTCAGTTCTCACCTCTCTCTTCTTCTTTTTTTCTTTGTAGCATGAGCATCAATGAAATAAAAATAATAGGAGAAAAGTTGAAAACACTAATTGGAGAAGAAATTTATCTGCTTCATTGGAGATGATTCCACAAGTTGAAAAATCATCATTCTCCTACTTTCAGTGTACAGATAAGTCGATCTCACAAACGGTGACAAACTGTTAGGAATAAAAGTTGTCCAACAGGCTGGAATGGTGGAGAGAATCATCATTGGCCCACGGTGGTGATTCGAACCTTGAGGATGTGGTCTGGAGCCCACGATGGTGGTTTGGGAGCGTTGGTATGGTGCCAATAGGTACATCCATAGCAGTATTTGATAAATGAGTCTAGTAAATATAAAGAGAGAATGAAACACATAGATTGACATGGTTCGGCATATAGCATATGTCAACGGGTCTTTTGGGGGTCAAATTATTATAATGTGAGTATTTTACAGTCTCTCCAGCTACAAAAGTAATCTCACAAACTAATGTGTCTACTTTACCATAAAAGTATTTTTACGATAAAGTACATCTAACATACCAATTCATACATAGGATTTCTCTTCTTGGCCACTTTCAAGTTTCTTATATAAGGCTGCATGGCAGCTACAGACGACAACGCTGGTCGGCAGTCTTTTGCTGATCTCGTTGCTGCAGTGACTCAACCTATCCCTGAAAGATAGCTGACAACGCTGGTCAGCAGTCTTTTGCTGATCAGGTTCTCCCCAAGAAGGGCGACTCAAGCCCGTAATGCGTCAACTAGGGGAACTTCTGGCACACCAAGGGATCTTATGTCACACTGAGGGTTCTTAATAATGTATGACTTCATCCTCTCTAAACCATCGATGTAACCAAAGTACTAGGCATCATTGCATATTCCTTAAACACACAACAGTTCCTCCCGGAACCCCTTGACAGTAGCGTCTTGGGCCTTCAAAGCCCACCTGGCCTCGTCTCCCTTGGCTCCAAATCCTCCCTCTACTTTCGCTCATTGTCCAAAGCACAACTTTCCTTCGTTAGGACCTCAGAGAGCTGGTTGTATTCCTTGGAACGTTGCCTATAATGGTGCTCCTCCGCCTCCCGCTACCTATGTGCTTGGGAGAGGTCAGTCTGCAATTGTTCGATCGCCCACGAATGGTCATCAAGAGACCTCGCCAAGCGGTCTCTCTCGTCAGAAGCCATCGATAATTCCAGACGAAAGGCGGTAATCTGGTTTTAAGAGTCAAGCATGTTAACCTCCCCCTTCTTCTTTTTTCTGTCGCTGTGCAATTTAAGGCCATCCTGGCAAGTGAGCGGAGTGCCCTATGCTCGCTCACCATCTCCTCTTGGCCGTCTACAATAATCGCGGTCAAGCGATCTAGACCCTATAGTGAAACACCAAGTAGATAACCTAATAAAGGAAGTCAATACAAAGTATGTGAAGCTTTAGAAAGAAGAATCACCTCAGTGAACATCTTCTCAAGCCAACCATTTGTTCTGCATAAGTGCTCCTTGCAACTCTCTGGGGTCGCCAACAAGACGTCTGACTAAACTACATCGATGACCATTTTTCAAGACAACCCCGTCCCTTGGTGTCTCGTCAGTAGCAGGTGCGATGGGCCCTGCAATGCAATGAACCAAAGGTAGATGGGTTACAGGGCCCTCATCCTCACCTTGGGGACCTGGCGGGGTCGCGCGGACAACCTCTCCCAGCCCCCGATCCCAAGGTACGATCTGGGAGAGGGCCGCAATCACGCTCAACACTGTCGGAATTAATGGCCCAGGTTGAGTGATAAGAATCTCCATAGAGGGCCCTCCTGAAGGAATTGGGTAGTAGTCGAAGCCGGCCTGAGCAGGGAACATCACCCTAGGTTTCTTCCCCCTCTCCTTGATCGGCAGGGTAGGGGGACAGTCGCATACTGGGGACTGCCCTCCTACAACGGAAAACCCAAGTCAGAGGGCAAATTAGCGGGAGGAGCTAAGTACTGACGAAGGCTATCCTTGACCAGCAAAGCCTCTAATAAAAATTTTTCTTGGTGAACGTTCGCCCAAGCCTGGACCACCTCAATTCGAAGGGATTCCTTTGGGGTCGCTTTAGAATGAAGACTCTCATCATCACCCAACACTGCCCAAATAGCCCGAACAGTGTAGAGGCATCGAACTGCTTGGCGGACGGGAAATTCCCACCCTTCGCCTGATAAAAAGAAGAATTTGAGACCCCAATCCCTTGCTTGGCCACACCTTTCCTCCAGTCAGATCAGCAAAAGAAGGGGCTTAAAGCTACATAGGGAGAATTGTAGTCCCTTGGGCTCATGAGTAAGGAGAAATTCGAACGACGTTAGGTTTGGATATTTACCCCAGCCTCTTCTAGGGCACGACGCTAGAGAATGCAACACGCCACAAGGATCTTCCATGCCTTCAGGATCAATTGAGCAGGCGCTAACTGGAGGTAATCCAACACCTCACGCATTGGACGATAGAAGGGCACCCTAAGGCCATTGAAAAACATGGCCAAAAATACCGCCACCTTGGAGGCGAAACCCTCTGAATCAACCACCCCCTAGGTAAAAGGTGGCATCTCGAGCACAACGCCATGAGGGATACTGAATGGTTTCCTTAATAATTCCAACTCCTCTAAAGTAACCATCGAACCCCACCAAAATCTGACAAAGTCCACCAAAGTGTCATCATCTTGCTAAGGAGGTGGACTGGAGAAATAACCGGGGGTCATGGGAAGTTCTTGGGAGCCATCAGTCAGCTGGGAAGCAGAGAGGTTAAGACTCAGAACTAATAAATAAGGAAAGACCTAGAGAAGAAGAGGAAGGGATATAAAGGCTCAAGGAGCAGAGAAATTAGGATGTTACCGCTTTGAAGAGAGAGAGACCTTATATAGAGTCAGGGATACAGTTTGAATCTCAAGGTGAGGAGGAAGTGACCTTCATGGCACGTGACTGATGACACGCTAGAAGGAACATGAAATCAACCAGTGTGAGTCGTAGGAAAGCAAACAAAGATACTCTGCATGGCATGAAAGGGTTGCTTGGGGATGGCTAGGCGCAAGCAGCAGGGCTCACCCTCGAGTTAGCAGGACTAAGGGAGGAATTCTCATGTACTCGTCCAATAGGAATTGGCAGGGTAAGTGTAAGGGGATTTTCCCCATCTACCTTTGGGTCCAAGGTAGGCCAACCATGGTAGCAAGAAGCATGGCCCAAGACCCAGCAAAAAGGAGTCCCACCAGACCTACCCACGAGTGATACTCAAAAAGGTTGCACTGGCCAAGTTGCACCTTGGGCAATGCCCAGTCTTCAGGTACTTGTCTACATGGGTGAATGTGAAGTAAGGACAAACCCTTAAATCTCTGTCACTGCTTCATCAATGGTCCAAGGGAGAAGTCAAATTAGATGGGGAACCATGCCACATTTATGGTGCCACTGCTAAAGCACGCCACATTTATGCAACTCAATTCAAGCCAACTCAATTCAAGCCAAGCGCCACATTAATGAAGCTACCACAGAAGCACACTGCATTAATGACACTGAGCCAAGCATCATGATAAGGGCAAGGGACCCACAAAAACAGAGAGGATTTGTCGCCCCCTCCCTGAACATCAGTATAAATAGCCACCCTTAGGTACGAGGAAAGGGGCTGACTCTCTACGTCTCTATCTTAAATTTTATTTGCAACTATCACAGAACCCTTACTAGCTTTAGCATTAGAGGCTCCTCAGTCTCCCAGGCTGCCCTCCTTAATCCTCATCTTCTCTGAGTTTTACAAGCCCAACATTGAAGACTCGAGTCCTTGGAATCCGGCCTGAAGGCGTACGAAACATGACGTTAACAAGAACTTTACATTTTGATTATGTTATTTCTAATGAAGTAGAGGGTGGAAAAATCTAGGTTCTCTAGAATAAAGCTATTGATGTTCATTGTGCGTATGGGCATGTAGTTTATTACACTACAAGTAGGTAAAGGGTTATACCAATTCTTGTGTACCTTTATTTATGGTAAGTGCAATATGACTAATCAAAAGCTTTTGTGGGAGGATCTTAGTTCTCATCTTATGGGTTTGAGACCTTGCTTATTTGCTGGTGATTTTAAAATAATTTGGTGTGATTCTACAAGAAGCGGGGGGGGGGCCAAGACTAAGAGCTGCAATGGAGGATTTCGATAACTGGATTCATCAAGGAGGCTTGATTGAGATGAATACTAAGGGCATAGTTTTTTATTGGTGCAATGGTCTGTTTGGTCTTGCTTATTCTAGGGCTAAGTTAGATCAGGTTCTTATGGATGCATCTTTGCTCTCCTCGTTTCCAAATGCTGTTTGTTCTTATCTACTGAGGTCTTCTTCTGATCATTCTCCAATGTTTATTGAATTCAAAATAGATCTTTTCTCTTGTGGTCCTTCACCTTTTTTATTTCAACAAATGTGGATTGATCACCCATAGTTTCTAGAATTTGTTCAGAAGGCTTGGTCTGAACCTGTTGTTGGCATGGGTCTTATGAAAATGGCGGCTAAACTCAAGAAAACAAAACTGGCACTACGTGAATGGAATAGGGTGGTTTTTGAAAGAAGTGCTATGCATATTGATATGCTCGAGAATCAAATTGAGGGGCTTGAAAATATATTACAATTGAGTTGGGATGAAGAGAGGGAGAGGGAGCTGTTATGTACTTCTGCAGAATTGGCAACTTAGAGGCATTGAGAAGAAATCAGATTAGCTCATATGGCAAAATTAAAATGGCAAGTAGAAGATAATCGAAACTCAAAATTTTTCCACGCTTATTTAGCTACCAAAATGCGAAAACGAGTGGTGGAAATGCAGTCTTTGAATGGGACAGTTTTTGATTCACTGAAAAGTATTCTCACCTTACCTATTTATCATTTTATAAGAAGTACTCTCTAGAATGATCAAGCATAGTGTGGTGGAAAAGAAATTTTGTCAATTCTCACTGGCTAGAGGTACGACTATTATTTCTCATCTTATGTATGCTAATGATGTGGTGATTTTTACAAATGGCAATATGAGATCAATCAGGGAGCTTTTAGTTGTCCTCAATTTTCAATCAATTTCTCTTTTCTTCCTCTTTTTTTTTTTTTGTTCTACCTTTTTTTTTCTTTTTGGCTTGCTGGCCTAGCGGGTCCAACAAAAACCTGATCTCCTCATTAACCTAATTAGTAGAGACAGCTATTAGGGCAAGTCCGTGGAGGCACGGGTTGAGGCAAGTTTGTGGGGACAGTACTCGGCTCCCTCCGATGGCCCCTTCTTGAGTTTGTTCCCTCTAGCTTCTTTAATTATACTTTGTACACATATCTCATAAGCGAGCTTGACATCGTCTTCACTGCTGAGTAACCGTAACCTAGTAGAACTCTCAAGGAGTTAGGCCACACCGTGGGGAGACCAGGCCCCCATTCCTCAAGGATAGAGGTAGGGATATATCGGGCCAATCCATCCTCTTTGGACTCCCCAAAAGGCTAGTTGTCCCACAACCGAGTGGTTAATCACATAGTTGCCGTTAGGCAAGAGGTGGATCGACCGCAGTCGATTGTGTAAGAACGTGACTAGGCAAGCCCTTCTGGAGCTTGGGAGGTTGGGTGATCTCTAACCTTTCCTGTCTGTTAACTTATTATAGGACTAAATTCGACATAGGTCTTCAGAAGAGGTTGAGCAGCACATTTAGGCTGATTCACCTCATTGACTGTTGAGCTTTGCAAAAGGGGAGGGGAGCAGTGCGTTGAGGTTGAAACCTGCCTTAAGCAATGTCAGGCAGTCAAGGGACTGAACTCACACTCTGCCATGAGGCAGGTCAACCACCTTAAGGCTGGACCAACCTGTTGGCCCTCAATGGGAAGGTGAGTAGGAGATTCTTATTCATGTTGTGAATGTCAAATAAGCTAGTGTAAACAATTTCTGAAACTTGCTAACCTGACCAGTGCTAGTGAAGCGTGGCCTATGTTTTGAGACATTCTGTTGTGGGAGATGGTGCTTTGGAGTTGTTTCAAGAAGTTTGAGGACTGAACTCACACTTTGTTGAGGGAAGGTAAGGGATGCCTTAGACTAAGTCCTCCCCTTGGGTCCCCTCAAGGAGGTAATTTGTCAGACATCTGAGAAGTCAGTCCGCACTTCGCCGTGACTAGGGCGGGGTAAGTTATTCAGGCAACCGAGAGTCTAGGCACGTTCTCCTCCATAGGGGAGGTTGGGTCGCCTTAAGAGCTGGTCCCTCCTATTAACCCTCGGGAGAGGTAGTCTATTCAGGCAGTTTGGGACTGGACTCGCTCTCGTCTGTTGACATCATAGGAAAGGCAAGTGAGGGTCAGGATGGTGCTGAACCCACTCTTCGTCATGGTAAAGGTTGGGGTAGGTTATTCAGGCAGCCTTGAGGCTAGACCCGCTCCAGCTTGGAACTGGACCCGCTCCCGCTTATTGATACTCACAAGGAAGGTAAATTGTTGGGCGATCGAAGGTTAGGCAACTTGCACTCCACCGCGGGAGTGACAAAGCAACCTAGGGCATTACACCTATCCCTTTAGTGCCCCACAAGTAGGTAAGTAATGTCTGGGATTTTACCGATAGAGATTGTCATTGGTGAAGATAGGGAGCCTACACACTTTATTCCTGAAAAGCCACATTTCCATTAAATGAATTTGTGATATCCACATAGAAATGTAAATTATGAATGACAAGGTATTTAACAAGAAAACTTCTGTAAATGTTCAGTGTTCCACAAGTGTAGCAACTTGTTCCCACAGGAGTCTTAAAGCCAGTAAGCACCTAGGCATTTGTTGGCGACAACCACATAGGGCTTCCCACTGAGGGCCCTTCCCCTCATCTCGGGTAGTGGTCCCTATTTGCTTCAGCACGATGGTCCCCGACCTTGAACGTTCTTGGGCTTACTCTTATGTTGAAACATCACTCTACCCTTCTTTTGTTGATGGTCATTCTTACTTCCGCTTCAAGCCTGACTTCTTCTAGCAGATCGAGCTGTTTCTTGAGTCATTCGTTGTTGGACTCTTGTTTAAAGTGTTGTACCCCTGTAAGTAGGGATCCCAACTTTGACTAGCGGCACTGCCTCATGACCATAAGCAAGGGCAAATGGGGTTTCTCCCATTAGTGTCCTCAATGTGACCTAATATGCCAATAAAACTGTAGGGAGATCCTCTGCCCAAGCGCCCTTCTTGTTGTCCAGCTTTTTCTTGAATATCCCTATTAGAGTCTTGTTGGTCTCCTTCACCTGCCTATTGGACTGTGGGTGCCTGAGGACAAGTAGCAAAATTTAATTCTTAAGTCCTGACACTAGTCTCGATAGTGGTCGGAGTTGAATTGTCTCTCGTTGTCTGAGATGATCCTGCCAAGGATGATGAACTTGCAGACAATGGTCTTCCACAGAAAGCGTATGATGTTGCTTGTCGTGATTGTCACCAATGTCTCTCTCTCTCTACCCACTTAGTAAAATAGTTTGCCACGACCACCATGAACTTTACCCCTCATTTGCTCGAGGTGAGAGGGCTCACCAGGTCTACTCCCTGTTGGGTGAAGGGCTAGGGCAAGGTGATTGATGTCAATTATTTCGGCGGGTGATGGGGCACCCTAGAATACTCTTGGCACCTTTTGCACTTCCGCACATATTCCTTAACATCCTTAAGGGCACATGGCCAATAGTACCCTGCGCACATCACTTTGTCTGCCAGCACCTTTCCTCCATAATAGTTACCGTAGATTCCTTCATATATCTCTGCTAACATGTATTGGGCCTCCTCGAACTAGATGCACCCTAGGGGGGGCGTGGAGTACTCCCTCCGATATAGGACATCGTCGACTATAGTGTATCGCCCTCCTCTATTCCTAATCTTCCTGGCTTCCCCTCTATGGTCGGGTACCTCGTTGGTGTCCAAATATTTGATAATGTCCAGCGCCCACTCCGGTGCTCTTGGTTCAACCTGCATTACCTCAATTTCTAGAAAAAAAAGCTTGCAATTTTTCTAAAATGAGCTTCTAGTCCAAAATCATAGAAATAATATAAAGATATTCATCAGTGCCTTCACTGATGGTTTCAATGTGATAACCATTCCAAAAAATGTCTTTGAAATTTAGTTAATTTCTTCTAGACTTTGAGGAATACAAAATTGTGTTATTTTTGGTAACATTATATTGATTCTTCCAGAGCTTTCAATTAGGTTCGATGAATCAGATATTATATTGATGTTGGCTTTATTTAAAGTTAAATATTGAAAAGAATTGTATGTGTAGTACAATTGTATGCTAGACACAAATCTTCACCAATCATCTTAGAATTGGTTAATGCATCAATAGAATCTATATCTCTTTATAAATAACAATATGTACAAGATTTTATTAATGCAAAGGAAATTTTAACAAGATGTGTTAAGAGATTAAAATTTAAACATAATATAATACAGAGAAAATCAATTGTTATGGCGGCCATATGCTTCACTGATCAAAAGATGATTGTCCCCGTTAGGATCCACAAAGAAATCAGAAATCAATATGGGTTTGGTCTATCCCATTTGGATTTCTAAGATTCATTCATAAGATGAGTCTAAGCATCAATGATCTATGATAGATAATTGTTGCCAAAAACATTGAGGGTAACGACTTTGACTTTGTAAGATTTGACATGATCTATAACAAATATATTAGAGTCTCAAGGTAATAACATGTTGTAAAACTAAAGGGAATCAGCAAGAAAATTAAAATATTGCAATATAGAAAAGAGTAGTAAGAATATTGAAAGATTACAATATAGACTTAACTTTTCAAGAATTCAATATCATTCACTACAATTCTTCTCATGTGTTTAGCTTGAGAATGGATTCCTCCTTTCATAGGGAGCAAGAGGGCAAACCTACCATCATTAATGGAGGTAGTCAAAGTTTGTATACCCACCCTCATCTAAAGGGATTGGCACACCTACCATGAGGTTGGATTAGAATTCTAATAGGTGGAGTCTTCATGGTCATCCACAAACATTTATGTATTTACAACACTATACCACTAATCTTCCACTCAAAATGGTTTTCTGCAGGATACTCATTGTTAAAGCCTTTTAATTTCCAACACAAGGATGAAGTCATCAGCAAGATCTTATTATTCCAACGAAACAATCATATATATTGTAAAACGAAGGATCCAAAGCAACAAGACTAACGATGGCCCCAAATTAAGGCGGATTTAGGGGGCGCCAAATTACGAAACAAATATTTAAAATATATATATATATATATTTAGAATAAGTATATCTTTTTAGGAGAATTTTAGAAATATATAGATTAGCTTTTTCTTACAATCTAATCCATAAATGACAAATCAAACAAAAATCTTGACCTTTTCTTAAGATTTTAAAATTTTGGCTCAAAACTTTTCTGTAAAGTAAAATCTTATAACAAATTAAAAAAACTCAATGCATGTAATCTCTGTATCCTTCGGAGCTAGTCCTCTTTAACGTGTAATAATTTTTTTTTCTTCTCTTTCTTTGGATTCCCATTTCTTATGCAATGAACCACATGATATTTTTTTTCTTCATTTTTGTTTTCTTCCCCGACAGCATCTCACTCACTCTCCACCACTCCCAATTACGCTCACCGTCTCTCTTGCCTTATCTTTCTTTCGATTTCCTACACGGTTTAGCAGTCGCCCAAGAGGACAAAGTCATTGCCTTAGACTCATGCCTATATCTATGCACGTTGTTGCATTGTGTATAACCAAGACCAGTACCAGTTCAAAACCAACACCTTACTCTTGATCCATACTCCACTGCCATCAGCCTTTTCTCCTAGTCTAATGCGCCTCCACGCCGTGATAAGTCTCCGCTGCACCAGAGCACCGCTGCTCTTCTTTGCCCCCATGGAACCACAATGCCAAACTATTACCGTTACAGAGAGATCTTCCATATCCTCTCAAATCAAGTTGGAAAGATTTATTCCGAAGATCAAATCCCTTAATTATAGGCAATGGATGTAGATAGAATATTTGAATGATTTGTATTTGATTTTGAATTATATAGATAATGGGCAACGTGTATATGAAAACACTATTATAAATACAAAGCATCACCACCTAGATTAATTACGGTGGTTTTACAAAACCTTTACACAAACGGTTGAGGTTGAAGCCGTTGCAAGTCACCACAAGAAAACCCAGACCAGCCACCCTCTCCATACATGGTTTTGTCTTACACCACCACTAACCACCGAGACTACCTCCACGCCTTAGCTTCCATCTCACAGCCACCCACACACATGAAAACGTCACCACAAGCCACTAACCCCAAGTCCGATAACCCATACTCCTCAACCGTCCATCACAGTAAAGCTGCCTCACCATCACCGAAGGCCCTGTTTTCAAGCATCGAAACAGAGGAACTAGTTCCCCCACCATGAGCCATAAACCGCTGCCACACGTCGCCAGCCCCTCCATGTCGTCGCTACCTGAAAAGAAAGTGTCGTCGGGAACCTCACGCCACCCTAAGTGCCACTCTCTCTCGTTAACCTCTCTCCTCTCCTTCACGCCAAGCCCTCTCCCGGTGCTCTCTCTCTCTCATCACTCTTCCTCTCAGTCTCTCAGTCGTTTAGCCACGCCACCCACAGTCAATCCAACCCAACTCCGTCGTGCCCTGCCTTCTCCTTCACGGTGTCCCCTATTTTCGTTGGGTAAGCGGCCGCGCAAACCCTCTGGTTCTAAAATTATTTTTGCTGCTCTAGGCTGCTTTTAGGTTTGAGCGCTGCTACAAGGAAGCCCCTTGTAGCGCACTAAAAGCACGAATAGTGCCGAGTCGGATCAGTAAAGAAAAAACAAAATAAAACAACAAAATTAAAACCGAAGTTTCTTTAAGATTTCTGGCTTTTCTCCCTCCCCTGTTCAGCTCTTTTATCCTCTCGCCCAACTTCACGAAAATAAATAAAAATAAAAACTTATCGTGCACTAACATGTGTAAGTGATTTGCAAATATATTTTTTCTTTTATAATCCGATATTAGATAGTAAAATATCGGATATTAAATTCTAACATATATTCTAATAATATGATATTACCTTCTTTGTATTTTGAAATTATTTAGATAGTAAAATAAGATGAGATGAGATCATTTTGAATAAAAATTAAAAAAAAAATTAATATCAAAAAAGAAATGCAAAGCAGCAGTTGGCCAAGATTTGCAATGTTTTTGTAAGTGTAAAAACAAAGCAGATGTGAGGATGGTCTAAAAACACATGAGGTAAGAGGGTAAATTAGACATTTTATAAGGTAGGTCATTTCGTGCTTTAAAAATGTCGTGCGTCCTAACATTTTTCTTTAGGTTTTCTGCTTGCTACATGCTAGTGTTAATAAGATTACAAAGAAGCCCTTAAAACCCTTGCAACATATCTCCTTTTGTAAGGTCTCCTTAACAATTTTGTGTTATTACGTTACTGTCCTTTAATAATTAAGTAGGCTGGGTTTATTTTTTCAAAACATCTACGTACAGTCGTCCCATGTAAACGGGGCGTAAACGGTTATACCACGTCAGCTAATATTTATTTTTAAAAAAACACAAAAATGAAAAGCACAACAAGTTCTCCCGCTTTGCTTTGGTGCTCTGGGATTTTAGACAGCTTCCATCGAGCTTGTTTAGTGCTCTGGTCAGAAGCTGTCATCGTGTTGTTTTTTTAGATTAGTTGCATTTTGTTGGGGTCTTTGACTATTGCCTGGGTCATCTTCCGTGTGGGTCTTTGGCTTCACGACATCAAGACACCTAGCAAAATGATGTGTCGACTCTCTCTATAAAGGGGAAGGGGTTAGGGTTAGGGCATTTCGGGATGAATAGGATTGGGGGTGGGCTAGGGTTAGGGTCGATTAGGGATTGGCGTCGTTCCGTGCATTCTATTTGCCAGTCATATTCATTCTGGTTTTTTAGCGATATTAAAGATTCCTTCACGGATGCCCCATAGCTGCCGTCCCACCAAATGAAAGGATTTCCTTTTTTTTTTTTTTCTATAGGCCGAATACGCGCTTGTAAGGACGCTTCCAAACTTCTATTTCTACAAATGGAAACCCCCTCCTCATTTAGAGCGGCGGATCATCCGGATCAGGTGCCCTCAGGGGCGAAGGCAGCCTGTATTGTCCAGGGGCTGGACCTTTTGTTGAAAACGATGGTTCTGCTTATGAAGGGATTTCAAGTAATTGGACAGGAGAATCTGCATTAGGCAGACCTTTTGGCACTAGGAACCTAAGGGAAGAAGCTTCCTCCAAAGCCTTCGAAGTGCTTAGAGACCCACATATTGCTCCAATTGTACCCAAAGAAGAAGAATTGTAATAACCCCCGGAAGCATCCATCATCATACATGTAGAGGCAATTGCCCTTACGGCAATAAAGTGAAAATAGACCGCATCGC
Source organism: Carya illinoinensis (assembly GCF_018687715.1). NCBI lineage: Eukaryota > Viridiplantae > Streptophyta > Magnoliopsida > Fagales > Juglandaceae > Carya > Carya illinoinensis. The sequence continues at coordinate 12,978,756 of NC_056765.1, forward strand.
GCACTAGACTGACCACTAAAATACTAAAAAAATATAAAATGAGATGAATGATTAGCTTCAATTGAAAGGGCATCTTTCTCCTTCTACAAGAATCACTGTCTTCGACAAAGGGATGGAATTGTCGCCTTTGATAGAGGGATGGAATCGTAGAGGGAGGGAATGAGAGAATGAGAAGATCAGAGAAGAGAGGAGAAGATGAGTGGAGACAAAAGAGGCGAAGTGTTTGGGCGAAGTGGAGTTGTGGTTGGGAGGATGGGTTTCGTAATCATGGGTTGCATACGCACCGTTTCATTAGTCATTAAGACACGTAGGACCCGACTACGAGCCATTTACCCCAACCGACTGCATTAAGCATTTTTCTTATTTTTTAGACTTGTGTTTGAGTTAAAATTAGATCAAGTGAATTATTAAGTGGATATTCATGGATTTGGGAAATGGAAATATGTTAGGATTATGAGAATTTTAGATTTCTTTAGGAAAAATAGGTTATTTTAGTATTTCAGGTTCAATTACGAAATACATGTTCAATTGAAAATTTATGAAAGCTACGTGACTATTTTATAAGTGATGGTTAGTATTTGTTTGGCACTGTTGTAGAAAATTTGTGAAAAGCTAAGAAGGACAGGTAAATGGAGTTCCTATACTAGACTTTGTATAAAAAAAAATAAAACGAGATTGATTTTAAAATATGTATGTTTGTTTTTTAAGAGAAATGTAAGCACAACCTCAATTATTTGTTTGGCATTATTCATGAACTCTGTATGAAAGAGAAAGTATTTTTTGTCATAACTGGTGTAAACATAAGCTTATTTTTGGCATTCTATTTTTGAACTATGCAAAAAGAGCGAATATAAAAATTTGTGCATGATTATGTGAAAATGCTCTGGATTTATTTTGATCATGAAGATGATATGATTCTATTCAGTACTCTGTTTTGATAAGATGTGGTATCTGAAAACTTTTGGCATGACATTCTGATTCTGTATATGATTATATTTCTATTCTATTCTGACCTTAACATGGGTGTAAAACAGTAGCCTCTGTTTGGGTTGATACCAACTTTTCTGTATCCAATACACTCACTTTGGAAACAAAATGAATTTCTGCGTGATCTTTCATGTGTGTACACTCAAGACTCTAATAATGAATAAGGGGAAGATTTCACATTCTGTTTATGCTCGGTTGGCCGCTAGGATTTATACAACCCCATCTCGGGGGTTAAGTATGGAATTCTATTATGATATGATGCTCAGTTATGAAAACATGGAATTATATTCTAATATGATGCTCAATTATACTATGCCAAAAGACTTTTGAATAAAAAAAATATTTCTAAATATGCACTCTAATATTTTTGAAAAAATGTTTAGATTCTGTATTTTGAAAAATAAAAATATTTTTGTTCTTAATTCTAAACTCTGTAAATACTCATGTTTATTTACTAGGATATGTTCTCTATTTACTGAGTTGTCGATAACTCACCCCTTATCTTATAATATTTTTCAGATAATTTAAATATTTCAGCAAAGACTCAGGATTATGGAACATGGATGAGATAATTTAAGCATAGTGGATTAAGTATAGAAGGTTTCTAGGAGTATTGGTGATTTTTCTTAAGTAATTTTTGTCGCATTCTAATGACTTTGTATTTTTACAGTCTTTATTTATATTGTTGGAATGTAAGTTAAGTAACAGGAAGTAACATCTCCGACCCCTCTAAGACCTGGGTATTATAGTTGGTATCAGAGCAAAATGCGAGTAGTAGGTAGACATTTTCACAAAACCTTCGTTAAGAGACAGACTAGGCACAATTAGAAGAGAAATAGAAATGTTATTATTAGAATAAGCTTACAAAAACTTAAGACTTTTAGCCTCATCTTTCAAGTGCTATTGCTCTTCATATATCAACATGCTATCCTTATCTAAAAAATTAGGCAGTCGAAATGAAGAGACAAGTAGGGATTTTAAATCCTTATTCTTCTGCTTTAATTCTCCCATTTTTTTGTTAGACTCGTGAACAAGACATTGAAGTACAGAATTCTTCTCGTTAAACTTTTCAACCTCATGAATTCTAGATTACAATCATTGGAAAAATGCGACAATGGACGATGTGTATCAGGTACCAAGACCCGCAAGTTCATAAATGGCATCATCATCTAACTTATTAGTCAAATCACTCACATGTTGCATCATGGCACCTATAGCAAATGCATAAATAACTTGTAACTGAGGGGTAGAATACCTCATGTAGTGATCAATGGGATTGTTGAAGGAAGATTGCTAAACCATCGCAAAAAGAGAAAAAGCTTAGAGAGTGAGAATGCAGATGGATTATGAAGATTTGATGCGAAATAGATGAAACTCAAGACTGATTTTATAAAGATAGAAATTAGAACAAGACAAGTTATCATCTCTTCAAATCTTACTTAATAAAAAATTACAAGATATGTTAGATACATATTATCAAAGGTTGTTCTGCAAAGCTAGCGAGATTAACCGAAGGCCCTATTTTTCTCATAAACGCTGAACCTCTATTGTTATATGCTGATATTGATTTTTTATTTAAACTCTATCTCATTCCAGCTCCTCTATTTGTGGTTGCAGGTCATGAGTATACCAGTTTGCAAATTTTTTCAACTCCCTTGTTTTCTTACTTTAACATTTTATTCTTTCTAGCTTTATTAGCAAGCCTTTGACACAACTTATATAATTGATTGTTAAGGCGATCAACATCACTCAGGTTTGCCAATAAACTCCAAGATAAGGTCATAACAAAGGCACCATATTGGACACTGAGCATTCTTGATTCTGCAACAATCTCATAATTAATCCTACCAAAAAAATGCATCTATGCTCCCATCGTGGTGTTGATAGCCTCATGAAAGAAAATTGGTAGTTGAGGCATAAAAGGTTCTTGATTTAAATCTGGAACATTAATTGAAGAAAGTTGCTCGGTCATACTATCATTCTAGATAAACAGAAACTAGGTCAAAGAGCAATATGAGAAAATGTTTTACATGTATCCTATGAGTAAGAATGATCCTTTAAATAAAGAATTAGAGCATTTCAAGTTTCTTGCAAATAAATAAAGAATTAAAGTATTTCAAGTTTCTTGCAAATCTCGCTTGATTTTCTTTTGGCACTTAGTCAACATTACAAGATAATGAAGATATGTCGGATGCCATCGCCGAAAGGCCATCTTACTAGCCCAAGAAAATGATTATTTGAGTTGGTAAAATATATGGTTGGAAATGGGAAAAACAAGAAAATCTCGATCTTGTTTTTATTTTTTTTAACTGGTATTTATACTTTGTTTATACATATATGTTGTTTTCTTTTCTTACAACGTTTAATCAAGTGTAAATATTCCAGGATGGCATCACGCTGCCAAGTTCAAAACCTTGAGGATTTGAACGAAAGCAATAATGAGAGAGATTGTACTTTCGAGCAATTTAATCATACTCATCCTCCCACATTTGATGGAAGGGGCGATTCAAATGCAATGGAAGATTAGATTCAAGACATGGAAGAAATATTTAGTGTCTTGGAATGCACAAATCAGCAAAAGGTATGATTCGCAGCCTTTAAATTGACTGGGGAAACAAAGAAGTGATGGAATTCTGAGAAAGCCATTAGCGAAGCTAAGGGGACAAGAGTAATCAGCTAGCCTAACTTTACACAAAAATTCTTTGACCATTTCTTTCCTACAGTAGACAGGGAAGCTAGAGCTCGAGAGTTCACCAACTTGGTGCAAGGGACCATGACTGTGCACTAGTATGCTGCAAGATTTGCGGAATTGTCACACTTTGCCTCATACCTGATTCTTAATGAGGAAAAGAAGGCCAAAAAGGTTGAGAAGGGTTTGGATCATAGGATATATGAACAGGTGACGGTCCTTCAAATTCAGAATTTCTTTGAGTTGTTATAAAAAAAAAAGAATTTCTTTGAGTTAGTGCATAAGGCGATATTGGTTGAGCAAAATCTTGAGAGAAGTGCTGAGTTGCCAGGACAGAGAGCTACTCCCCAAGGATCCGCTAGTATGGATCAAAGACCATGGAAGAAGAGAAATGAGGGCAACAACCCAAGTCAAAGGCAAATATAGGAATAGCAACCAAATAATCTCTATAAGTTTTGTAACTGTGCACACATGGAGGAGTGCAGAAGAGAGGTGGGGTCGTGTTTTTGATGCTGTAAAACTGGGCACTTCATTAGAGAATGCCCATTGGTATTGGAAGACAACAAGAAACCCAACCCATCTCCAAGTCCCTGACAATTGACACAGGGAAATAATCAATGTAAAATAGGATAGGCTCAGGTGTTTTCTATAATATCTAGAGATGATAATGACGATAATGATTCTACCACAGCGAAATCTCATAGCCTCAAAGATTAAAGTTAGTTGTCAAAGTGTGCAATGGAAGCATGATTATTGGAAATATGATGGTTGACGCGATAACTGAGATTAGGAGCAACAAATTTAGGGGACGCAATATATTTTAAGAGGGGGAGATTGTAACATCCATGACCACATGTAATAATTTGTTTTTCTTCTCTTTTATCATTGGATTCCCTTTTCTTACGTCGTCGTGAATTGTGTGATATTTTCTTTTCTTCTTCTTTATTTTCTTCCCCGACAGCATCTCATCTACTCTCAACCACTCTCAATTATTCCAAAATGATAGTTGAGAGTGGGTGAGAATAGGTGAGATGCTGTCGAGGAAAAAAACTAAGGAGGACAAAATATTTTCACACGGGGTTTACAACGTAAAGAAAGGAATCCAAATAAAGATAAAAATAAAAAATAAAAACATATAATCATGTGGGTCACGGATGTTACAAATCATGTGCGCCTAACATATCTTGTAATTTTTTACCAAGTAAAATTTGAAAAAATGATAGCTTGTCATGTTCTCATTTCTATCTCTATAAAATTAGTCTTAAGTTTCTTCTAATTCGAATAAAATCTTATTTACTCTGTAATCCATCTACATTCTCACTCTCTTAGGTTTTTCTTTTTGGGATGGCTTAACAATCTTTTTCCAACAATCTCCCTGATCACTATATGAGGTATTCAACACCTCAACCACCAGTTATTTATGTATCGGTCATAAGTGCCATGTGCAGCATGGGAGTGATTTGGCTAATAAGTCAGATGATAATGCCGTTTATGAGCTTATGAGTCTCGGTACTCTATACTCATCGTCCATTGTCGTACTTTTCCGGCGACTGCAGTCCAAAACTCGTGCGGTTGAAAAGCTTAACGAGAAGATTTGCATACTTGAATGTCTTGTTCACGAGTCTAACAAAAAAATATGAGACTTAAAGCAGGAGAATAATGATTTAAAATCCTTGCTCATCTCTTCATTTTGACTACCCAATCCTTTAGATAAGGATAACACACTGATATATGAAGAGCAATGAAGCTTAAAAAATAAGAATAAAAGTCTCAAGTTTTTGTAAGCTTATTTTAATAATATCATTTATGTTCCTTTTCTAATTGTGTCTTGTCTGTCTCCTATAGGAGATTTTGTGAAAAATGTCTTCCTTTGGCATAGCATAACTGAGCATCATATCATAATAGAATTCCATGTTTAACCCTCATAGTGGGATTGTGCAAACTCTAGTGGCTAACCAAACAGAAATAGAATGTGAAATCTTCCCCTTATTCATTCACGGAGTCCCGAGTATACACACAAGAAAGACCACACAAAAAATTACTTTGCTTCTAAAGTGAGAGCACCAAAAACAGAAAAGTTGGGACCAACTCGAACAAAGACCACAATTTTATACTCGTGGCAAGGTCAGAACCGAATAGAAACATAACAATAAATAGAATCAGAATGTGATGCCAAAAATTTTTAGATGCCACATCTTATCATAACATAGTACTAAATAGAATCACATAATCCTCATAATTAAAACAAATTCAGAACATATTCACATAATTATGTATAAATTTTAATATTCGCTATTTTTGCATAGTTCAGAAATGGAATGCCAAAAATAAGTTCATGTATACACTAGTCATAACAAAAATATTTTTTTCTTTTATACAGAGTTCATGAGTAATACTGAACAAATAACTGAAGTTGTCTTCACATTTCTTTTCAAAAAAAACAAATATGTATATTTTAAAATCAACCTCGTTTCATTTTTTTTTATGCAAAGTATGGTATAGGAACCCCACTTACCTGGCTTTCGTAATGTATTACCTACAATTTGAATCCAAACTAGAATAGTATGACAATGTAAATAAAAAAAAAATTCAATAATATGTTAATAAAAGTTCAAGGTTCAATCTATAGAATACTATAAGCCCATAATAAGGCAGCCCATTGTAAGTTAAGCCTAAAGTATGCCCAAGTCATTCCCTACCATGATTTGCTCGTAGTTATGAAGAGAAGGTTGGATGGCATTTATTGCAAAAACCAAAACGTGCTTTATGGAAAGAGAAACACTAGGGATACAAACGGATCCCACAAACTGACATGGCATAATACTACGTCAACTTTTTTTTTCTCTCTTTCTTTTCCTTGCATATGTCTCTCTTCCCATTTCCCTTCCCTTCCAGAGCCCCCAATGGAGACAATGGAAAATCCCCACCGCTGCAAAACTCCATTAACAGACAAGAAAACTTATCCATCTCGAAATGGATGCCTTTAAATCTAGCTCTCACCAGCTTCTTCCTCCCAACCAACATGGCCTTATCCATAACCTTCTTTGTAAACAAACAGCCCATTCCTCGGTATCCCAATCAAATACACTCCTAAATCCTCATAGAGAGCAATTTGGTAACCTGCCCCTTCCAACTCCTCAACACAACCCTGTAACCCAACCCCTCTCTCTCTCTCTCTCTCTCTCTCTCTCTCTCTCTCTCTCTCTCACTAAAATTACACAATGTCTCCCAAATGCTTTCCCAATTGTTTTCATTTTAAAAATACCTCAAAAGTGGGAGTGGAGTTTGTAAATGGGTTAGTGCACGACCAGAAACATATTGAGAAGCAAATGGGTTGTATGAATGGGTTCCTCATATCTTCGAACTCATCCAAATTCTCATCAGCAAACACCTCTACTCCAATAAGCCCCTCCCTCTCTCTCTCTCTCTCTCTCTCTCTCTCTCTCTCTCTCTCTCACTCACATATACTAGAAAACGGAAGCAAATTTATTTGTTTGCATGATTTCTGATCAAGCACTAGATTGCACTCCAAAGTCAAATGACAGCATGGTCTATCCAAAGATGTCCGGTGAATTGGAGGAGCAGCAACAAGCAAGAGTAGCACCATCTCTTGAGAAGCCTAAATAGTCTCAGCTACCAAAGATGCGATCACCTGTGCCCAAAATTGCAACTCCGACCAATACTCCAACCAAGTCACCGCTTCCATTCCCGATTCTCTAATTAAAATATGGCACAAGCTCCATTTGGAAGTTCTCCAGAGAACCTCCTAGACTTTAGTATCATTGTTGATGAAAAAACCCTCTCCAAAACTTTGGTATCACCATTGATGAAAGTATTTGATGAAAGTTTTGAACAAAAAACACTAGGAACGAGAATATAAAACTCAAACGATAGATTGGGTTCGATTTGTGGGACTGCAATGGGATAGGGACAGGACAAGACAAGACAACTCACCCCAACAAGTTAAAAAAAAAAAAAACAAACAAACCGATATAGCAAGTGCCACGTAAATTTGTGGAATTTTTGTGTAGGATTCCTATGTATATATAGCGGGACTCTTATGGAAAAGCTAAGGGACTCAACTTGAAAAAAATTAAGTATTGACTGAGGGAAAAAAATAAAAAAATAAAAAATAGAGTGGGGTGGGGAGCTTAAGGTAATTTAGCTCAAAGGTTTGGTAAGGCTACCACTCTTTACTACTTGTAGTGTATTTGTTTTTTCTTTATTTTATTTTAAATACTTTTTAATATATTTAACCATTAAGAAAAAGGTTGAAAAAAATATAGAATTTTAGTGATAATCAATTGCTTAATCATTAAATAAAAAAAATTAAAAATTAAGATATTAAAAAAATAGTAGAAGAGTAGTAGAATAGTATTAAGGCTGTCATTATTCTTGGTTTTACTGCCAACAAAAGCTTCGACATGATAGCCTTACTTTTTCTCTACTACCACTCTACTACCAAGCCTCCACGTGGCTTTATTTTGCTTTTATAATTTTTTTGCTTTTAGCACAGCATTTTAAATTCGAACACATTTCTATATTTTAGAAGACCACTCCTTCATGTCAATTGTAGCCTCCCAGTGTGGCCTCCTCTCCCTCGGCTTGCACCTATCGATATGGCTGTCATTCGAGGCGCCTTCTCGGATGAGATATACACTGAATCGTCTCCTTCGCCTCTCTCCCACACTCTCTCTCACACAAACTCTCAAAGCCTCCCTCACATCACACCAGTCCGTAGGGGTGATTGCGAGATTTCTTTGGTTGCTTTAATTTCTAAAGCAGTAGATTATTTTGCTCTCGGGAAGCTTTTTTCTATTTCGGTTCACTTTTGAAAGCAATGGAGTCGACGAAAAAAGCTTTCTATCCATGGCATGTCTCTTCTAGAACAAAATCAGGGTCCCTCTCTCTCTCCTTTGAGAAAAAATTTCTTCTACAACCAATTTTTTCTTCCCCTTTTTCAGGGTTTTGAGGGTATATTACATAAACTAAAATTGAATAGGAAATTTCATTGCGTTATAAAAAGAACTTGAAACAGAGCTCTATTCCAAAAATCGATGGGCACCATTACCCTTAAAACGAAAGAAAGATATATCAGAACAAAAAAAATTATAGAGTTTTCAGCCTGTACTTTTTACCAAGGTTCTCAATTGAATTGACAAAACTCAACAAGTGTAAGATATAAACCATAGCTGCAGATAGTTTCAAGTCAAGGTGAATAGCAAAATCAACCAAGGTGAAATGGTTTAAGAGTTTCTATATCATAACCTATTACGGCTATTGGTACTGGAAGTAAAACAGCTTTAGTGGATGCATATAACCCAAACAATATGAATTGCAGACACAAGCAAAAGCAATATCAAATATTTTCACAGTGGCTTTTGGGCGGAGGGGAGAGAGTTTTGAGCTTATGAGCAAGCGTGGCTTTTGGGCATAAGAACAGTTACCGAGCTTTCTAACAACGTTTTTACTCTAGAGACCAAATTAAAGACGGAAAGGCAAAAAAAAAAAAAAAGAGCCACGTGGCAGGGTAGTAAAGCAGTAGGGGAGAAGAGGTAAGGGTATCACTACTCAAGAAAAAAACCACTATGATCTGAAAGAAAATAATCCGGCCTTGTTATAAACCAACTTGTATTGTATGACCACATTTATCCGTCATAATTGACCAGATCTTAGTCGTCAATTAAGACATTTGTATCCCTATATATATGAGTATATTTCTAGGTTCATAATAAAAAAATAACAAGAACCTCTCTCTCATTCTCTCTCTCTTTTCAATTAGTTCACAACACGTTATCAGCACGATGTGAGAAAAATCTTCATTCTGCCGCATGGTTCTCAATTTTCTCTTTCATCTATCTCTTTCTCCCTCGGGATCTTCTGATCTCCGTCCCACAACTGGTCCAATAGACCCATGGAGTCAGATCTTGCCTCCACTGTAGCTCCTCATTTAGTTCAGAGAAGAAAACGCCGTCAGCTACGATCTCTCACTTTCTCTCAGATATTTGAGAGGTGAAGCGAGCTCGCGTCAATGACAAACCCAACGACTCAGATGGGCCAAAATAGATCGGCGATCGCAGATCATGATCTGAGGCTGGATATGGAGACGCTGGAGTGGTTGGCATTCCATGTTTGACTAATGGTTGACATCAATTTTTCTGATGGGAGCCACTAAAGTCCTTACCAATCAGATCTTGTCCCCTTGTCCCCTCATCACCTTTTAACCATACGGACCTCCTCATCTTTAATGGCCTTAGCTCTCTCAAGGACAAACGGCACGTACGTGTTCAATCTTATTCTTATATTGAAAGAACCCAAATTCACACGGAGATGAAAAGACGACGAACAAGAAGAAGTGCAAAGCACAACAAGTAGAACCCGATCCCCTTGCCGGAGACAGAGAAATGTTGCCGGGAAGCGGACTGGCTGAAACGCCTTGAGGGTAATGGCTGGGCTAAGGGCTCGCGTACGAGGACCGTGCCAGAGTGTTCCTTACCGCCTAAACGTTGACGGCGCCATTAGTCCTGCTTGCTGACGGTAACGGATGACAGAGCTTCTTTTCCAGAACCATCATCAAGCTTTATGGGATCAGCAACCCAGACTTCGTCATCACGTACAATAGCGATTCCCAACGGTCTGCCACCGGTGTTTATCCATTTCTGCATAGTCGATTCATTCACCGTAACCCGGCTAATCTACCCATCTGCATAGCCCGTGTAGATGACTCTGGAGATGGGATCCTGCTGGATTCACGTTCGACAACAGCACACGTGTCGACAATCTCGGTGGACAAAAGCAAGTCCTGTTGGCTACCGGTGGTCTCATAAGACCGCAAGCAGGTGAAAGCTGTCCCGAGCAGACCCGTGTACACTGGGATCTTCTTCCGCCGCGAGAGCCGGAGCCAATGAAACTGCAAGCCTCGCTTCGTCCCACTCCAGCGTCTCCAGATCCAGCCTCAGATCATGATCTGCCGATCGCCGATCGGTTTTGGCCCATCTGAGTCGTCAGGTTTGTTATCGACACGAGCTCGCTTCACCTCTCAAATATCTGAGAGAAAGTGAGAGTTCGTAGCTGACGGCGTTTTCTTCTTCGTCAGAAAAATTGATGTCAACCATTAGTCAAACATGACATGCCAACTACCCCAGAAAAATTGATGGAAATCATTAGTCAAACATGGCATGCTAACCACAAAAAGACTTGTTTATCTAAGTTAGGCGAATGTTCTGATGATTCTGAAGCTAGTGATCTTCTAATTCAAGTAAGTTTTTCAATATCTTATTTGCAATCCCTAAAGTGAGTATTAAAGATTATATTCTTTATTATTACTTGATAAAATTCTATGTTTATTCACATAGTTTACAACTCAGTTATATCTATATTGAATCATAATTTACATTTCAATTATATCTGAGGTCAATTTTTATTCACATAATTTATATACAAGTTTTATTTATTTTTTATACTTGTTAAGAATTATTAATGATATGATTCATTTTGGAATAGAAATGGAGCACACCTGAAGGATCACCCTAAACTAATAATTTTATTGGGTATCTCATATTAAGTTTCATCTTGGAATAAAAATTGAGCATCCATGAAGGATCGCTCTAAATCAATAATTTTATTAAATATCTCATAGTTTAAATGAGTGATATGTGTACCAAAAGCTCATTATGATAAATACATTTGAAGTTGCATAATTGCAATTGTGTAGAGAAAAACCATTAAAGAATATATGTTTAAATGAATGCGTCGAATGTGCTCTTAAAGTAGCAATATCGAGTGTAAAAGTTCACAATATATTCCAAATTTATATCTAGTTTTCTAGTGATTGAACAAAATAATGAGTTTTTGTTAAGAAATCATCAGTCACATTCTACTGGTTCCACATCATTCCCTGAAGTGAATGATATTGGATTTATATCATTTTATTCCCTAAAGTGAAGAGAATGATGCATTTTATTCAAAAAAAAACTAAGAGATTGGACGTGGTAATGAATATCTTTATAATATTTTTATGATTTCGGGTCAGAAGCTCGTATTGGAAAAACTATCAGCTTTCTCTTTGAGATGATATTATATAACTATTGAATCAAATACTATGATGTATCAAACATGATATGATTCAAAATATTTGTATGTTTTTCATGATTATCTTAATCATCCAAAATCAATTACGATAAGTCGAACAAATTTTCATATGGATGTCCATAAAAGAACTAGAAGATTCTTTTACTATAAAGTCTTCCCACCAGGAGTGGAAAGAAAAATTTGCTAGAAGCAAATAAAATGAAATAATTCGACGTTATCTTGATTATCATAGGTGAACTGGAAGTTAAGATAATAATTAATTTATAGATGTAATAAGATAAAAATATCTCAAATTCTAGCTGCTAAAATCCCAGCTAGGATCGAAGTCCCTATAAGACAATTAAGAAATTTAACAGTCTAATGAACATAAGACATGTCTAAAAGCATGTGAGATATATTGATATAAAAGATAAAGCATCCCGAAATAGAAAAGCACAAATAAAAGAAATTGGTGCTCCTGAAGAGGCCGTACCCACAAAACAAGAAATAAGATCTATCCAAACTTTCTGTAAACAATTCTCCCATAAAAATTCTTGAAGAGTATAATCCTCCTGAAGAATTCCTCATGAAGAGGTTTTTCATGAAATGTCTTCCCTTGAAGAAGGACAGGTACTTGAAAGTAACGAGATCTCGATACATTTCATGAATATTGGAGAAATTTTGGAGAGAAATAAAACCGTTATCGACAACGTATTTTTATATAAGATAGCATTACCAGAAGTAATGAAGAAAGTGAATCAAGAACCGTCGAAGAATACCAACGTAAAAATATTAGCCAAAATAGAAAGAAACAATTCCTGGAAAATTGATATCACTAGTAAAACGTGATACATATGGACTTGTAGTCCAAACACCTAAGTGGTGATGATTGTTGAATATCAGTAGGTATTTGTATAAAGAAAAGAGAGTTTGTATATGCATAATTCACTGCATATTTATATGGATCATAGGATCATGACATATATATATATATATATATGAAAATCTCTGAAGGATATAAAATGCCTGAAGCTTCTAATCTAAAAATGTGATATATAAAACACGAGTCGGTTTCTTGTAAAAATAATATTGATATGCTTTTGAAGTGACTGAAATTATATTGAGGTTTTTATTAACTTGAAAGTTACCAAGAGTTTTGATATGCATGATTAACTGCATATTTATATGGATTAATAGATATGAAATGCATGAAACATATAGTCCTAAAGTACTTATTCTATCAAGTTTCAAAAATTCTTATATGATCTAAAACAATCCAAACGCACGTGAAACAAGCTATTTTTCATATATTTTCAGTATCTATATTAACTTATTGCAGTTTATATAGATGATTTAAATGTCATTGAGGCTCCAGAAGAGCTCATGAAAACTGCACATATTTGAAATATAAATCTGAAACCCTTGCGGCTTCAAGAGAGATGAATGAAATTATTAGTTTTGAAATACTATCTTTTAAATACAATTAGTATTTCAGATTCATATTACGATTTTGTAAGAAGTGTGCATGGAGCACACAGAACATCTACCAGAACAATATGAATATTTGTGAAATATTATTTTATTACCTCGCAAAAAAATTACAGAAATTTGAGGCTCTTCGCCTCATTCTTTAAACGCTCTTGCTCTTCAAAAATCTACATGACATCCCTATCTAAAGGAGTAGGCAATCGAAAAGAAGATTTAAGTAAGGATTTTAAATTCCTATTCTCTTGCTTTATTGCTCATATCTTCATGTTGGACTCTAGAAGAAGTCGCTGAAGGATAGAAATATTATCGTTGAGTTTGTCAACCCCATAAGTTTTGGATTGTAGTCGCTGAGAAAATGAGACAATGGTTGATGAGTATCAGGTACCGAGACTCACAAACTCGTAGATAACTTCATTATCTGACTTATTAGTCAAATCATTATTATATTGCATTATAACACCTACGGTAGAAGCAGAAACAACTGGTGAACAAGGTGCAGAATACCTCATATATTGGTTATGAGAAAATTGCTGAGCCATTGCAGAGTAAGAATGCAGAAAGAGATTGCAGAGTAAGAATGAAGACTAATTATAGCAAAGTGAAGAAAATGCGATGCGAATGAAGATGAGTTGAATATTTCTTTTATAGAGAAAATTATGACAAAGCATCTCTATTGCTTCACAGCATCTTTCGTGAAGCATCTCTCTACAAGAGACAAGATATGTAGCATCATAGTTCTGCGGTGCCTGACAGCTACAGAAGGGTTGTAAAATCTTGCAGTGCTTGTCTGGTCTAAAAAGATGGTCACCGTTTTTGTTAAAAAATGAGGTTAGCGGCTTAATTTTGATGACTTCTCCACTAACTATGTTATTTACAAAAACTCCAAAACAGCACAACTCCATAATACAATTAGACACTTCTAACTATCTCCAATAATCAAAAACACACTTCTGATACTATAATGAGTAATAACACTAACTACGTAGTTAGACTAAAACCTATATGATTAATGGATTCGTGAAAACTTATAGGATCTTCACGAGGTTCCTAAAGTCAATAGAAATTCCACAATTGAATTTCTACCAGGCTGTTACAATCTACCCTCCTAAAAAAAAGATTTCGTCCTCGAAATCTAAGTAAATAAGAAATAGCAATTTAATGAAGAGGTGTTGTTTACCAACCTACTGTCTATCCCGTATATATTTACCTTTGAGATTATGTCATTCCTTAACTCTCTTACTTTAATCAACAATTATATTATACTTCTTTATACAAGATTGGCCAAGTTGTATCGACATACTCTCCAAACCTAAAACTTCATGTAAATAATCTTCCGAAACTCTACCTTAGAAAAACGTAAGCAATATACTTTAAGTGTTCTTGTAAATAACATAGTTAGTAGAGAATTTATCAAAATTAAGCCGCTAATTTTTTTTTTTTTCAACAAAAACGGTGGCCATCTGTTTTAGACTAGACAAGCTCTGATCCGCATGATTTTTATAGGTCTTCTGTAGCTGTCAAGCGCCGCAGAGCTATGATACTACATCGCTCTTCTGTATCTGTCAGGCGCCGCAGCTATGATACTACCTCGCTCTTTTGTAGCTGTCAGGCACCGCAACTATGATGCTACCTCGCTCTTGTCTCTTGTAGAGAAATGCTTCACGAGAGATGCTGTGAAGCAATAGAGATGTTTCGTCATAATTTTCTCTATAAAAGAATTATTCAGTTCATTTTCATTCTCATCTCATCTTCTTCACTTTTCTGTAATTAGTTTGCATTCTTACTCTGCAATCTCTTTCTACATTCTCACTCTGCAATGGCTCAGCAATCTTCTCATTACCAATATATGAGGTATTATGTACCTCTTTCACCAGTTGTTTCTTCTTCTACTGTAGGTGCTATAATGCAATCCAATAATGATCTGACTAATAAGTCAGATAATGAAATTATCTACGAACTTATGAGTCTCGGTACCCGATACTCATCAACCATTGTCGCATATTCTCAGCGACTACAATCCAAGACTGGTGGGGTTGAGAAACTCTACGAGAATATTTCTATCCTTCAACGACTTCTTCTAGAATCCAACATGAAGATAAAAGTACTAAAGCAAGAGAATAGAAATTTAAAATCATTGCTTAAATCTTCTTTTAGATTGTCTACTCCTTTAGATAGGAAGGACATGCAGATTTTTGAAAAGCAAGAGCGTTTAAAGAATTAGGCGAAGAGCCTCAAATTTCTGTAATTTTATTTCGAGATTATAAAATAATAATTCACAAATATTCATATTTGTGTTTATATCTTCTGGTAGATGTTCTGTGTGCTCCATTTTATTTCTTCTTTAATAATACACACCTCTTACAAAACCGTAATATGAATCTGAAATACTAATTGTATTTAAGAGATGGTATTTCAGATCTAATAATTTCATTCATCTCCCCCTTGAAGCCGTAAGGGTTTCAAATTTATATATCAAATATGTACAGTTTTCATGAGTTCTTCTGGAGTCTCAAAGATAATTAAATTCATCTATATAAACTGCAATAAGTTAATATAGATACTGAAAATATATTGAAAATAGCTTGTTTTAGATCATATAAGGATTTTTTAAACTTAATAGAATACATATTTCTGGATGTATTCAAATTAGAAGGTTCAGGCATTTTATATCTTTCAGAGATTTTCATATATATGTCATGATCCAATGATCCATATAAATATGCAGTTAATCATGCATATCCAAACTCTCGGTAAATTTAAAGCTAATAAAAACCTCAAGGAGTTCTACTAGTTTAGGACTAACTTACTTATTTATAATCGCAACAATTAGTCCTCTTTTTAGGTGGTACTTCGATAACTAACCAGTTAATAACTTAAACTTGAGACTTTCTCTCTTATGATTGTCATAACTCTCCTATCCATCATGAGCTATCACTTATTCTAACTCTAAATGATTTGTTCCTAATGTTCACATAAATCCTCAAAACCAAGATTTTACTCTCCATATAATAGTCTCGAAAAGAAGATCGATCTACGTATCCATAAAGATAACTTTGCCAGAAATCATTTACTGGCGGCGTGATAAAACTATTATCATAAATGAATCCTACTAAGGCCAAAGCTTTTCCTAATCAAATTACTCTTCCAAACACAATGACTTGATATACTCCAAAATAACAATAATGCAATACTACCATCAATTGCAATCAAATCAACTTTCACTATGTTTAACCACACATAGGTCCTAGTAAAATACCAGTGACGATGCCAGCTCCTGCAGTTCTTGGGGCGCTAGCATCTACGTCTCTCTGAGTGACAGCATACACTCTAATGGGTATGTACACTTGCCGTAGTTGTTGATGTCTAAGCACGTCGGTCAACAAACGTACCGCCTCAGCTAATCCTCCATCCATCGGGGGATTCTGATCCTCTTGATTGTTATCTCCCTTAAGATTCTGAAGTATTCTACTATAAGTCATGTGTCATTTCTTGAAACACACGAGTACACATATTAAAACCACATACTACCTTTCATACCTTAAGAAATTCAAGCCTAATGACGAATAAAATTTCAAGCCTAATGTTTGGTGCATTTTCTAAAGACATGTGGATTTACAACCCAAAGACGTATTGCTCTGATACCACCCTGTGACACCCTCAAATTCCGTTGGGATTGGACGGATATTTGAAGCGTCGAGACATACAACACAAGGTTATCTGCCCATGTTCATGACATATAAGATGCAATGTTTCTAATATGCATCTAACATTAGGCAATATTCGCAGCAGATAAATTTTTTTTCTTTAGCAATATATGCACCAAATTGAAAATATCCCAAATTCTTAAATTATACTTCATACATAAAGACCCATTGAACAACTAAGATCACAACACTAGTCCAAAATGGTTATGATCCAAAAAGTACTAGAGATGCAACTCCAATGTACAAGTAGTAATTTACGTTAACTACTATATTAACATTGACGTCGCACTGTCGCTTAGTCAACTGTGTCTAGTTGGTCAACTCCTGATTCTCCTTCAAGTCCTGTAACAAGATCTACCATTCGGGGGGAATGGTAGTTGTGACTACTAAAGTGAGATTTGATTACAAATCTCAGTAAGTTAACAAAAAACTTCGACACAGGCTAATGATGCATGGATAACAATAAAAGCATGAATGCATAATCAAATTCATAAGTAATTAAAGCATAACTTGACGTACAACATAGCATAACTAACATAACTTAAATTGAAACGTGAACTGAACTTGACTTGACATGAACTTGATCTGAAACTTGACTTGACATGAACTTGATCTGAAACTTGACTTAACATAAATTTGCTCTGAAACTTGACTTAACATGAACGTGGTTTGAAACTTATTCATTAACTACTTAAATACATACTCCACAGTTGTTGTGGCCCCATATATTCTACGTGTCACAATTGCTGTGTCTCACATAGTGTATGCGTCACAATTGCTGTGACCCCCATACATAAGTAATCAAAACATAACTTGACGTACGACATAACATAACTGACATAACTTAAATTGTAACGTAAATTAACTTGACTTGACATGAACTTGAACATGAGCATAATATGTACGTGAACATAACATGACATAACATAAACTTGATCTGACACTTGACTTAACATGAATATTACGTGAACATAACATGACATAACATAAACTTGATCTGACACTTGAGTTAACATGAATATGATCTGAAACTTATTCTTTAACTGCTTAAATACATACTCTACAGTTTTTGTGACCCCATGTATTCTACGTGTAAATACATACTCCACAGTTGTTGTGGCCCCATGTATTATACTCGTCACAATGCAGTTAAATACATACTCCACAGTTGTTGTGGCCCCATGTATTCTGCGTGTCACAATTGCTGTGTCTCACGTAGTGTATGTGTCACAATTGATGTGACCCCATACTTCGTGTGCCACAGTTGTTGTGGACCCCACGAAACTGAATGTAACTCAAGATGAAACGTGACTGGAATACGAAAGGACAGAAGCCCGGACGTAACATAACGTGACTTGAACATAACTTGAAAGACATGACCAACTTGAGATAGAGTTATATCATGACATGACTTAAACACGTAACACAATATTTCATATATGATATCACATGTAACGAAAACATACTTAACATAACATACTTGCAACAGTGAACATAACATGACATATATGATAACACACATACATACACTGTAGTTCCTTTACTTAGCGCACATACACAGTAGACTGCTAGTAAGTTAAAAGCTAATTTACCTCGATCTCCGCGTTTCTTATAAAACTTCAAGCGCGATCATGAGCAACTGTAATTAGTGATTCTAAAAGTTAGAACTAAATCACTAAGAATTTAAAATATGAAAAATACTAACTTAAAGAGTAAAATTTCCATTTTACCCTCTACATGTAGGAAAATGACTGTTTTACACCTAACTTAAGGATTTTGCATGCTAACTCCAAAAGTCACCAAAATTTACATGCCTCATATAAATTTTATCCTAAACTCAAATATCAATTTAGAAAAATTTAAAACTAATCACAACTATTAAAACTCCATAGGGCCGAAATTCTCATATGCTATTTCCATTAATTTTTGTTTCTAACTTGTTTTGATTAACTTTTTGATCTATGACTTATAAAGATGTGATCTTCAAACCAAATCATCACATGATTTAAAAATATGTCCTAAAACATATATAAGCTTCTAATTCAAGATCACATGGTTAAACATGAACCAAAACATAAATTGAGCCAAGAACATCCACACTTTGGCATATCCGAACATCTCTTTGCATAATATTTCATATCTTTGAAACTAATTTCAAATATTTTCAAAATAATATTCTAATATGTATCTAAGAGGCTTAAGATCCTTCAATAAAATTATCAAAGCTATTGGAATAGGTTTAAACCATCAAAGATTTAAACTTTCTCAAAACATAAACTGTTTTTCCTCTTCCAATTTCTAAGTTTCTATATCTAAGAAAATCTTTTATCAAAACCTTTAATCATGCAACAATCCTCAACCAATAATCATATACATATGTTAACAATACTCCATAAAAATTTTGGATCAATATCTATCCATTAGCTTGGTCAAAAACTTCAAATTATAACATATTCTTTAGTTTATCTCCCAGAATGACCTTTCTAGAGTTTAAATAATATTTGACTAACCAAATGATTTTCAAATGAAACAAATAAGATATCCACGTAAACTAGACTAAAAAAGGAACAACTTCTATGCAGGAAATTTTATGATAAAACACTTACAAAAATTTCGAAATGGGCGTGCAAAAGAATACTTAAAAGCTGTCCGAGAGAGTGTTTGGTGTTCATCCAATGGAAGGTGAAAAGGAAAAAGATTTCGTGGGAAGTGGCTGGTGGTATTTATGGGCAAAATATGGAAGAAGATGAGGCTGGAGTGAGAGTTGAGTGTAGGTCTCTCTTACCCGGAGTGAGAGGTCTCTCTTACCCAATAATATCTACAAAAATCAACTCAAGATATTTTTACCCAATAATATCCACGAAATCAGCTTAAAATATTTTTATCCAATAATATCCATAAAATTAGTTTAAGATATTTTTATCCAATAATATCCACAAAAATTAGCTCAAAATATTTTTATCCAATAATATCTACAGTTTTGAACAGGCGTTCCGTCCGAAAATATGAAAAAGAGTTATTGCGCCATAAAGACCTTAAATAACCCACCGAGTCTAATGACACAAACCATAATACATTTAGACACTTCTAACTATCTCCAATAATCAAAAACACACTTCTAATATCATAATGAGTAATAACACTAACTATGTAGTTATACTAAAACCTATATGATTAATGGATTCGTGAAAACTTATAGGGTCTTCACGAGGTTCTTAAAGTCAATAGAAATTCCACAATTGAATTTATAGCGGGCTGTTACAATCTCCCCTCCTAAAAAAAAGATTTCATTCTCGAAATCGAAATAAATAAGAAATAGCAATTTAATGGAGAGGTGTTTCTTACCAACCTGCTGTCTATCCCGTATATATTTACCTTTGAGATTATGTCATTCCTTAACTCTCTTACTTTAATCAACAATTATATTATACTTCTTTCCACAAGGTCGGCCAACTTGTATCGACATACTCTCCAAATCTAAAACTTCATGTCAATAATCTTTCGAAACTCTTCCTTAGAAAAACGTAAGCGATATACTTTAAGTGTTCTTGTAAATAACATAGTTAGTAGAGAATTTATCAAAATTAAGCCGCTAATCCTTTTTTTTTTCAACAAAAATAGTGGCCATCTGTTTTAGACCAGACAAGCTCTGATCCGCATGATTTTTATAGGTCTTCTGTAACTGTCAGGCGCCGCAGAGCTATGATACTACATCGCTCTTTTGTAGCTATCAGGCGCCGCAACTATGATATTACCTCGCTTTTTTGTAACTGTCAGGCGCCGCAGCTACGATACTACCTCACTCTTGTCTCTTGTAGAAAAATGCTTCACAAGAGATGCTGTGAAGTAATAGAGATGCTTCGTCATAATTTTCTCTTATTCAGTTCATCTTCATTCGCATCTCATCTTCTTCACTTTTCTGTAATTAGTCTGCATTCTTGCTATCTCTTTCTGCATTCTCACTCTGCAATGGCTCAGCAATCTTCTTATTACCAATATATGAGGTATTCTACACCTCGTTCACCAGTTATTTCTACTTCTACTGTAGGTGCTATGATGCAATCCAATAATAATCTGACTAATAAGTCAGATAATGAAATTATCTACGAGTTTGTGAGTCTCGGTACCCAATACTCATTAATCATTGTCGCATATTCTCAGCAACTACAATCCAAGACTAGTGGGGTTGACAAACTCCACGAGAATATTTCTATCCTTCAGCGAATTTTTCTGGAATCCAACATGAAGATAGAAGCACTAAAGCAAGAGAATAGAAATTTAAAATCCTTACTTAAATCTTCTTTTAGATTGTCTACTCCTTTAGATAGAAAGGGTATGCAGATTTTTGAAGAGTAAGAGCGTTTAAAGAATGAGGCGAAGAGCCTCAAATTTTTGTAATTTTATTTCGAGATTATAAAATAATAATTCACAAATATTCATATTTGTGTTTATATCTTCTGGTAGATGTTCTGTGTGCTCCATTTTATTTCTTCTTTAATAATGCACACCTCTTACAAAACCGTAATATGAATCTGAAATACTAATTGTATTTAAGAGATGGTATTTCAAATCTAATAATTTCATTCATCTCCCCCTTGAAGCCGCAAGGATTTCAGATTTATATATCAAATATGTGCAGTTTTCATGAGCTCTTTTGGAGCCTCAAAGATAATTAAATTCATCTATATAAACTGCAATAAGTTAATATAGATACTGAAAATATATTGAAAATAGATTGTTTTAGATCATATAAGGATTTTTTAAACTTAGATCCATAAAGATAGTGCTTTGCCAGAAATCATTTGATGGCAGCGTGATAAAACTATTATCATAAATGAATCCTACTAAGGCCAAAACTTTTCCTAATCAAATTACTCTTCCAAACACAATGACTTGACATACTCCAAAATAACAATAATGCAATACTACCATCAATTGCAATCAAATCAACTTTAACTATGTTTAATCACACATAGATCCTAGTAAAATACCAGTGATGATGCCAGCTCTTGCAGTTCCTGGGGCGCTAGCATCTACGTCTCTCTGAGTGACAGCATACACTCTAATGAGCATGGAGCACAGAACATCTACCAGAAGAATATGAATATTTGTGAAATATTATTTTATTATCTCGAAAAAACATTACAGAAATTTGAGGCTCCTCGCCTCATTCTTTAAACGCTCTTACTTTTCAAAAATCTGCATGACATCCCTATCTAAAGGAGTAGGCAATCGAAAAGAAGATTTAAGCAAGGATTTTAAATTCCTATTCTCTTGCTTTATTGCTCATATCTTCATGTTGAACTCCAGAAGAAATCGCTGAAGGATAGAAATATTATCGTTGAGTTTGTCAACCCCATAAGTTTTGGATTGTAGTCATTGAGAAAATGAGACAATGGTTTATAAGTATCAGGTACCGAGACTCACAAGCTCGTAGATAACTTCATTATCTGACTTATTAGTCAAATCATTATTGTATTGCATTATAGCACCTACGGTAAAAGCAGAAACAACTGGTAAACGAGGTGCAGAATACCTCATATATTGGTTATGAGAAGATTGCTGAGCCATTACAGAGTAAGAATGCAAAAAGAGATTGTAGAGTAAGAATGAAGACTAATTACAGCAAAGTGAAGAAGATGAGATACGAATCAAGATGAGTTGAATATTTCTTTTATAGAGAAAATTATGACAAAACATCTCTATTGCTTCACAGCATCTTTCGTGAAGCATCTCTCTACAAGAGACAAGAGATGTATCATCATAACTCTGCGGCGCCTGACAGCTATAGAAGAGCTGTAAAATCTTACAGTACTTGTCTGGTCTAAAAAGATGGCTACCGTTTTTGTTAAAAAATGAGGTTAGTGGCTTAATTTTGATGACTTCTCCACTATGTTATTTACAAAAACTCCAAAAGAGCACAACTCCAGAAGAGTAGTGAATTTAATAATCTTGAGTCAATATGGTGAATTTGTTTACCAAAACATTATCAAGTGCATCATTTAAAGAGTTGGTACACAATATTGAGATGCATCAACGCAAATATCTTTCACTATAAAGTCTTGAAGTACTCTTATATGAACAAAACGCATCCCCTGAGTACTCCAATGGTTGCTCGATCATTTGATGAGCATAAAGATCCATTTCGTCCTTGTGAAGACGATGAAGAAATTCTTAGTCCTGAAGTACCTTATCTCCAGTTCAATTGAAGCCTTGAATATGTTATTATTTTATCAACATGGATCAAGTCCACAATTAGTTGGATATACGGATGCAGGTTATCTTTCATATCCACACAAAAAGATCATTGTAATTCATGAGGAGAAATATGAAATTTATGTCAATCAGATACGGTTAAGTAATAATTTGGCAAATTTATTTGTTAAAGCATTACCAACGGCAACATTTAAGAAGATTATGCAGAACATTAAAATGCGGAGACTTGAAGATATATTATCATGCACTTTTCAGGAAGAATAATGTCTTGAAAACTTGTGCTGATTGTACTCTTTTTCCTTCACTGAGGTTTTATCCCACTGGATTTTCCTTTGCAAAGTTTTAATGAGACAATCCTAAAGCGCCTGACGGTACACATAAATACTATATTCTTTCTCCTTCCCTATTGATTTTTTCCTATATAATTTTTCCTTGACAAAATTCGAGACATATTATTTAAATATGGTCATCTAAAGGAGGAATGTTATAAACCAACTTATATTGTATGACCACATTTAGCTGTTATAATTGACCAGATCATAATCGTCAATTAAGATCTTTATACCCCTATATATATAGATATATTTTTAAGATCATAATAAAAATATAACAAGAACCTCTCTCTCATTCTCTTCCTCATTCTCTCTTTCTTTTCAGTTAGTTCACAACAGGCCTAACGTTGTCCCAAGCACATTTTAGCATGTAAGACTTTAAAGAAAAGGAAATAATATAAAAATATTTAAAAGGGTTGAGATGCTTAACGGATAATCCAATCAATGACCATCGGGTTTAAAGCTGGCTAAAGGCTATTCTTCAAAGAGTCAAAAGGCCTATACCCATTTCTGGAGAAAAATAAGGACAAAAGTCAAAACAAAGAAAAGGGTGTTGTTTTATTCAAACCGAGAGGTAGAGAGAGAGGGTTGGGCAGCTGCTCACCGAGGAAGGGGTGGACGCGGCAGTGGGCCTGCGTGGAGATCCACGGCGGCGCGGCTGAGGTCGACGGCGACAGATTCCTGAGAAAAGAATGTAATCGGCGCCGTTAAAGAAGAGAATGATAGGAAGGGGGAGAGGGGAGAGGGGATCGGAGGGAGACTCGGCTTACCAAGGAAGTTGTGAGGCAGATCTGGGCTGTGGGAGGCTTCCGGTGTCACTTCCTGTTGTCGATTCCGGCGGGGTGGTGGTCGAACAGAGGAAGGTGGCTGCGGCTTGGCTCACGGCAGGAAGCGAGGCTCTGTTTATGGATATAGGGAAAACAGAGGCTTTCGGTAGTTTAAGGCAGTGGTTGGGTGGCCTGCTGATTGGCGTGGGGGCTGTTGTTTGGTGTTATAGGGGCTTCGAGCTTGGTGGTTCACGGTTGGGGCAGAGTTTGTGCTTTCTACATGTAGGTGATTTTCGTGGGTGGAGCTGGACAGTGGGCTTTGGTGGCAAAGGTTGGCTGCGAAGGGCGGGGCCGAGAGGTTGCTGGTGGGTCTGGGGTGGTTGTTTGGTGGCTTACGGTGGCTACACGTGGGTTCAAGGCCTGGCTACGGGGCGTGGGTTGGATGTTTGAAGCAGTGGTCTGGCGTCTTCCGTCGTGGTTTAGCGGTTGGGTGGTTAGTAAGTGCTCTGTTTAGAGTTGTGTAAAACAGAGGCGTTTGGCAGGGGTGCTGCGCGATGGTTGCTGGGTGAACTGCTGACCCCGAAAGAAAATAAAAAGAACGAAAGGGCGAGAGATAGAGAGTGTTGGTGAGAGCAGTTGAGAGTAGGTGAGAATCGAGATGCTTCGGGAAGAAAATAAAGTAGGAGAGAAAATTTTCACGCGGGGTTACGGCGTAAAGAAAGGAATTAAGAAAAGTTAAACATAAGAGTCACACTCGGCACACCACTTAAACATGTGGTTTTCTTTTTGTCCATCGTATTTAAATACACATTTCATTCCCCTCTTCCTCATCTTCCCCTTCTTCTCCCCAGTCCCCTTATCCCCTTTCTTTAATCTCCTTCTCCTTTTCTTCTATTTCTTATTTTTCTTTTTCGCTCAAGTCTGCTTTACCCCCATCCTTATCTCCAGTTTGTCCATTCAGATGTTCTCTACATTATAAGCAAAACAAAAAAAAGTTATCACCTTTGACGCCTTGAATTATAAATACTTGCAAACATCAAAGCAGGATAATTAAATCACCATTAAGAAATTGTGCTTGTACATTCAAGTTCAATGTATTATAAAGCGGATTCAATTAAGTTAAAATAGAGACATTTTTATCGATTAGGGTGATGAGATTTGCATGGTAGTTGAAATAGAGAGGTAGTTGCTAATGAGAAAAAAAATATAGAAAACTTGAAGGTCATCTAGCTGATACTGAAAAGGCTTGGGTTATTTCAAACAATAGACATCTTGAGTAGGCTAAAGAAATTAACAATAGACAATTACTCAGACCAAAACACAGAATTGAAGGTTCTATTAAAAGAAATCTATTTCAAAAAAAATTAAATTGTTGCTTTTTAGGAATTTTCAAATAACTAATTCACTATGTCCTGCCATTCAAAACCATGGGCACATTTTATAAATTAGAAATCCTGGACAAACTTATATTACAGGTGTACTCTCTATTATAAATCCCGAATCCCAATATACCCTGAAATGAACACAACAAATCACTATCCCAATACATTAATACAACTTACTCATTCAACTTGCTTGTTCCAACTTGCTCGTTCATTACCATATTTGAGTCCAGATAGCTAAGGGTGTGCATTTAGACCGGATTTTTTTTCGGTCCGGCTCGGAAATCTGAATCCTGAGTGAATTCGGGCAGTTATCCGCCAGGATTAAACCCAAGCGGTTGAGAAAAATCCGGATCCGGTTATGGATCTAGTTTTATAATCCAGTTATCCCTAACCAGGTTATACACCCGCTTGTTTTTATTTTTTTCCTGAAAACGACACCATTATGTGCTAGATTGATTTCCTCTCAAGTCTCTATCTCTCGAATCCTCACTTCTTTAGTCAATCAGTGATTCAGTCTCTCTCAACTCTAGTCTCTCATCTCGCAACTAGGTTATGGTGCACGGTGGCCATTGGTTTCGCATGGCTAGGAGGTGGGCTATCACATGGTGGTTTTGAGTGGAAGGGGGGCTCATGATGGAGAACACAGGCTCTGTTTTCGTGTGGTGGAACAGAGGCTTTGTGGTGGTCGTGTGGTTGGGTTTCATGAATGACTGGGCAGTGGGAGTTGTCCCACGGTGGTACATGGCTGCAACAGTGATTCCGCTCCAAAAGGAAGATTGCCAAGTGTGTGGAGAGTTGCTGGAGAAATCGACATAGCAAGCGTTGTTGGACAACGAAACCGACTGTGCAGCAACTCTGATACCAACTATACCAAGGTCAAAGACAACAAAACTGATGAGAAGGAGAAGCTGCCGAGCACAGAAAGAAGACGAGGCGTAGCTGGTTGCGTGCAATGGATCACTTGGCAGAACTTGCAACTGAGCGCAGAGAGAGAAACCAAGAGGAACCTACAGCATTGAGGGCTGTGCACGATGGTGAGTTGCTCTTCACTGAACCGAGACTATCCAGGATACAAGGAGTTTGGAACTTAGGAGGGAAAAAAATATGCTCTGTTTTAAAGGTCAAGAATAGGGGTAAATGCGGTGAACAATAAACAACTACAACCCCTACAACGAAAACAAAGCTAACGAGAAAGAGGGAAAGGTGAGCAAATGGAGAGGGAGAGAACGGAGGGAGAGACAAATAATTTCGCAGGTTATCCGTCTGGATTTTAGAATCCGGATCCGGATTTGGTTATGGCCGGATATATAGATCCGGATCTAGATAAACACCTCTACAGATAGCCCACATTATTCATTATCTCATAAATCTGACTTGCCATTCCTTCAAGATGACAATAGGATTAAAATTGGAAGTTTCTAAATTAAAGTTAAGTAAATCAAGCTACACATAGAGCAGGAAAAATGCTACGACTGCAAAATAAATACTACCAACCCCTAAAACAATGTTGTTGCAACCATGGGTGCCAAGCTCCATTAGTCTCTAGTGGGTGTTGTGCATGCTTCCTATAGATATGAGAGAGAAAATTAGGAATGAAACACGAGCTAATTGTTTTTCTTAAATACAAGAAAAACATGTTTCGCCACATCATTCTTGGGGCTTACTAGGTGTTGCCTCATTATTCTTATTTATTTTCACATGTTTCGCCACCCACTTATAAATAACTTGGATTTATTTATTTATTTATTTATAAATAACTTGGATTTGAATGAGAAATTACACACAATCAACAACCTGTCGTCACAGCTCAACTGCAGGTTTTCAGGAATCCAATGAATTTTTAAAGGAAGATGAAATTGATCGGATTATATTGTTCAATCACAAGGGTGTATCAAAAGGCAAAACACATAGAGAGTTAAGTTTTATTTACTTCATGTGCTCAAAAGATCCAATGGCGCTCTGCTAGAGTTCTTCATTTGAAAAAACTCTAAAGACTACAATAAAAATTCAAAGATTTTGAAAAGTAACAACTACTGTAGGTTCCAAGAAAGAAAAAACAAATAAAAAGTTTACTATTGTAGAAGAAGAACCAAATCTTAGAAAATGGCTGGATCCAAACTGTGCTTGTTGCGCACAGAGAAACCTAGGGTTCCTTGCTCCCTCAGAAGATATGAGAGAGAGAGAGAGAGAGAGAGAGAGAGAGAGAGAGAGAGAGAGAGAGAGAGAGAGAGAGAGAGCATACAATTACCTCCCTATGTCGCCGACCAAAAATCTTATACCAAGTCCAATGTTCAATGCGGGTGAAGATGAGAAGAGGAAGTTTGAAGAATAAATGTTATGTAGAGGAAAATACCGATTACCTACTGGGTGAAGAGGAGAAAAGGAAGTTTGAGAGTGTGGTTTTTTTCAAAAAAAAAAAAAAAAAAACAGTGCATGTTGATAGGGTACGCGGGGTGTGCAAAATAAAGGGGCTTCTCAGTAGCACGGCTCAAGGAATTAAAGATAGAAAAAAAATAATCACGTAGATCAGGGTCACGGATGTTACGTAAAAAAATAATTACGTATGGTACCGGTAGCGATAAGTTTCTCTCTCCCTCTCTCTCTGTCTCTGTGTTTCTTTCTTAATGGGTTAATGGGTTGATTTTAGGTTCTTTCGTAACTCTGAGTTTTAGGTTCTTTGATGATTCTTTTTATTGCCTTTTCTGTCTGTTTAATCCTATCATGTTTTATTGATAAGTGTTCCATTGTGGTAAAGTTGTGATGAGAGTTGTACTTCAACAGTTTGGCTGGCAGCTATCAATCTGATTAAGAGCTCATTGTTGTGACTTTCTAGCACGGTTCAATTTATATTTTGCTGTTTTTTAGTTTAGGGATCTTTTCTTAGGTCTTTCCCAAGCAAAGTTTTAATGATGTTGGTGGTGTTCCTTTTATTGTTTTGTCTTTATTCAGCAGGAATGAAGGAAATGGTAGCAACACCTGGCTGTATTCAACCTTGATTCCTCTGTTTCAGATGACGAGCGTCGCCAAATTTTTGGCTTTTATGGAGAAATCAACCTTGATTCCTATGTAATGGTTTGTGTTATGCTTCAAGAAATTATTCATTTTATTTGTAAAACTCATGTTTGTTGTTCTTGTTGAAGTTGGAATATTTTTTGTTCTCATTTAGCTTCTTATATTTCAAGCCATATTATTTATTCTTCCTTTTGCTAGCTCCACTTTCTGTTCTCGGTTCTTATAAATAAATATTAGTCTGCTCTTTTCTTCAGCGTGCTAAAGTAACAGGCTCGACTCCAATGACCGCTGAGCTCTTCTTTGAATGGAAGAAGAAAAGATGGAAGAAAGAGATGTTGGCTTGGCTGCACCACAAGCAAAGAGGGTTAAGAATGACTACATGAGGTATTGTGATTCATTTGTATGCTGCATTAACTCAATTCAGTTTAATTTTAAACTGAGTCTAACATCCAAATACCTAACTCTCAAATTACTAAATTCATCTCAACTCAAAATCTCTTTATACGTAAAACTCACAACCTTTTTCAACTCAACACATTTTTATACGTGAGACCCATAACCTTTTTTAACTTCCAATAAATATCTCTAAACTAATCTTAATATTCAAACACATCTAAACTTATTTTAGATGGACTTCACATAACTCACTCTGTCAATTCAACTCATTACTATTCATAACGAACTCAGCTTAGCTCAGCTCAATATCCAAACGTAGTCTTAAGTTAATGGTGTTAGGTTGTTTGTGCTATTAACCTAAGTTTCTGCATGTTTCATTGCTCGGGAGTTAATTCTTTCGGTATTCATGTTTCTTCTGTTTCGTTTATAAGGCAAGTAGTGGTCTGAAACATGTGGCACTAAAGTTCCAGGGTTGATGAGTTATTTTATATCCCTTCCCCTGTATTGGTTCCAACATCTTTATGGTGCATGACTTACACACTATGTAACAACTCATTTGCATGAAATGTATATTTTGCATATTAATTGGAGGCCAGGAGTATATGCTACAAGATGCTGATAAGTGTCTTAACTTTTTAGACTTAAATAAAGTATCTGGCCTCCTTAGGAAAAATGCCCATTATGACATTTGGATACTTTTGTCTTTGGTAGCTAGAAATGTAGAGAATTCAATAAATTTACTATTAGTTTTAACTGTATAATCTACTATATCTACTATATACATATATATATATATATATTTATATATATATATATGCTGTTTGAATCATGGTACAAATCTAGTTGTACTAGCCCTTTTGTGTTGTGCTATAAGCAACATTGGAACAATTTAAATAATTATACCATATCTTCCACCAGAAGAAATGCCATATTTTTATTCTTTATAATTAGAAAAATTCTATACACCATATTATTATCTAACTTTCATCTCACTATGTAAGATATAGCATATTTATCATCATTGGATGATCTTTTATTGAATGATTCTTTATCATTCAATGATAGTAAATGTGCCACATCTTATATAGTGAGATGAAAGTAGGATGAGAGTGTGATGTATAGTATTACTCTTATAATTATGGAATGATTTTTTCAATGATGCCCCAGGATTAACCTTTTAGCCTTAACGTTACTATTTGATGTACAATTTTGTTTTTCTTTAGGTTTAATAAGTTATTTTTTATGTTTTTATTATGTTCTTCTACTTTATTAATTTGGCCAAGTAGTTTGTTCATTTCAATTTATATCAATATAAGTTGTTCATGTAATTATTTACTAATTACCTCATGTTTATGCAAATTTTTAGGGACTGTTCTTGACTACAAGGGAAGATCAAAAGTTCAAACACTTGAAAATCCTTGAGTTGAACAGATCTTGGAAGAACAAAAGTACTAAAGTATCAAACTTGGACCCTTTCATTATTTTGTATTTTCCGCATGTTTCAAGGCTATGTATATAAATTATTGATTTAATTTTTTTTTTTTTGATAACCAGTAACTTCATTAAAACCACCAATACATCAAATGTTATCAAACCATAAAGAATGGTGAACAAAAGAAGGAATCTGATCCCACCAAACATTAATATCTTCAATATTCCATGCATGTCTAGCTAGAGAATGTGCTACCCCATTCCCCATTCTATTAACATGTATTACTTGTACTTCCTGAAAACGCAGCATAAGATGATTAATATCAGCAAACAAGTTCCTAGCACTAGCATACGACGCTTCAGAGGACTGCAATTCTTGAACTACATTAAGACAATCAGTTTCTATAATTAGTTTCGGAATACCAAGTGGAAGACAGAGTTGTATTCCTCTCAAAATAGCAATAGCTTCAATAGTTGCTGCCCCGTCCACCTCCATCTCAATTTTGCTTGTAGCCATCAGTATTGCTCCATTGGTATCCCGTAATACAACACCAATGCCAGCTTTCCTTTGATCCGCAAAGATAGCTCCATCCACATTAACTTTGAGAAACCCCTTTGGTGGAGCTTGCCACTTAGTTAGCTGTTGTAATTGCTGCCATGATGTAGCATCTTGAACATCTTTATAAGCCTTGCAGATTGATATGGCATGTTCAGCAGTGTGCAAAGGTTGGATGATATTCTGCTCCATTTGCATTTGATTTCGTCTATACCATAAGCTCCAGCAAAGGACAAAGAAAAAGGTGAATTGTTCCTCACTACCTTGAAGCTGGATCCTTCGGACAGTTTGAAGAAAGGAGAGAGATCAGTTAAAAACCTTGAATAAAGGGAAATATTTCTGCTAAACAATTTGATTAGTAGGACAGATTAACAAAGCATGATTAAGATCTTCCTCATTATCCAAACAAAAGCAACATAAAGATTCCTCCACCACCTTTTTCCTCCGTAGATTCACAAGAGTGGGCAAAATATCCTTACAACCTCTCCAAGCAAACATTTTGATCTTCCTTGGAACTTTCATATGCCAAATTTTTTTCCAAAGATGACTATCTTGTACCTGCATAGAAGTTTCCCCATTGCTGCAAGTCATGGTGTTATGGATCAATTTGTATGCACTTTTTATGGTGAATCTGCCATTTGCTTCCCTATCCCATATCCACCTATCAATACAAGGAGTTGATGCTAGTCGAATTTTTAGTATCTCCTCTGCTGTTCTTGGATTAAAAAGAGCTCTAATATGCTGTTCCTTCCATATTCTGGTTGCCATATCAATTAAACTATCCACTGTTGCTGCTTCATCAAATTCTGAATTAGTGTTTATGTCCAATTCTGGCTGTAAAGTTCGAGGTCCAGGTAACCAAGCATCCGTCCATATTTTCACCATTTCACCATTTCCCACTCGCCACCTGCATCCCTTCATCAACCATTTCCTTGCTTCAAAAATACCTTTCCATGCATAAGAATGATTATTTCCTAAAGATGCTTCAAAAAAAGAACAATTGGGATAGTATTTGGCCTTGAAAAGTCTTTGTAGTAGTGAATGCTCAGGTTGCGAGAGTCACCACCCTTGCTTAGCTAATAAAGACATGTTGAAAAACTGTAGATCACGGAATCCCATCTCACCTCTAAATTTGGTCACGCATAAATTTTTCCAACTTGTCCAATGGATCTTCCGCTCCTCATTTCTTTGTCCCCACCAAAACCTCGCCATCTCAATTAAATCGCACACTCATTTGTTTAATTCTGAAGAAGAAAATCTGTGAATTTGTCTCTGATTATCGCCCCATTAGCTTGTGTAATGTTGTCTACAAGCTTGCTTCTAAGGTCATTGTTAATAGATTGAAAGGTTTTTTACCTGCTATTATTTTTGAGTCTCAGTGTGCTTTTGTGGGGGGAAGGCTGATTAGTGATAATGTGTTGATAGCTTATGAGTTGGTAAATTACCTTCGGAATAAACGCCATGGCAAGAAGGGGTATCTGTCCATTAAATTAGATATGAGTAAGGCGTATGACAGAGTTGAATGGGGTTTTGTAGAGAAAATCATGCTCAAGCTAGGCTTTGCTCCCAGATTTGTTAACCTTATTATGGAGTGTATTAAAACTGTAACTTTTTCATTTTTAATAAATGGACATGCTCATGGAAATATTTCACCTACAAGGGGTATTAGGCAAGGGGATCCGCTATCCCCTTACCTTTTTCTCTTTTGTACAGAAGGGTTAATAGCTTTATTGAAAGCTGCTGAGGCTCAAAGGAATCTAAAGGGTGTAAAAATCTATAGAGGGGCTCCAATGGTAACTCACCTTCTTTTTGCTAATGATAGCATTCTTTTCTATCAGGTTGATGTTGAAACAACTGCTTTTATTCAAGGATTGTTGACTAAATATGAGATGGCCTCTGGGCAGAAGGTGAATAAAGAGAAAACTTCTATGGTTTTTTCAAAGAATGTAGATGCCAATAAGCAGCGTGAGTTATTGTAGTTATGGGGTATTAGGACTTTTCAACAATATGACAAATATTTAGGATTGCCAAGCTTCATGGGGAGGTCTAAATATAGATCTTTTGAAGGTATCAAGACAAGAGTTTGGTCAAAGTTACAAAGCTAGAAACAGAAACTCCTATCTCAAGGTGGGAGAGAGATCCTTATCAAAGCCGTTGCATTATCTATACCTACTTACTCTATGAGCTACTTTAAATTATTGATTTAAATGGGTTGTGTTATCCTGGAAGAAATTATTGATTTCGTTCTCAGTACCAAATCTATGACCGGCAAACCCAACCTATCTAGAAATATATCCAAATGCTATCCAAGTATATATATTGGCACTGCATAGAAAATATTATCATTTTCAGGCATACAAATCAGGGCATGAACATCCCATCACTAGTAATCTCAATATTTCATCTCATCTCATGATCATTTTGTCAGATTTTTTTTTTCTTGATCTTGAGAAAGGGCTTTTTGTAGTTAAAGGTGGTAGAGTTGAGTTTAAAGAGATGGAACCAACATTTTAAGCTCGTGTTGTTAATTCATTATTGGCTTCCTACGGATATAATACATGATGAGTTCTTGTCACAGCCTGCTGAATGGTTAAAAGATATTCTCTTGTATGCTTATAATGTGTACTTGAGTTTCTTCTCGTAGGAATAAAACTACATATTATTTATCAAAAATTAAAAAGGAGAATTCAATGGTTGAAAGTATTGACTTAAAGGCTCAACAACAATTCCACAGATTCAGGCATCAAGAGTCAAGTTGTTAATTAACTCTCTTAGTTCTTAATAGACAGCTACGTACATATATATTGCAGACTATCATTTTGTTGTTTGGACTTTGGAATCAAAACTGCAAAGTGTAAAACAAAACATTTTTGTGGTCCTGTGGAAACCAAATTAAGGACAGGGATGGAAAATGTTGGATTCTGAACGCGTAGCCAGAATGACATGAAGTCAAGCTTGCCGGCCAGCTAGCTCCAAGCCTTTCTTGTCGAATTAGATCCTGACTTTGAAAAACCTTAGCAAAATGATATCAGTTCAAGATCTATCTACCGTGTACTGAGTCTTGATTACGGTATTCAGAATTCTAGAAGTTGAAGAACAATAATTATAGGAGGGTCATAATTATCAATTCACTTCTTCCGTGTTTAAATGACCATCTAGACCAGAGGTCATTTAATTCCAAGTCCTCCTTATTAGCTCATGCTGGCTGAGCTGATCTCGAATTTCTATGCTTGAATAAGTAATTAAGTAGTGAGAAAGGAATATATTATCTATACCTCATAAGGCGAAATTTTATAGGAGGGTGCATTGGCAGGAATTCCTCCTTGTTCTGGCCCCTTCATCCTACCCTGCATTGGCTTTTCTTCTATAGAATTCGGGCCATGCTCGTTTCTCAGTTTTCCCACGTATCAGGCCGTGATTTGTCTTTACCCAGCCCTTTCACCTCCCGTCGTGCGGTGCAACGGTTTCCGTTCCTACCTTATTGGCACGTTTCGGCAATTATCTTCAAGCACTTGATGATGTACGTTATGTCTCTTCCGCATTTATGGCATTAGGCAGCTCCTGCCAAGTTCCCTCATAGGCTCGCGTCGTAAGATTCATGCTGAGTTTACTATCTTCGTGTTGTATTTAGGTTCCCACAATCCTGGGACACAAACCATCCTTTTAGGCTTATATAAGCATCCTCCCTGGGTGGTAGGTTGTCCCTTACTTCCCTCTTGCACTAACTGAGTATCTTCAGTTCATTTTCTTTCTGAAGCTTTATGTGCCCGCTTCTCCCTTCTTCCTCACCCATCCATGGCTACCAAGAACACTAATCGTGCTGCCTCAAAAAGCTCTAAAAACCCAAAACCTTCCAAGCCCTTGAATCCCCCTCAAGACTTTGTGGATGCATAACTTGCAAAAATTCCTATGACGGCTCAGAGATATGAGGGCACCTTGTGGCAGTCGGTAGTGACTCCCAATGAGTTGGAGTCGTTGAGGTGGGAGAACAATGTGCCAAGCGCCGTCGAATTCAAGGTGTCACCACCAGACAAGGGTGCTGTGGACCCTAAAGGATACATATTCAAGGTCGCGTTGCTTCCTGCCATGTTCTCTAGTGACTTGCGGCTGCCGTTTTGCCACCTTGTTAGTGACATGCTAAACCTTGCCGGCATAGCTCTAGCCCAGCTTCATCCTAACGCGTAGAGGATCCTTGTGAGCTATTGCATCATTTGGTGATACACTCTCAAGAAGGCAGGGGCTGACTAGCCTAACCTTACCGACTAAGGATTTTACCTCACCCATAATCTCTTGAAGAAGGGTGGGAACACCTGCAGCTTTCGTTCTATTCGGACCTTAGCTCGCCTAGAGCTGCAATACGATAAGTTATCCCTGTGATCTAAGTGCTTCTTTTTTGTGTCAGGCAATAGGTGGGAATACCCTGCCAGGTAGGTCGTCCGGCAAGAATTCCCTGTTCAGGCCAATTCAGGGGTCGTGCGAGAATATAAGCTCGTGAAGACCCCCAACGACCCCGCAAGAGGTTCAACGCCTCAAGGTCGTATGAGCTTGGGTTGCCGTAGGTGAGGGTGATCGGTGCAAAACTGCAAGTGCACAGTATCGTAGTTTTATAGTAAAGTAATAAGAAGAGTATCGTCCTGAGGGATTGGTACCTTACATTTGCCAAATACCAAAATTATACTAAACTTGATTTTATCTAGAGGAATCACTAAGATTTTTGTAGTTGCAATTTAAACTACAATCGACTCAAAGAAAAATATGCAAAGGAAATAAAACTGATGTTCGAAGATCAACTTAATGGGGAAGAAAACTTCTAGGAAATCGATTTCACCTAATTTTTCACTATGCTTTTCTCATCCAGCTAACTTAAATTAAATCTCTTTTGTCTATTAGCAAATCTCTAATTCATCCAAAAGCCTCTTTCGATAGTCAATTGGAATTGACTCTTGGTTATCAATTCACACAAGAATATGCAAATTCAATAATCAAGAACGCAATAAGACCAAAGATTTAATTACTATATAGGTTCATACAAGTCTTTCGATCTCTATACTTACCTATGCTGAAATATCTAAGATCTACCCTATGATTCCCTCTTTCGATAGCAAATCACAAGATTAATTATCATCTAATCAATGGCCAGTTAATTAGAAGCAATAAACTCAGAATAAATCAGATAAACGAAGAGAGAATTGCATTAAATTAGCATAGACAAACAAGCATAGTTCGGAAATAGGTTACATCGTTTTCCTAGAATAAAGTAAATTTAGCTCATGCTAGAAATGGAATTCAACATAAACGAATTCACCATAATTGTTCTGAGAAGATTGGAAGAAAATAAACACTTAAAAATCCTCATTGCAGCTGCAACTCGTCTTCAAAAGCTCAAGGGAACGATTCAACGCTTTTCTCCCGTCCGTGCTAGTGTATGATTCCAACGTATGTACAATAATTGGAATTCCCTCTCGAAAACAGATGATTTGAATCCCTCTAGCTATGTTTTTCGGTCCCAAAAAATGTTCTCCAGTCAAAAGGTTCGGCCATAGAGTGAAAAATCTCTTTTATATGGTGTGAAGGCGGAAAACCTTAAATCTGTCAAAATACGATATTCGCTCGAGCGGGGTGTCGAGCGCACATCGAGCGGTGCAAAACTGCCTGATTTCGCTCGAGCGTCATATCGAGCTCACGTCGAGCGTTCCACTCTGCCTGATTTCGCTCGAGCGGCCAATGTCTCCGCTCGAGCGAACCTTGTTTTTCCAACAACCCACTCGAGCTCCCTGTCGAGCGGAAGTCGAGCGTTTGAATATGCCTAAATTCGCTCGAGCGGCCAAAAGCCTCCGCTCGAGCGATCTTGCAAAATCTGCAATATGAAATTTTGCAAGTCATCAAATATCCCCAAACTTACAACTTTGTTTGTCCTCAAACAAAAAGAAAAGCAAATGATAGTTTACGCAATATCAACTCAACCCCAAAGAGAAGTATCATCACTCACCAAGCTTTTATGAATTTAGATTTTATCTCTAGTATCTTACTCTTTTAACATCAAAGATAGCAAGAAAATCAATCAAAAATTTTACAATTTGTCAAGCAAGAGTTAGGCGTTTACTTCAACATAAAGCTAAGACCTTGAGTGTGTGTGTGATATAGTCAATTTAACCTCAAACCACCTGCAAACTCAGATAAAAGTAGAACAACCAAAATTAGAAGAATTCTCTTAAAACTTAACCCCATAAGTCTAATTTTCAGAAATCCTCTCCACTAATGTAGTCAACACCAAAATCAGAGATCAAAAGGTCTTTAATAAGGTTGTAATGAAAGGCCACAGGGTGAGGGTTAAGAAAGAACTGGATATGGAAAATCAAAGCAAACTGGGAAAATACTTAGTGAAAAGAACACTAAAAGAGATACCAATATGATTCAAATCATAACTCTTTCTTGGCAATATGCTCATACTTGTGGCATTATTGTTGCTGTAATCACTGAAGCAATACCAACAATTCCCTTAACAAAATCTGAGGTAATTCACACTCCACTTAACGACTTCTTTTTCTTTTCTTTTCTTTTTGTTTTTTTTTTTACTATCTTTCTTCTTCTTCTTCTTTGATCAAACAGAGCAAACATAATACGGTTCATCATGAAAAAAATTTTCTCTTTTAAATGTAACTCTCCACCAAAGTATTTTCTCAAATGATCAAAGGTAGATTCATTGTTTTTCAGGCTTAGAGCGGGCATGGTTTATGTAGTTCAAAGAATAAATAAAGGCTTATGAAGGCTCAAGGGGGTTGACTATGGAAACACACCATGTAATGATGACATGACATTTAGGACGGCTGGGAAAGCTTTTTGGTTATGCCAAAGAAATGCCTAGATCATTTCTCTAATATTTAGTCTCAACTAGGATTTCGCCTCAAGGACCCATCAACGGATTCTAGAGCAAAGCAAAATCGAACCTCCCTCTTTCAATTAATTCAACTTCTTCTCTTCATAAGCAAAATGGAATAAGAGAAAAACGACTATGTGCTCAATTATGTTCAAGGTCAAAGATTTAAACCAAAGTACTCACAAAACTTCACTTGACATAAAAGAAATTTTTGAAAATTTTTCTCAAAACCATCTTCAATCACAAATTTTAGAGTCATAGAGAATTCAATCTTACTCCAATGCATGCTTGGTAAGAGAATTAAACAACCCATCAACAACCCAAGACTTAGAAAACAAGAGGATCAAATGATTATAGGAGTTTACACCCCCAAACTTAAACTAAACAATGTCCTCATTGTAATGCAAAAGTAAAAAGGATTGAAGAAATAAAGGAACTTCCCTGGTTTCATGGTGAATCTTCCGTAGTTTAAAATTTTTCAGCTTTTTATTCATGCTAAATAAACCTGCATCAAAAACCAATTTATTGAAACTCAATAAATAAAGATAATAAAATAAATGAAAGAATGAAAAAAAGATCTATGGGTTGCCTCCCATAAGCGCTTGTTTTAAAGTCTACAGCCAGACTTTTCAATCATCATCAATTAGGATCTCCAAGAAGAATAAATGCATAGTTCCTCTCCATTTGCTCTCCATAGTAGTGCTTCAATCTCTGACCATTAACTCTGAAAATATTCCCTGTCTTGTCCTTCAAATCTACTGCTCCAAAAGAGAAAAATTCATGAATTGTATAAGGACCTGTCCATCTTGATTTCAACTTTCCTGGAAAGAGTTTGAGTCGTGAATTGAAGAGTAAAACTTATTGTCCTGGAGCAAACTCTCGCCTAAGAATCTGTTTGTCATGCCACTTCTTTGTCCTTTCTTTATAGATCTTTGCATTTTCATATGCATCATTCTGGAACTCTTCCATCTCATTCAATTGAAGAAGTCGTTTTTCACCTGCTGCCTTCAAATCAAAGTTAAACTTTTTTATAGCCCAATAAGCTCTATGCTCCAACTCCACAGGAAGATGACATGCCTTTCCAAACACCAATCGGTATGGAGACATCCCGATAGGTGTTTTAAAGGCTGTACGGTATGCCCACAAAGCATCATCAAGCTTCTTCGCCCAATTCTTTCTATTGATTTTGACCGTCTTCTCAATGATGTTCTTGATCTCTCTATTTGAAATTTCAGCTTGACCATTAGTTTGAGGATGGTAAGCAAGTGCTATCTTGTGCTTCACACCATATTTAGAAGAAGATTCTCAAACAACTTGTTGCAAAAGTGAGTCCCTTCATCGCTAATAATAGCTCGTGGAGTGCCAAATCTTGTGAATATGTTCTTGTACAGAAATTTGAGCACTACCTTTGCATCATTTGTTGTTGTAGCAATTGCTTCCATCCATTTTGACACATAGTCAACTGCTAATAAGATATAAGCAAAACCAAAAGAAGGAGGAAAATGCCTCATAAAATCTATTCCCCAAACATCAAACAACTCAACTTCTAAGATACCTTTCAGTGGTAACTCATGACGCCTTGAAATATTTCTCATACGTTGGCACCGGTCACAAGTTTTCACCAAAGTGTAACTATCACGAAAAATAGAAGGCCAATAGAACCCACTTTGAAGTACCTTAGCTGCTGTACGGGTGGCTCCAAAGTGTCCTCCATATGATGAGGAATGGCAATGATGGAGGATGTCTTGCATCTCTTCTTCCGGCACACATCTTCTAATGATCTGATTAGGACATCTTTTGAACAACAAAGGCTCATCCCAAAGATAATAATTCACCTCATGCAAAAACTTCTTACGTTGATGGTAAGTAAGATCAGGTGGTAAAACTTTACAAGCTAGGTAGTTAACAATATCAGCATACCACGGAAGCTTAATCTCACATGCAAACAACTGCTCATCAGGGAATGCCTCTTGGACCCCTGAATCTGGTCTTTCTTCCTCTTGCTCTAACCGAGAAAGATGGTCAGCCACTAAATTCTCACTTCCTTTCTTGTCTTGAATCTCCAAATCAAATTCTTGAAGAAGTAGGATCCAACGAATTAGCCTAGGCTTAGCATCCTTCTTGCCAAACAAATAGCGAAGTGTTGCATGATCAGTGAACACTATCACCTTTGTACCAATGAGGTAGGACCGAAATTTATCACAAGCAAACACCACAGCAAGCATCTCCTTCTCAGTTGTCGTATAATTCAATTGAGCTTCATTCAATGTCCGGCTTGCATAATAAATG
This sequence comes from Carya illinoinensis, assembly GCF_018687715.1. Lineage (NCBI taxonomy): Eukaryota > Viridiplantae > Streptophyta > Magnoliopsida > Fagales > Juglandaceae > Carya > Carya illinoinensis. Next base: position 13,018,955 of record NC_056765.1, read on the forward strand.
GCTCTAAACAGCTTGTCTCGCCTTTGCCCCAACACTGCTCCAATTGTAAAGTCACTTGCATCGCACATAACTTCAAAAGGTTGACTCTAATCAGGCACAATCACAATTGGTGCTGAAATTAGTTTCTCCTTGAGTGCATTAAAGGCCTGCAAACAAACAACATCAAAGTCAAATGCAGAACTTTTCTCAAGAAGATTACATAAAGGTTTCGAGAGTTTAGAAAAATCCTTGATAAATCTTCTATAAAATCCTGCATGTCCCAGAAAACTTCTGATTCCCTTCACATTCTTTGGAGGTGGTAGTCTCTCTATGGTTGCAATTTTGGTTCGATCCACCTGGATTCCTTTAGATGACACTCTATGGCCAAGCACGATCCCTTCTTAAACCATGAAATGACACTTCTCCCAGTTCAGGACTAGATTCTTATCTTCACATCTCTGCAAAACAATAGCTAAGTTATGCAAACAATGATCAAAAGATGTACCAAAAACTGAAAAGCCATCCATGAATACTTCCATTATATCTTCCACCATGTCAGAAAAGATAGCCATCATGCAATGTTGAAATGTCGCAGAGGCATTGCACAATCCAAAGGGCATCCTCCTAAAAGCAAACGTTCCATAGGGGCATGTGAATGTAGTTTTCTCTTGATCTTCAGGAGCTATAGCAATCTGATTATACCCCGAATAACCATCCAAAAAATAATAGTAGGAGTACCCAGCTAATCGATCCAACATTTGATCAATGAATGGAAGCGGAAAATGATCATTCCTTGTTGCTTTATTCAACTTACGGTAATCCATGCATACACGCTATCCCGTGACCGTTCTTGTAGGAATGAACTCATTATTGTCATTTTTCACCACAGTCATTCCACCCTTCTTTGGTACAACTTGTACTGGACTTACCCATGAACTATCTGAAATAGCATATATAATTCCAGCATTAAGGAGTTTCAAAATTTCAGCTCTCACTACTTCCTTCATTGCTGGATTTAATCTTCTTTGGTGCTCGATCGTTGGCTTGTAAAGCTCCTCCATTAAAATATTGTGCATACAAATGGAGGGACTTATTCCTTTTATGTCAGAAATAGTCCATCCCAAGGCTATTCTATGCTCCCTCAATACACGCAGCAACTTTTCCTTTTCTTCGGGTGTGAGTGATGTAGCAACAATCACTGGAAATGTATCACTATCACCCAAGAATGCATAGCGAAGATGCTCAAGTAATTGCTTCAACTCCGGAGTAGTATTTTTCTGCATCTTTTCTTTAGCAATTTCAGATTCAACCTTGGGTACCACCGGTTCTAGCTTCCCCACTTCATTGCTAAGTGATGTAACCTGCTGCAATGCTCCCAAAGCAAAAACATAGTGGAAAAATTCTTCACTAACAAAAGGCAAGTCAGATTCACAAACAGTAGAATTATTAAAATCAAAAGCATGAGATGAAGTGGTGATACAACGTTCTAGGTGATCGGATGACATGTCCTCTTGAAATACCTCTTCTACACATTGCTTAATGACATCAACCCGGAAGCAAGTACTTGGATCTTCTGGGAATTTCATGGCTTGGTAGATGCTGAACATAACTTCTTCCTTGTTTACTCTTAATGTTAATTCACCCTTTTGAACATCAATCAAAGCTCTTCCTGTAGCCAAGAATGGTCGGCCAAGAATTAGTGGGACTTCTTCATCTTCTTCCATGTCTAACACCACAAAATCAGCAGGGAAGATAAATTTATCCACCTTTACCAATACGTCTTCTATGATTCCACGTGGATACTTGATGGACTGATCCGCTAGTTGCAAAGAAATTGTTGTATGCTTCATCTCTTCAAGTCCTAATTTTCTGCAAACAGAAAGTGGCATAAGATTAATGCTAGCACCAAGATCACATAAAACTCTATCAAAAAATGAATTTCCAATAGTGCAAAGCAAAGTGTAACTCCCTGGATCTTTTAATTTTTGAGGCAATTTCTTTTGAAGAATGGCACTACATTCTTCAGAAAGCTTCACTGTTTCAAACTCTTCCAACCTTCTCTTCTTGGAAATGATGTCCTTAAAAAATTTGACATAATTTGGCATTTGTTCCAAGGCATCTGCAAAAGGAATATTAATGTGAATTTTCTTAAAAATATCCAAAAATTTAGAAAATTGCTTATCTAATTTTTGATTTTGAAAACGTTGAGGATAAGGAAGTGGAGTAGAGAGAATAGGAGGATTGTCAGGAAATGAAATTGCTGGAGGCAAGTCGGTCTCTCTTAGTGTATCATTGACAATCTCCTCTTCTTCTACTTGATTCTTACTTTGGCCATTGTTCGCAGCTGTAGGGGTGGATTTGCTCTCCTTTAATGGTGACCTCTCAATTTCTTTTCCAATCCTAAGTGTGATGGCCTTGCATTGTTCCTTTGGATTCACTTAAGTGTTGCTAGGAAAAGCTCCTCTTTGTTGGGCATTGATGGTAGTGGCTAGTTGCCCAATTTGCACTTCAATATTCTTTATAGCAGCTCCCATATTACTACAATGAGTCTCAATGTTATCCAACTGTGAATCAGTCTTTTTAAATCTTGCATTGGTCTCCTGAACAAAGGAAACCATGGCATCCTCAAGTGACATCTTCTTCTCGCTTAGTTGGCTATCAAATCCTAGAGGATGTTGAGGTTGCAACACATTCTTTATATTTCCATATGACAAATTCTCATGATTTCGAAGCCTTGGATGATAGTAATTTGGCATAGGATTACCACGATAGTTGTAGTTCCGATTGTTGACATATTGAACTTGTTCTTGACTCGCCTCATTGCTTGGAACTATCATACTTGTAGATGCAACATATTCTGTACTTTGTGGTATCCTTTGTGTTGTCAAGGCTGAAATCTGATGAGATAGAGTAGCTACTTGAGCGGAAAGGACTGCTATCGGCTCCAAGTCATGAATTCCAGCAACCTTCTTAGCCAAAGTCCTCTCAGTTGACCATTGATAGTTGTTTGAGGCCATTTCTTCCAGAAGTGCAGTAGCACCTTCAGCTGTCTTCGACATCAAAGTGCCACCAGAAGCAGCATCAACTATAGTTCGAGTTTGGCCATTTAACTCATTATAGAACATCTGAACTTGCAACCAATCTGGCAATCCATGTTGCGGGCAACGTCGAACCAAGTCTTTATACCTCTCCCATGCTTCATAGAGTGACTCAATCATTTTGCTTGAACTGATCAATCTCACTCCTGAGTTGGGCTGTTTTTGCAGGAGGAAAGAATTTAGCAAGAAACCTCTCAGCCATGTCCTGCCAACTAATGATGCTTCCCGGTTGTAGAGATTGTAGCCAACCTCTAGCCTTGTCCCTAAAAAAAAAAGGAAACAATCTCAGTCTAATGATGTCTTCAGTAACACCATTGATCTTCACAGTGTCGCAAATCTCCAAGAACATTGCCAAATGAATATTGGGATCATCCAGTGGCGATCCGCTGAATTGAGCCTACTGCACCATGCTAATCAAAGCTGGTTTGAGCTCAAAGTTGTTGGCATTGATAGTCTGGCTCATTATGCTCGATTAATTTTCATTCACAACTGGTCGTACATAGTCCTTCAAGGTGCGTGGTAATGCCTCACGTTCTTCTTCAGCCATGGCTAGTATCTTATTTCTTCTTAGTGATCTAAGAGTTCTTTCAATCTCCGGATCAACAGGAATAATATCACGAGATCTAGCACGGCGCATCCAACGTCAAAAACACACCTGTAGAACAAATTAAAACAAAATTCTAAATTAAAACCAAGATTACTTTGTATCGATATTGACAAAAAGAATAAGAATAAACCAATCCCCGGCAACGGCGCCAAAAACTTGATCGGTGTAAAACTGCAAGTGCACAGTATTGTAGTTTTATAGTAAAGTAATAAGAAGAGTATCGTCCTGAGGGATTGGTACCTTACGTTTGCCAAATACCAAAATTATACTAAACTTGATTTTATCTAGAGGAATCACTAAGATTTTTGTAGTTGCAATTTAAACTAAAATCGACTCAAAGAGAAATATGCAAAGGAAATAAAATTGATGTTCGAAGATCAACTTAATGGGGAAGAAAACTTCTAGGAAATCGATTTCACCTAATTCTTCACTATGCTTTTCTCATCCAGCTAACTTAAATTAAATCTCTTTTGTCTATTAGCAAATCTCTAATTCATCCAAAAGCCTCTTTCGATAGTCAATTGGAATTGACTCTTGGTTATCAATTCATACAAGAATATGCAAATTCAATAATCAAGAACGCAATAAGACCAAAGATTTAATTACTACATAGGTTCATACAAGTCTTTCAATCTCTATACTTACCTATGCTGAAATATCCAAGATCTACCCTATGATTCCCTCTTTCGATAGCAAATCACAAGATTAATTATCATCTAATCAATGGCCAGTTAATTAGAAGCAATAAACTCAGAATAAATCAGATAAACGAAGAGAGAATTGCATTAAATTAGCATAGACAAACAAGCATAGTTCAAAAATAGGTTACATCGTTTTCCTAGAATAAAGTAAATTTAGCTCATGCTAGAAATGAAATTCAACATAAATGAATTCACCATAATTGTTTTGAGAAGATTGGAAGAAAATAAACACTGAAAAATCCTCCTTGCAGCCGCAACTCGTCTTCAAAAGCTCAAGGGAACGATTCAACGCTTTTCTCCCGTCCGTGCTCGTGTATGATTCCAACGTACGTGCAATAATTGGAATTCCCTCTCGAAAACAGATGATTTGAATCCCTCTAGCTATGTTTTTCTATCCCAAAAAGTGTTCTCCAGTCAAAAGGTTCGGCCATAGAGTAAAAAATGCCTTTTATATGGTGTGACGGGCGGAAAACCTTAAATCTGTCAAAATACGATATTCGCTCGAGCGGGGTGTCGAGTGCACGTCGAGCGTTCGACTTTGCCTAATTTCGCTCGAGTGGCCAATGTCTCCGCTCGAGCGAACCTTGTTTTCCAGCAACCCGCTCGAGCTCCCTGTCGAGCGGAAGTCGAGCGTTTGAATCTGCCTGAATTCGCTCGAGCGGCCAAAAGCCTCCACTCTAGCGATCTTGCAAAATCTGCAATACGAAATTTTGCAAGTCATCAGAGGGTGAACGGGGTTTCCCCTATCGGTGTTCTCATTGTAACTTGATATGCCTAAAGTATCGCCAGGAGTTCCTCCGCCCAGGCTCCCTTCTGGTCATTGAGCATCTTCTTTAGTATCCTCAACAGAGTTTTGTTGGTCCCCTCCACTTGTCCGTTGGACTGAGGGTGCCCCTAGGAGGAATGCTGGAACCTGATTCCTAAGTCTTGGCACCAGTCCCAATAATGGTCAAAGTCGAACTACCTCCCAATGTCTGAAATATGTTGCGGGGATGCCGAATCTGCAGACGACGTTCTTCAACAAGAAGTGGGTAATTTTACTCGTTGTGATTATTGCCAGCGCTTCAGCCTTTACCCACTTTATGAAGTAGTCTATCGCAACTACCAAAAACTTCACCCCCCTTTGCCTGGGGGGAGGGGGCCCACCAGGTCGACCCCCCATTGGGCGAAGGGCCAAGGTGAGGTGATCAACATTAGCTTCTCTGGTGGGCGATGGGGCACCCTAAAGTGCTCCTGGCATTTTTTGCATATCTGCACTTATTCCTCGACATCCTTCAAGGGGCGCGCCCAGTAGTATCCCGCCTACATTGCTTTGCCTACTAGTACCCTTCCTCCAAAGTGGTCATCGCAAATTCCCTCGTGTATATCTATTAACATATGTTGGCCATGTTCGTTCGAGATGCACCTCAAGAGGGGCATTCTGTATCCTCCCCAATATAGGATGCCATCAACTATGGTGTATCTAGCCGCTTGACGCCTGACCTTCCTGACTCCTCGTCCATCGAGTAATTCGTTGGCATCTAGATACCTAATAATGTCTGCAACCCATTCTAGTGCTCCTGGCTTGATTCCTATCACCTCGATTCCTGTGGCAAGTATCTCGGCAGTCCTTAAAACTGTTGATTCTGGGAGAGGGCACTTTCCTTCCATGGTACCATTCTTGCCAACCTGTCTATCTTGTGATTATCGGCTCTAAGGACTTGCTATATCTGAAAAAACTTGAATCAAGTGCGTTCAGCCTCTATTAGCATTAAGTACTTTTTCACCTTCTCACTTTTTGCTGAGAATTCCCCTCGCACCTAGCTAACCACCACATAGAAGTAAGCCCGAACCTCTACCTCCTCCACACCTAGGGACTTGGCAATCGTTGAGCCGATGAACAACACTTCGTACTCTGCCTAATTGTTTGTAGTTTTAAATACCAGCTTAATAGCATAGTCATGCTCCTCGCCCTTGTCCGTAATGATATGCACTCCCACTCCCCCTCTAGCACGGCAAGACGAGCTGTCGACAAAAACTTGCCAGGGTTTCATGGGTTGTGCATGGGCAGCTTCCTCAAGGAAGCCTGTGAGTTCCATAATGAAATTTGCCAGCACCTATCACTTTATCGAGGTGCATAGGGCATACCCGATGTCGAACTCACTTAGTTTCACAGCCCAGTTCATGGCCCGAAGCATCCAGTCTTTGTAGGATCTTCCTCAAGGGGGTCACAATGAGGAATTTGACCGAGTGGGCTTGGAAATAAGGTCGGAGCTTCCGAGTGGTTACTACCAAAGCGAAGGCGAGCTGTTCTATGCGGGGGTACCTGGCCTCTACCCCTCTAAAGGCTCTACTAGGGTAGTATACTAGCCAGTGAATCCCGATGTTGTCTTGTACCAGGGCAGATGAGGCTGCCTGCGGGAGACAGACAAGTACAAAATTAAGACCTCCCCGTATCTGGGCTGAGCAACGGGGGGCTGGTGAGGTATTTTTTAAAGGCATTGAATGCCTTATTGCATTCCTCATTCCAACTTTAGGCCTTTCGCAAGACTTGAAGAAAGGAAGGTATTTGTCGGTAGATCTTGATATAAAGAGGTTGAGTGTTGCCACCCGGCTAGTGAGCCTCTAGACATTGTTTATGATACGAGGGGCATGCATATCAAGGATAGCTCCTACCTTCTCCGGGTTGGCTTCAATTCCTCACTCTGACACCATGAAGCCCATGAACTTCTCAAAACCCACGCCGAATGCACACTTTACTAGGTTCAGCTTAATCTGGTATTGCGTCAACACCGCAAAAGCTTCTTGAAGATCGTCTAGGTGCTGCTCGGGGTTCCCAGTTTTTAACAGCAGGTCATCTAAGTAGACCTCCATATTTCTCCTAATTTGGTCCTTGAACATGGGGTTGACCAACCGCTAGTAGGTGGCCCTCGCATTCTTCAACCTGAAAGGCGTGGCTGAATAGCCGTACAAATCCCCGATTTGTGATGAACAACTTCTTCTCCTTGTCGCCCAGGTTCTAGCAGATTGGTTGTATTCGAAGTAGGTGTCCATGAAGCTCAGTATGCGGTGACCCACTGTTGAGTCTACGATCAGGTTGATGTGTGAAAGTGGAAAGCTATCTTTCGGGTAGGCCTTATTCAGATCGATGAAGACCACGCACATCCTCCACTTACCTCTCGGCTTCTTTACTAGCATCACATTGGACAGCCAGTCTAGATAGTGCACTTCCTATATGAATCCTGCCATGAGCAACCGATCAACCTCTATAGCAATGGCAATGTTCTTTTCTGCGCTGAAGCTTCTGTGTCTCTGCCTTAACCCTTTGGCTCTGGGGTGCACACTCAAATGGTGTTGCATGATGTCTAAGTTGATTCCTGGCATATCCTCATGACTTCAGGCAAAGATGTTGCGATGCTCCATGAGGAGTTGCTGCGTAGTGGCCCTTATCTTGAGGGTCATTTTAGTGCCAATCCTAGTGGTGGCCTTCAGGTTGCCCGAGTTCAATAAGACCAATTCTAGTGGCTCATTTGGCTCCACCTTCCCAAGCGTGTGCTAGCTCCACACCTTGCCCAATCGTTCTCCTTTTCTCTCATGGTGTTGGCTCCCCCTCCATCACTACCGAAGTCCGCACATTCCTTTGGTGTCATCTTGTCTCTCGGCTCATTGGTAGCCTCATCACGAGTTCGCTTCTCTTTCCCTCCTTGTTGCATCATTTCCGCGATCCTTGTTTCCATATGTATCAGCGTCCTCGAGCTGACTTAGAGCAGATTCTTGTAGGCATATGAAGGACATATAAAATTTTTCAGGATCCCACAAACGGGGCCACTGTTAATGTCCTGTTTCGTACGCCTTTAGGTTGGCCTCAATAGCTCAGTTCTTCGGTATTGGGCCTAAAAAACATAAGGAAGAAATCGCGAGACGGTGGTCGTGGTGGTAACTAGGAAGTCTTCAATGCTAAAGTCAGTATATCCTTAGATGAATGTTTAAGTGAGTACAGAGAGTTCAGAGAGTCTAACCCTTATCCTGATACCTGGGAGTTGTTTTTATACCTAATCCCTAGAAGCAAGTGCCCTTGCTCTGTGGCAAAGGGAGGTGTCTACTCCGTAGTTTCTCCAGCCATGCTTATTCAATGCAACATGGCTTTCTGGGGGGCACATTTAATGCGGTGTGGTCCTCTGTTCCGTTTACCTAACGTGGGTGTGATACATCGGGTTGCCCTTTCCTCTTTGTTTATTGTCAGAAGGTTATGGGTATTTCACCTGTACAGTCTGCCTGCTGATTAGAATCCTTTGGGGCTGAGTGACATAGAAGAAGAACTTAGGTGCTCCTTTTTCCTCTTCTTCTGGGGCCTGGAAGGCCTCCCGTGGGCCAAGGGGGTTATCCATTCAGTTTGGGCCCCCTACGCCTGGGTCTACGTTCCTAGGCCTTAGGCCCAGGGGAAAAAACCCCTTTACAATATCAATTTGCAGTACCAAATCTATGACCAGCAAACCCAACCTATATACAAATATATCTAAATGCTATTCGAGTATATATATATATATATATATATATATAGAGTTCTTCTACATACAATCGTGGTGAGGATTGGCAATGGAATCGGCTGATGATATATTATTTAAAAAAAACGGATGAAAGGTAATCTAAGGACACGAAGAGGACAGAAACCAACGGATGCCCAAATGAAATTAGTAGAGGGGTCATCTTCGTGGGTCTCAGATATGTGGTTATCTTCGTGGATAGGAGAAAAAACAGAGCTTTGGGTCGTCTTTTGATTCTTCTGCTGGTGCCAAATTTCGCCAACTTTTGCCTGCATTGATTCCCACTTGATTCCTAAGATTCTACTGTGAGATTTGGTGCTTCAAGAAGGGTGGAGGTGGAGGTTCGTGGAACTCATCGGTGCTGAGTATTTTATTACAAATCTATGCATAATGGGTAAAAATTTCCTTTACCAACTTAAGGATTCCATTACAGATATGGACTGCAAATAATAATAAAAAATGCTGAGGAACGACATTGGAGACATGGGTCCCTGTTTAATGGTATTGGGCATCAAACATGTGCACTATCTTGTAAATTGTAATGAAAAATGCTGGATGTAACAACTTGGGGGGCTTGAGCACCGAATCTCATGTAATATATAGATCATGAATTTCTTTCTGCAAACCAGGTTGCTCAAGCCAAGAAATATTGGGTATTGGCCCACCTCACTCTTCCTTAATTACATGCCCTTTCACAGCTCCTGCAAGAAAGTAGATGATTTTTGGATCTTTCTTCATTTTTCTCAACTTATAATTTATCTTGATTTACCCAGAATCTACCCTAGGCCTGAAAAAAAAAAAAAAAAAAAAAAAAAAAAAAAGAAGAACAACCACCGCTTTTAACTCTTAATTTGCAGTCTTGAATTTGGATGTTAACTTTGTGCTTGGTGAAGACGAAGGAGCCTCTGTGCTTGGGGAGCATTTTTGTTTGAAAGTTGGAAATAGGAACATTGAAGACGCTGAGGTGAATATGAAAGAATGTTGGAACGAACCGTTTTGAGAAAATGAAACGGTGCCGTTTCATTTAATGCCATGTGGCACTCGATTACCCCGCGGTTCCCGAGGCGGTTACCTCCAACATTTTATTAAAAGATATTCTCTTCTATGCTTATAATGTGTACTTGAGTTTCTTCTCGTAGGAATAAAACTACATATTATTTATCAAAAATTAAAAAGGAGAATTCAATGGTTAAAAGTATTGACTTAAAGGCTCAACAACAATTCCACAGATTCATGCATCGAGTCAAGTTGTCAATTACTGTCTTAGTTCTTAATAGACAACTACGTACATATATATTGCAGACTATCATTTTGTTGTTTGGACTTTGGAATCAAAACTGCAAAGTGTAAAACAAAACATTTTTGTGGTCATGTGGAAACCAAATTAAGGACAAGGATGGAAAGTGTTGGATTCTGAACGCGTAGCCAGAATGACATGAAGTCAAGCTTGCCGGCCAGGTCCTGTGGAAACCAAATTAAGGACAAGGATGGAAAATGTTGGATTCTGAACGCGTAGCCAGAATGACATGAAGTCAAGCTTGCCGGCCGGCTAGCTCCAAGCCTTTCTTGTCGCATTAGATCCTGACTTTGAAAAACCTTAGCAAAATGATATCAGTTCAAGATCTAGCTAGCGTGTACTGAGTCTTGATTACGGTATTCAGAATTCTAGAAGTTGAAGAACAATAATTATAGGAGGATCATAATTATCAATTCACTTCTTCCGTGTTTAAAGGGTTACGTCTACAATTTTTAAGAGACCCAAGACTTCTACGTGACCATCTAGATCACCAGAGTTCATTTAATTCCAAGTCCTCCCTATTAGCTCATGCCAGCTGATAAATTCACACTAACGTTGAAAAAGGAACAAAGATCGAAGCATGCATGCGACCTTTATAAGTACATGTAATTAAGATGTATCACCAACCGTCTTCATTACAGAAATTCTGAATCTTCCTGTATCGATATTACATTATGTTCTCTCAAACCATGGTCAACCTTGTCTCACTCTTGCTCCCACTTTCCCTATTCATCAATATCATCTCCCTCCCTCTCCCTGCGCGAGCTATATCCTCTTGCAGTGGCCCATGTAATACTGTCGACGATTGTGACGGTCAACTCATTTGCATCAACGGCAGGTGCAATGATGACCCTGATGTTGGCACCCACATATGCGGAAACTCTGCACCTAATGGGAACAACAACTGCCAACCCTCGGGCACCTTGAATTGTCAAGGGACATCCTACACTCAGTATAGATGCTCGCCACCCGTGACGTCCTCCACGGCAGCCATTCTCACAAACAACGATTTCAGTCAAGGTGGGGATGGTGGAGCCCCATCCGAGTGCGACGAAAGTTTCCACAACAACTCAGAGCTGATCGTGGCATTATCAACTGGGTGGTTTAACGACAAGTCGCGCTGCGGTAGTTTGATCAGAATTATGGCTAGTAATGGGAGGAGTGTGGAGGCCAAGGTGGTAGACGAATGTGACTCCGTTAATGGGTGTGACGAAGAGCATGCAGGTCAGCCACCATGCAGGAATAATATTGTAGATGCGTCGGATGCTGTATGGAATGAATTGGGACTGAATAAAGACGTGGGTGAAGTGGATATTACTTGGTCTATGGCATAGTGATTAGAACTAAACTGGCTATGACTTGATAAGGACCAGATGGTAATAACATGATCACTTCATGTCTACTAATATGTAATAATTGGTCTCTCGTCACCCTTTAGAAAAATAGTGATATTAATATATTCAAGTAATTGATCTTGTATTTTTGAAAGGAAAATGTTAGTTTGTCTCCTCATTTTGCTTCTTGAATTTCATGCTCATGCATTTTATATTATTTCTTTTCTTAAGTTTAAGGAAGCGCGCGATTACTACTGTATTCGTATATATTTTTTTTAAAATGTTTAGAAATATTTAAAAGCAAAAAATATATTATGCCGCCAATGAGTAGCCTAATACGAGCCATTATTTTTTTGCACACCAGTGGGTCGGAAAAATATATTATTCGACATAAGTATTAAAGTAGATAAATGTATTATTCTTTAGAAATATTCATGATGTAGCCCAACTGATCAAAGAGAAACCATGAAACCTAATTAATCAAACATCCAAATTAGAAGTGACTTTCCAAATATTGTTCAAAACAACTTCCATATATATAGTCAGAATCATTCAAAATTAGCACAATGCTATTTCAGATAATTGAGGAAAAAAGAATGATACAAAAGAATAATGAATTAAACACGTACAACTGTTTTACAACCCAATTGATCATAAAGGGCACGATCGAGTACAAATTTATAACGTAGCAGCTGCTTGTGGTAATTATTCTCAATAAGATTTTATGAAGCGGAGGAAGATTTGGTCTCCAGCAAGGCACAAGTACTAAAACTATCTCAATTATAATGCTACTCTTCCATTATCAGCACCATTTGATTGTTGAATTATCGGATGCCCTATATATATATACTTCGTTAAATATATATATATATATATTGTGTAATGTGTAAACAAGCAAAGGGAAAATGAATAATCTGGAAGAACAGAGGAAAAGCTGAAGGTGGAAATGAAGAAAAATTACTTATGTTGTATTCCAAATAATTCGAAGTCACTATTCACCTAGTATTTATACTGTAAAATTATTTAATGAATATAAACAATTCTAGCTATATAACATGCTTTCAGACTATTTACAAATAAACCACTCTATTTTATTTTTGACACTTCCCCTCAAGATGGAGTGTATATTGTTATGCACTCCCATCTTGGAAAGAAGATAATTAAACTGATCAACTCCAAGAGCCATTGTCAAGATGATGCTTGGATGAGACATGTAGTGTTCTAAGGATCCCCAACTCAATTTTTTCTCTCACCAAATGACAATCAATTTCTCTATATTTTGTTCTCTCATGAAATACTGGATTGGCTGCCATATGCAAGGCAACTTGACTATCACAGAACAATAAGGCTGCTTGTTTATGATCAACACCAAAATCTTTCAACAAAGATATCAACCAAACAAGTTCACAACTTGTAGATGCAAGTGTCCTATATTCTGCTTCTACTGATGACTTTGAGATAGTTGTTTGCTTCTTTGACTTCCATGAAATCAAAGAATCAACAAGGAAAACACAATATCCAGTGACTGAACGTCGTCTGTCGGGGCAAGATGCCCAATTTGAATCACTATATGCTTTCAAATGCAATGATGAAGAAGTAGGAAAGAAGATCCCTTGATCTAGTCTTCCTTTGATGTACTTCCACACTTGATAAGCTACATCCATATGGCTTTGTGTAGGTTTGTCCATAAACTGACTCAAGATTTGGATTGAGTAGGCCGATAAATCTGGTCTTGTCATAGTGAGATACAACAACCTACCTATCAATCTGCTGTAGCTTGTTGGATCATCAAGAAAAACTGCATCTGATTGTCTAAGCTTCAAGTTAGAAATCATTGGGAGCTTGACTGGTTTTGCACCAAGGTAACCACTATCATTCAGAATATCAAAGGCATAATGCCTTTGAAAAATAGAAATACTCTTGGCTGATCTAGCCACTTCAAGTCCAAGAAAATATTTCAGTAAACCAAGCTCTTTAATTCTGAATTTAGTGTATATCAACTCTTTTATTTCTATCACCTGTTGTGGGTTATTGCTAGCCACTATAACATCATCAACATACACTAATAGTGCTAGGAAGGTACTGCCAGTTCTTCTAGTGAAGAGGGAATAATCATTCTTGGACTAAACAAAACCAATTTCAAGAAGAAAACTGGACAGTGTATTAAACCTTTGTCTTGAAGCTTAATTCAAGCCATAAATGGACTTTTGTAATTTGCAAACACGTGTCTCCCCCTTGCTGCCATAACCAAGAGGCAACACCATGTAAACCTCCTCAAAAAGATCTCCATGCAAAAAGGCATTATTTACATTAAGTTAATGTGAATGCCAATGATGAATAGATGCAAGGGCAAGAAGGTAGCGAATGGTAGTGAGTTTAGATACAGGAGCAAAAGTATTCAAATAGTCTAAACCTTCAATTTGAGTGTATCCTTTAGCCACAAGTCTAGCTTTGTACCTTTCAATCATGCCATTTGCCTTAGATTTAATTTTAAACACCCATTTGCAGCCAATATGATGTTTACTAGGAGGTAAATCAGTGAGAACTCAAGTGCTAAAATTGGATAACTCAGCAGATAACTCATTTGCCTCAAGAGCAGATAACTCAGCAGACATGGCATCCCTCTACTGAGGATATTGCATAGCTTGGTGGTAAAATTTAGGTTCAAAAGAGGATGAAACAGAAATAGAGAAGGCACGATGAGAGAGACACAAGTTATCATGGGAAAGAACATGAGATAAAGGAAATGAAATACCTGAATTTGTAGAGGTTGCAAACATGGAAGAAACTGAATGGGCATGAGAATTAAGTGGTAAGTCATAATGGTACTGCTAAAGATAAGATGGGGGGTTTCTAACTCTAGTTGATCTTTGAACAGTAGGAGAAGTAGGTGCAGCAGGAGGTGGTGAAGAAGAGATAGGAGGGACATGAGATGAAGAGGGAGGAGGGGGAAAAGAATTTGGAGTAGGATCAGAAAAGAAAAAGGGAGAACAAGACCAGTATCATTGGTTTGATGAGAAGAAGAGGAATGAGATGTAGCTTTGAATGGAAAAAGTGATTTATAAAAGCTGACATCACGAGAAATAAAACTGGTATGAGATTGAAGGTCAAGAAGCTTGTAGCCTTTGACTCCATATGGATAACCAAGAAAAAGACACTTACAAGCTCTTGAATCAAACTTTTGCTTTGGGGAAGTGATGGTTGCATAGGAAAGACAACTAAAGACACACAAATGAGTGTAAGAGGGTATATTTGAAAAAGAACTTGATATGGACTTCTGTTAGAAAGAAGTGAACTGAGGGTTCTATTTATTAAATATGCAACTGTAAAAACACAATCTCCGTAAAAGGTTAAAGGTAAATGTGCTTAAAAACGAAGGGCTCTAGCAACTTGTAAAAGGTGCTTGTGTTTATGCTCAACAATGCCATTTTGTTGTGGTATATAAGTACAACTATGTTGATGAATAACACCATGAGAGCTATAAAAGTCAGGCATGTTAAATTCTTGGCAATTATTTGATCTTAAAATTTTTATATTGGCATTGAACTGAGTATGGACAAGAGCAAAAAAAAATTCCAGAAGCAAGCATCAACTTTATTTTTCATGAGAAAACCCAAGGACAACGACAAAAATCATCTACAATGGTAAAAAAAAACCTAAACCCTTCCATGGTAGCAATGGAAATATCACAATGAACTATTTCAAAAATAGATGAACTAAGTGACTCACTTAGTGGAGAAGGCAGATGTTGCTGTTTAGCAAAATGACAAATATCACAGTGAGTGTGTGATGAAACAAAAATTGAAGGATAAGAATTATGTAAAAGAAGCTATTTTGAAGCTGGTACATGTCTTAAACGATAGTGCCAAACATCAAAAGAAGAACAATTTTTAGTAGAGGAAACAAAGGAAAGAAGGGAAGGTGAAGTAGTACGTTGTGACTTGGATGATGCCATGTAATATAAGCCATTCTCCAGTTTACCTCATCCAATTGTCTTCCAAGTATGTAGGATCTAAACAAAACAGCGTTGAGCCAAGAAAAGAGCACAACAATTGAGTGAAAAAGTTAGTTTGCTAATGGAAATGAGATTGAAAGTAAATGATGGGATACAAAACATTGGTAAGGATTAAGGAATCAGTGAGGGCTATAGTGCCAATGTGAGTTACAATGACCTTTAGGCCACTAGGAAGATTAAAATGTGTACGTGATTCTTGAGTTAAAGAGGTAAAATATGAGGTGGAATTTTTCATATGGTCAATTGCCCCTGTATCTAAAATCCAAGGAACATGGTTTGAAGGTGGATTAGATAAACATGTAGAGAATGAAAAACGATTGAAATTGTGAGGTGAAAATACTGAATGAGATAGATCAACTGTCATTTTGGCAGCAATGTGAGAAGTGGTGTTGTTGAGTTTGTCTTTGGGAGAAGTGGAATTAATTAAGGAAACCAGTTGCTAGTACCACTCTTGTGTGATAGGTATCTTAGGAACTTCACTAAGCTCCTCCTATGAGGAAATGGCAGTAGCTTGATTGGCAGATGCAAATTTTGACTTAGGCTTTATGAACTTGAAGCTAGGTGGAAATCCATGAAGACGATAGCATTTGTCTTTGGTATGACCAATCTTTTTTCAATAGCTACAGATTTGTTTCTCTCTAGTCTTACCAGATTGTTTAACATCATTAGAACGATTGGCTAAAGCAGCAACATCAGGTAGCAAAGCAGAAGTGAAAATGCCTTGTTGATTTTCTTCTTGAAGGATTAATGAAAAAACCATGTTAATGGAATGTAAAGGATCCATTAACAAAATTTGGCCACAGATAGATTAATAAGACTCATTTTGACCCGTTAAAAATTTCATCACATATTCCTGGTGCTGATAATCAAATGAGGTTCTTAGGGCACCACAAGAATAGCTTGGTAGGGGTCGATCATTGGTCATTTCATTCCATAAACCTTTGAGATGAGTAAAATAATTGCTTATTGACATCTAATCTTGAGCTAACGAAGCTATGGATTTTTGCAATTGAAAAATTCAAGGTCCATTCCCTTGAGGGAAACGTTCCTTCAAATCGCTCCAAACTTCTTTAGTAGTATCAATAAAGATGATACTTATAGCAATTTCTTTGAAAACAGAGTTAAGCTGCCAAGAGAGAACTAGATTATTACACCGAGTCCATGAAGAATATTGTGGATTTGATGAATTAGTAGGGATCAGAATACTTCCATCAACAAATCCAGTCTTAATGTTTGTAGTAAGGGCCATTAACATAGAACGGCTCCAAGTGTTATAGTTGTCTCCATAGAGAAGTTGAGAAACAAGAATCATACCAAGATAGTCGTCGTGATGTAAGAAATAAGGACTGGTGGGATCCTCAGAGGGGTTGAACAAAGAAGAGGAAGTGGAAGACGCCATTGATTAGAGACGCAGCAGCAAGAAAAGAGAATCTGGAAATTCTTTGATACCATATAAACAAGCAAATGGAAAAGGAATATTCTGGAAGAACAGAGGAAAAGCTGAGGGTGGAAATGAAGAAAAATTACTTCTGTTGTAATCCAGATAATTCAAAATTCACTATTCACATAGTATTTATGCTATTACAATTGTTTAATGTTATATAATTGGGTGAATATCATGCTTTTAGACTATTTACAAATAATCCACTCTACTTTATTTCTAACATAATGCACTGCAAACATATAATTTTTTTGTAAAAATAAAAA
Organism: Carya illinoinensis; assembly: GCF_018687715.1. NCBI lineage: Eukaryota > Viridiplantae > Streptophyta > Magnoliopsida > Fagales > Juglandaceae > Carya > Carya illinoinensis. The sequence goes on from NC_056765.1 coordinate 13,036,216, forward strand.
TGGAAAAATATGGTTAGAGAGAGAGAACATGAGGTTCCATGACAACAATTCTTTTAGGAACAATCGACCCTTGCAAACGGTGCATAGTCGACTGATGTCAGCCGTTATATTAAAAAAAAAAGAAAAATGCTGAAAGATGAAATGTGGTCTATCTTCTTCATTTGTGTGGTTTACATTATGCTTTGAAATGAAGTGAAAAAAATGGATCTTTGCATCGCAATTTTTGGCTTTGTCGTCTATAAGCAAACGGATAAGAGCTTCGTGTGGGTCTTCTTTCTTCCTTCATCGCAACCTTAATCCTCCCCTTAGCCTTAACCTCGTCATGTGGGACCTCTTTGTGCGCATACACTACGTCACCACCTACCGCCTTGGCCAACTCGGCCAAAACTGTCTCAAGCTTCCCAATCCTCACCACTAGATCCAACCCTTTTGCCTAGAGATTCTTCTTGAGATTAGAGGCTGATTCAATCAAGAATGAGGTGCGGTATGACCTGGTCTTATCAAGCCTAGAAGATGAATTTTTGTGATCTCTAAGGTCGAAGCAATAGACGGGCAAGATTAACATGGCCTTGTTGCTCGCGGTGTTGAGGCACTCATTGTGGTGGATAAAAAGATCATTGTGGAACCAAACGATGGCAACTCAATGAATTCCAGCCCCTTTCGAAGGGTCAGAGGGGTGGCGAGGACCGAGAGAAAGTGGGTTTTAGAGAGGATTGACCGAGATTGTGGACTTGAATGAGAGGTTGGAGGAAGAGGGAGAGGTGGAAGTGGCAGTGACAAAGATGTGGGCAAGAGAGGAAGCTTGGGTGGGGATCTTAACCTTGCTTTTTTGGTGAGAAAATAAGGAGTAAATCTTGGGTTGGAGAGAGAACGGTGTGGGGAGAATTGTATTGAGAGAAAGAGAGAGTGAAGTAGTGGCAAATGGGGGTGAGGTGATTTGTTCCTTTGATGGCACAATGACAAGTGCTTTCTGTTCTTCTAATGATTTCGCTTTTGGGTTTTCAAGGATTTGGGTTTTGGGATCCATTTGATACTGGTTATGGAGTAGAATAAGAACTGGAGCTAGGTTGCAGCGAAAGAAATGGCAAGTCTCCTCCTCAGGTTCAATTTGCTCTTATTTGTTGTAATCGATGTGGTTACGTGGGAGTTTGCTGAGGTTGTTCAGTTAGCCATGCAAAACGGTGCCCTTTTTGTTTTTCCATGTAAGTGCCATTTGCTCCATGCTTGCACCAGCCAACTACCTGTAGCTTTTTTCCCATGAGAATATGCATTGCCTTTACTTCCTTTTCTGTTTTTGCTAAATGAAAAACCCAAGGACCACATTGACCTCAGTTAGGGGGTTGTTACTTGGACTGGATCGTACCAAGGTGCCAGTTCCAACCAGTCAACATTGATCTCGGCCCCTTGCTCAAGATGGGCCAATTTGATTGGTTTGGATTAGACTTTAGGCCTTGGTTTACTATTGGGCCCAATTACAACCCAAAAAGTCCAGCAAGCCCCAATGACAATTGCTAAAAGAAACCAGTGAAACAAGAGACATAGAACTGTGAGTTGCCAATATGCTTAGATGACTCATGAGATTCTTGGACATGGAGAAAGTCGGAGCTTCCAGCTTATGAAATAGGTTTACCATTTGCTCCCTAATGGTGTCCAATGTCCATTTGAACTAAATAGGGTGTCTACAACATCTCAACCTCAACCTTCGATTGTTGGGTATTATATAGAATAATGTTAGGTATAGTAATAAGTTGTATAAGTACCGCATACTCATTTTAAAAAAGAGTAGAGTTTACTATTAAAAAATTAATTTTTTCAATTTAATATTTATTCACTTTTTTTCAAAAAAGGAGTTTGTAGTGGCACTCCTACAACCATGATTGCTTCTCCATTTCTGCTAATTCTATGTTCGTTACCAAGCACCACTGCAACCTAATTTGTATGTAGTCTCTAAGAGGTGAACGATACATCTCTCTCCACTTGGTTTCTATCATTTTCACACCACTTTAGCTAGTCACTCGTTCTCACTGCATCAAAAACTCATTGAGAGAGCAAATCTAAAGGAGGAAATGCAAGAAAACAAGTGGAAAGAAATAAATACAGGTCACCGCTTTCCCGTTTCTTCGTCTATTGGTTCCATTTGTTTTCACTGGATAGTTGTTTACAGTTCTCCTGCAAATATTTCTGTGCAAACGGATTTTTGTTGCATCTATGGCCTATAAAATATTTACGTGATAATTTTAACAAATTAGGATTATATTTGCTAGCCTTTTTGTTGGTGCATTTTCTTTTGCATAATAAGTTTAATTTGATCAAAACAATTTTACGTAAATGATTTAGGAGGTGATGTTTGAAAAAT